>NC_044000.1:11986666-12333333 GCF_902150065.1 Myripristis murdjan
CACATCTACATCTTTTCTTTTATTGAGCCATTTCTGTTGTCTTTGCCTCAATTCTACCATTCCCATCTATTCGCAGCATCTCTTTCTGATATGTAAAGCTGCCCCAATCCTTCACCTGCGCCTCTGAAGCCATCTGCCGATGAGTCAAGTCAGATAATTATCATAATCATATGACAATTATTTACATTCATGTAGTGTGTGTGTGCTTTTTTTTCTCAAAATCAAACTCAAAGCACTTTGTGATTACAGGGATTAATTTACAGGGGGTCTTGAATCACCACCAAAATCACGTTGGGGTTCCCTGCATGTCATTGGGTTTTCCTGCTGTCGACATCCTTCAACTCCTATTTACACACACATATAACTTCATAGTAATCTACTGATGAAAAAATAACTTACATTCAATATCTTAACTGAACTTTTGCTTCTGTCTGAGGCCAAACTTACTCGCTGACCACTGCAGTATGGTGACAAAAAAGACAAGGCAAGTCTGGCAATATTTTGACACAGAAAGTAATATTGCTGTTGTGTGCAATATTCTTAATGCCAGACTGTCTTAACACAGTTCAGCCAGTTATATGACATGGAAGCATCCTGCAAAGTCTCTCAACAGGACAAGGCTAGCAGGTTGCTGTTACAGGTTCGTCAGACCTACTTGAAAAAGCCACTCAGTCTGTGCTGAAAAGAATATCAGAAATGATTGCCAAGATTTCAGCCAGGGACATGCTGCTGCTTAGCTTTGTTGAAGGTGAGGGGTTTAGAGAACTGACAGATTTTAAAATCAGTGTCAGAATCACTTCACAGATAGACGGTCCCAGCTGATTCAGAGTGGGAAGATTGGCACCGTCTGACACTGCTGTTGATGAAGCCATGAACATGCCTGTTTCCTCAATCCAGTGGTCAAAGACTAAAAAGAAAAACTTACCAAGAAGTTTCATACGCTCATTGACTACGGAACGGTGAATGTGCTGGTAATAAGACCACTATAGTTGATGTGTTAGTGCTAATAGGAAAATAAGTGACTGAAGATGCCACTCTTTTTGGAAGAGATCACTGTTGTGGACCAGTTGGAGCTTTTCTCAGTGGATGGTTTGCTATGGCAGTCGGGTAACTGCCTGAAAAGGGTGTTACCTATATTTTTCTGCAGTTAGGCCTTTTCTACAGTTAGGCTTTTTTATTTCAATAATAACTTTCATGTACAGAGAGCCAGCTAGATAATAATACAGAGCTCCTAATTACAGTTTGCCTAGGTATCTTAGGTAGATCTAGATAGCAAATAGTATTTTCTATACATTGTGTTGATTTGCTAAACTAGGCCTGTATTTAGTTGAAACATTGATTCTATATTTTATAATTTGCCAATGGTACAGCACAAGCACCAGTTCGGTTTGTATATTTTATTGGAAATACACACCGCTGTTAACAAGACTATGTCTGCTGACACTGATTCAGTCAAGCCTGTTACTGATTTACAGTTCATTTTTTATTCTGATTCATTAAGACATTTCTCAAACAGATAAACCGTTATTAGGGAAAACAGCTAGTTGGCAGCATGTGGTATCCTACTTCGACTATCTCTGAACAGTTTGGAAAAGCAATGTTGCCTCAGTGTTTTTTAAAGGCATTACGATTGCCCCATTGATCACTGTTGTAGCTGAGCGGGAGCCTGCAGCTCATCAACATCAAGATCAATACTGAAGCGACTGGTGAAATGATGGTCTCTACATCTGATGATGATGCCAGATAATCTGTATATAGGGCCTAGGTTCCAAAATGATGAACTTGTCCTTTAACTCTGCACTGTAATGCAGTTAAACTAACTGCATTGTAACTCAGTTACCACTCAGTTCTTAATTTTCCTCTCTCTCCTTTGCACTTAGTGCAGCTGCAACCAGACGAAACGGTGTAGGCCAGTCAAGGTTAAGAGACAGTTGGCTGCTAAATATCTGATGACTGGAACTTTAGGCCAGGGTAGTTTTTTTCTGACTATGTTGTACTCTCGTAAATGTTTATTTTAGTTTTGACACACAAGAGCTCAGGGAGGCGTGTATGAATTGTTCATATTCTTCTTCCTCCATGATGTTTGAGTGTCTCTGCCTCTGTCTCCTCCTCCGCTCTGGTTCTATCTTTCTGTGTTTTTTTGTCCTGCTCCTTGGTCTTTATTTATAGGTTCCTCTCCCTACCCTCAGACACACCTGCCTGTTTCACTCATAAATTTCAAAGGCTTGTCCTTCTCAGTTTTGTCCTTCCTTTTACCTCTTCATTCAATCACTCTCCTGCCTCTCTTTGTCTCAGTCTGCCTCACACACACACACACACACACACACACACCTCCTGTTCATCATCTCATTCTTGGAACTTCCTGTTGTTTTAAATCTCCTCTTAGAACTTCTGTGCTCTTTCCTTAACAAAGTCAGTGTCTGACTTTTCTCTGCAGGACTGCCATATTCTTCAGCTAACTAGCCCACTCATGTTTTCTTTGACATACTTAAGTTGATTTGGTTAGGTTAGCCTCTTTTGGAATGAGGTCAATTCAAAATTCTCAAAATTGAGTTTTGAGCGACTAATCAACTAGATGGATTGGCTGCTGACCATCTCCTTGTATCTGTCTCCTCCAACCTAAGACAAGATTGATAGGCGTTTTTTGTTGTTTGAACAAGAAAACATTCATCCTGCTTCATCAAAAAGAATTCTGGCCCTTGACGAGTTTTCTATTATCATAAATTCCCAATTGTTTCTTTGTATTGGCCCTTTTGTCCAAATGAAATCATACAAGTCATGACTTTTCAAAGGCCTTTCCACCATAAGGGCAGCGTAAGGGCTGCAGCTAACAGTTATATTTGTCATCAATGGATCTATTGATTATTTTTTTAAATGGCTTTCTAGTGTCAAAAACAATGACAAAAGTCATATACAACTTATCAGGGTCCAAAGTGATCTTAAAATTGCTTACTTTTTCAAGCCAAACCCTGCCCCCCAGACTGCTTTGTGGTGGTATGAATTACAGAAAGGCAAGCAAGTCTTACCAGTTGTGAAGCTGTAATGGCGAACTTGATAGTTTTGTCTGATAAATGACAAGAACGACCAATTTTTCAGCAACATTTTTTTTCAAACCATCCCACTCGAATCAGTGGTGGATATGGTGCCAAAGAGGGAAAAGAAAACCAGAGAGCTTTTTAAAAATCCAGTCATGTTATGCCCTGAGGCAACATCAGCTAAACACTCCTCCACTCTTTTCCATATATTTTTCTCCTTTTCTTCTTTCTCTTCTCTCCTGTTGTTTAAAACATTTTGCTAGTGTGATGTGTCCTGCCCATTTAACCATTTTTGTCCCACATGATTGATGGTTGGGAAAGACACTGAGTGGCTCTGTATATTTGTCTGTCTCTCGCTGTCCGTCAGTGTGATGATGGATTTTCATACTGCGGCATTTTGAATGTACGCCTGATTGGCCCACCACAGCATCAACAGCAGACCAAAAACTCCTCAGGCTTCAAGCAGTGATATCTCAGACATTTCACGTCACACATAGAAAAACAAAATACACCCAGGGTGATCATGAATTCCCCTGTTTTTTCCCCATTATTCAAATTCTGTACAACTTAGACACATTATTAGACTTAAACTGAGTGAGCAGGTCGATTTTCAGTAACTCGACAGTAACGTCGACTGTTGTGGAGTCCAGCTTTCCTCCTTTTCATGGGATACTCTCACATTTGGCCACTCTACCTCCATATTTTCCAAGCAAATATGAAAGCATCTGTCATTTTGCAAAATGTAGACAGAGATTGCAGAGGCTGGAGACATAGTTGGCCTTCCATTAGTGGCACTGAAACTGCTGTATGAAAATTACTCCATGAATCTGTGCTCCAAAGCTATCATGAAACAGCATTCTTCTGTCTCATAAATGAAAAAAAAAAAAAAAATGATTTAACTGCCCATAAGAATGCGGAGCCCTTCATCAGAGAAAACCTTAAAGTGCACCTTCATGAAAGAGCCAAATCAAAACCAAAAAAGTCCCATAAAAGCTTACATCTTACAGCATTTCTGCGTTGTTATGCCCATTGGCCATAAGGAAGTTGTTTGGCCCTATGGCATTTGTCCTTGAGGACTTGTGTAAGTCAAGCTGTCTTGTCTTTCCCAAAAAAATCAGAAAATATCCCATCCGGTCTTGTGATAATGAAATGTTAAAACAAAAAATAAAACAGGTTGTCAAGACATGAGTGTGCTCACTGATTTTGCATGGCAGTATCCAGCCAGCTGAAGCTAGCTTGGTGTCATTAGACTGGTGTTATTTTCCCAGTATCTGTGCCAGGTGGGAAATGCCTGGCTTGTGATGCGGTGAAAGGGGGCTGGGGATTTAGGGGTGCTGACTGCAGTTAAGAAAAAGCTCTGTACAGGCGAAGATGCCACATCCAGTACATGTGTGTATCTGTGTGTTTGTGTCTGTGTGTCTGTCTCTTTACCCCCCTCGTTTATTCATCAGTCTTTCATCTTTTCTCTCAACAGAAGTTGCAGAACTTGAAGCCAATCTCCCTAGTAAGTACACTTTGACTTGTCTCCGCTGCATCCATTCAGCCAGCCAAGTCAGTCTCATTCTCTCGGGGTTCATTATACTTCCTGTGTGTCCTACAGTGCGGGTAATAATATCCGCCTCATGTTTACATTAGGCGCATGCTCACCCTCACATCTTCTAATGGCCAATACTGCATTCATTATCATTGCTTTGATTGAACCCAGCATGCTTGTTTTTGTTTGAGGGCTGAGTTTGCCCTCAACTGTGGAGCATGAAAATAAACGTTACATTTACATCTGCCATATAACCCACCTCAAAACAGAGGACCATCAGCAGTATTAGCTCACACAGTACCAGGACATTTACATATTTTCAAGGCTAACACGAGACATGTTAGGTATTTGATATTTGCATAATCAAGGACTCAACTGCTTTGCCTCAGTAATTTATTCCCATTTGGCACAAATGATTTATGAGTCTGGTGAAGAGAGCATCTGAGAAAGACAAACTAACTTTCAGATACCATCAGTTATTTGTATAGTCCTTTATTTTACATGTGGGCCACACCAGATTATCCAGTCTGTCCAAAAACAGTTGTGCCATTGCATTTGATTCAGTATTTCTTTTATATTCATTTATGCAGCAGTTTGAAAATTACCCCTGCAGCTAGAAAAATGCAAATTTAGGGAAGATTCATTATCTCTTGTTTGGAATGCACTGTGGCCCCAAGAAAATTGTGTAAGGTGGAATAGTAAAAATGAGTTCAGATGAGTCAGGCTAGTTGAAAAGTCCATCCAAATAGCAAGCACATTTGCAGTTACCCCTACTGTACTGGAACTGATCATGGGTACAGGATTGAAAGTCAGTCACAAAGTGTGAATAATTTAGGAAATGCTGTGAAATGATTTATTAAATATCTTTCTAATATTGTCAACTTACTGGCCCTAATCCGCCGAAACTTCAAAAGAACTGTGATTTTTCTCATGCATACAAATGTTGCAGTGAGGCTCAAGTCGGCCCTTTGACTGTCACAAGGGGTCAGCTTTCACACTCTCGTTCCATTAGATATTACAAGCCTGATTCCAGATGAGCATCTTAGGCCAAATTTATTCTGTGTCTACTCCATTTTCACGTGTTAATGAAGGGTCAGCCAGCTGAATCACTACCTTAAAGTGGTGCTGAATCAGTGCTCTCTCAGTTTTTATTCCAACCAAACACCGCTTCTGGTTTCACTGTTAAGCACACATTCAGCAATCAGAGAGCAATCAGTGGAATCAGCTGCTGCAGTGTTTGTTTGGGATGAAAACCGCATACAGCGCCTATGACAGGTGCTTGCCTCAGATGTAATACTTCTCCATGAACACCAGGGGGGGATGTAGTGCCACTGGGTCTACCTCAGCTGGGCTCGCTGGCTCCTATAGCCCAGTTTAAAGTAAGGCACAAGGCATGTATTCTGTGTTGAGGACAGGAACAAACTGTAGAGCAGGAGAGATTTACAGAGATAATTAAAGTGTGATACTGTCAGTAGTTGATTTTAATACTTATATTTGGCAAAGGCAAGTAGTAAAGGTTCACTGGTAGATCTGCTTATACCTATTGCCTCTGAATTCTTTCCTTCTGTCTCTCTTTCTTTCTTGTACCTTACTCTCTCTTTCCCTCTCCCTCCTACTCTTCCTTGTTCAGGTACATGCAAAGCCAGTTTCCCAGATGAGGACAAACTGCATCATTTCCAGCTGGCAGTGTCACCTGGTAAGGGAGAAAAAACACAAGTCACTGTTTGTGCCTGATTTCTCTTCATTTGTCATTTGTCTGTGAGACATAAAAATTACAGGGACACAAGAAAAGTGGATACATCTGTCACTCGGACAGTGTGGCTTTTGTCCCTTGTACTTTCATTAGTTTCTACAATCATATGAATTATAACATTGTTATTTTTGGTTGCCTTTTCTGTTGCCGCTGGTCTGTGAATTCAAGGTAACAGTAAGTCATAGTCCACAGGCCTCAACTAAATGTCTTACAAGGAAGCAAATGTAGCCACACTGCATCAGGGACATGATATTGTTAACCTCTTTGCTGCCATAAAATAACTACAGTATGATGACACACCCAGCATCTTGAGAATCAGCTGATACAGAACCCCAATCCAGAGGCAGGACTGCTAAGCTAAAATGTGCCCGAGACCCATGGCCAATCTCTCTATTCCGCACAGTTCCAACATCACCGAAAAAAGCACTTGCTGATTCAATGTGAAAGATTTTTTTTTCTCTCACAGTATTTACCCCGTCACGGTAGTCTTTCAGTTCATTAATCTGATGATCTGCTTGGAACACACTGTGCGAATTCCATTTTGCTGTACTGCTCTCATTAGACAACTAAATTTCATTTAGACTCTTGTCTAACCAGTGTGCTGAGATGCACACTAAATGATGTGGCACAGAGAAAAGTCTTTACTTGAATTGTAGTTATGAGGGGTCTTCCCACTCTGCACATGTTGCAAGTACAAACATGAAGAAGCCTTGTCTGTGGCAAATGGAAAGCCATGGAGCAGTGGCTGACAGTTTTTGTTTTTTTGTCCTGAAAAGAAAAAAAAAATGAAAGAAGAAAGCCAAATTTGAAGGAGGGAACGGCTGGGGAGATGTGAGCATGTTGGATCGTCTGTTCTGAGGCGGTTGGTAATTTGTCATTCTCGTCCCCCTGATTTCTTCACAAGCTGTCTCTGGCTACAGATGATCACAGCTCCCAGAACTCATCCGTCATATAGCTCTCTCTGCAGATGTGGTGCTGATCAAATCGAACATGTTTGAAAAGGTCGAGATGTCTGGGAATGGCTCAAGGACGAGGTCAGATTGTGTCTGGCCTTCTCAAATTTAATGAGTGACAGGAATGACCATCAGAACCGACTAGACCCTGAGATGAAGGGGTTGTCTCCAGTCTCACGCAGTTCTCTGGTACAGCTAAAGCCTGGCTTTTGTGTGCACCTTCTCTTCACAGGCACCTGTCTTCAGGTCTCTCAAATTTGTGTTGACTAAGAATGGAGTGTCTTTCTCTCCTGTGTCTCCCATACTGTTTCCCCGTTGGTCTTGTTACTATTATGAAAGAGCAATAGAAAATGGTGTGTCAGTCTCTCTGAAAAAAGAGGAAGCAGCAAAAGAAATCATCCAGTTAAATGAACAATTTGTCAAGTCAGTAAGTTCAGTTGTTCTGAAGCTTGAAAGTTAGACAGAATTTGAATCTACAGTACAATATTAAAAAATGCTGTTTCCACAAACTTTCTGTCAACTTAATGTGACACAGCTCTCTGGGTAGAGAGCACTCAGCAATGTTCCTTTCCCCACAGAGAGCATCCTACTGTAAGAACAAGTGGTCTCATTGCGCACCACTCCACTCAGTCCCTGGCTGCCATATTTTGTACCATCTTACTTCCTGTGTGTGTGTCTGTGTGTGTCTCTGTGTGACAGAGAGAAAGAGAGAGATTTCTAGTGTTTGCATTTTCTTTTGGAACGTATGTGTATCTGATAAAATATTCCATTGTAAATGGCAATCTAGTCTTCTGGGTATGTCAGGAGAGCTGGTACATAGTCATTATTCCCCTGGTTCGCTGTGTTTGCTCAGCAGAGCGCTAACATTTCATAGCTTAGCAGGCTACCTGCCGGATACTGTCCCAACCCAACACCATGCTGCACAATTACTCATGGCCCTGGAGGCTTTCTCCCCTGTCATTTTCTTTCTTCATGCTGTTTTCCTGCTGGATCACTCACAAGCTCACTCTCTCTCTCTCTCGCCTCTCTCTTTCTTTCTTACACACATACACACACATGCGTGCATATCATCACGCACTACTTTTACTTATCATCTTCAGCATTTATATAGTGCTGCATCAACAAACTCTCTTTGACTCTTCTTTTAAGAAACATTTATCCAAGCCAGTTCGAGAATAAAGAGTAAGGGAGAAAAAATTCAGACAACTCTGTGTGCGTGTGTGTGTGCGTGTGTGAGTGCGTGTGCATGTACGTGCTTGCTTGCATGCGTATGCAGCCGAGTGTGTGGGTGAGTAACGGAGAGAGACAGAGAACGACAGAGAAAGAGGGAGCTCAGTGAAATAAAAAACTAGACACTTTCATACAAATGAGTTGCCCAGTTTTGTCAGAGGAAGACTCAGTATGTGGACATTATTACGATAGGAGGATCTGCTACCACATTTACATCTGCTTAACAGGTAGCTTTTCTTATCTAGACACAAATCATATTTTAATGTGTTCTCAGCATGTATTGTGATCGGACAGATGCAATCCATACAGTTCGCACCAGTGAGAGTTTCCACCCACAGGGTGCTGTCATCACTGTGCCTCCTACTAGAGTCATAGAGGAAGACTATTTCTGTGGCAGAGGAAGTAAGTAAGAACAGGTTGCACAGTAACATGATCTCTGGTGACTCTACACCTGCCATATTTGTTTTAGTTGACGAAAAAAAGTCTTACCACCACCCCACCTACATGCCTGCTTTGCATAGTACATGCAAAAAATTAGAACCTAAAACAATGCTGACAGAATGCAGACAGAAATGCACAGGAATATCAGATGTAAATGCAAGGGTGTAGTGTGATTATGCATTATACCATGTCCACATGCAGATTGCATTTTAGTTCCTGGTGGAAATGTGGTCTGATATTTACTAATGCTCATGGAATCACTGGATGTGGTGACTTACTAGGACAAGGAGAAACCATACTCTAATTGTCTCTCTTCAGTTATTTTAGCACTTTTCGCTTTTACTCTTTTGTCAAAAGTGTTTCTCAAGCACACCTGACATGGGCTGAAATTCCCAGATCCACTTTTTGTTCCAGTAAAGGAGTTTTTTTTTTTTTTTTTTCTTCAATTTCTATTTACTTAAAGTATTGTTCAACAACTGCTTCTGTTCTAGTGCTTAAAAAAAACAACAAAAAAACAAAAAAAAAACAGACATATTTTACAGCTGGATAGGCTACATAGATGTTTCTCTTGTCCCTTTTGAATGACATCAGAATGAAATCCGTTAACTCTACAGTAATTCCCACCACAGGCACAATAAGTTCCCTGGATAGCTCCCATCCCTTTTGTATTCAGCTGCTAATCTGTATATACCTCTCTAAAGTCTAGACCTGTGAATAGAGAGACTGAAAAAGCCTGCAGCACTGGTAGCTGCTGAGCTCTTAGGACATGTTTTGTATAGATTGAAAAGGGTAAGGGGGATAATGCAATAAGAGGACCTTTTTATAACCTGTAGTCTTATTGCCATCACATTTTTCAAAAATCAGTGCATTTCAGCAGCTTATGTTTGTTTTGGGCACATTACACAAAGAAGATGGTGCTTAAAGACACAGCCATTTAGGTGAACCAAAGTAGTGATGTCTGACCACCAGCCTGCTTCTTTTATGCACTTTGGTCTACAAACTAATTCAGGTTCTTTCAGGTTCAATCTGTTTACTCCATTTCTAAAACTTTGAACTGGAATAGAGAAGATTGAAAAAGTCATATTGGGATGATTTGCACTTAGCTCCAATTTATGCTTCGTACTCTAATTTTTTTTAGTTATGGCCTTATTGATAGTGACAGTGTATTGTACTCTCTTGGCTTAATAAAAAGTTGTTCACCAGAAAAAAAGTTCACCTCTCCTTTCTGCCACTTTAAATTAGTTACAGACATGGCATGACAATATTAGACAGGCTACTTAGGGCTACATAGCAGCATTATTATGAATCCCATCAGAGTTCTGGGCAAGATGTTCCCATTTGGTTAAGGTTAGTGTTATTCTTGAGTGAGGGTTTATGGCAAGCCTGTTTGGGCAGCAGGCCTACAAATTTTATCACCGGTCAGCACTTGTCAGTGTTAGTGTCTCTCCCAGAAGTGCAGTGGAATCCATAAGGTACACCACAAGGCAATCCGAGATGACTGTGCTACAGTGTCATTGGACAAACATAAAGGACGACATGACCACAGGCTTAATGATAAAGCAAGCATTTATTTAAGAGAAAAAGGTCATAATCAAAGTTCAAACAAAAATAAACAAAAAGGGGTTGGAGATCCTGCCTGAAGAAAAGGATGGAGAAGACTCTGGGCCAGCCACACAGTGGGCCGTGCAAACCCAGCTCTTCCCATCCTAAACTACCAAAACAAACTGAAGTGCTAAGCCTAACCACAAGTAAAGCCTGCAAACTGGATTGCCAGAAACTAAAACAACAAAAATCTCAAGTGCAAAAACAATACTGATAGAAAACCATTGGGAAAAGAAAAAGATAAACCAGGCTGTCAGGCGTGTCCCTCTCACTGCTCCTCAGGCTTCCTTTATGCATGCAGCGTAATTGTTTTCATCTGGGAGCTCCATACCTGAGGAGAAGACAGACAGAGCAGTGCACAAAGAGAGAGAGAACACACAGAGGGAGAGGAAAAGGCGGCAGAAACATGAGCGCACCAACAGGAGGCGCACAGTAACGCACAAGGCCTAACCAGAGACACACGTAACAGTCTGAGCATAATGTTGTGGAGGTCCACTCAAAATATGCACATGGAAACCAAGGATGCAGTCAGCATGAAGGCGTTAATCCTCCCTTTGGAGGAGGAGTAAAGTGGAGGAAAGAGTTGGAGTTTTGAGAGTTTAAGGTTCAGCTTTGGGGAAAAGAAAGTTCAGCCAGACTTTTAATGTTTAAGTCATACATGAGAACTGGTGCAGAGAAATGGTGCTGCAGAGTAAAGGTGAGCATACTGGTTTAGCATTCGATCTGGTGCATTTGTGATGTGGAGAGTTGAAGGAACTGTCATCACATCACAGTTTATCTATCTATCTATCTATCTATCTATCTATAGATAGATAGATAGATAGATAGACACCGAATCTCTTTATAATCTATAGATAGATCTATCTATCTATCTATCTATCTATCTCTCTCTATATATATATATACATATATATATATATATAATTTTTAATTTTTTTTTTTAAGCAGTGACTTTTTTAAATTTTCCACGCTGCCACTGGTGAATGAGAGACAATCAGAGAGTGTTTGAGTGAATGTGTGTGCAAGGTGTGTGTGAGACATCGTTTTCCCTGCCACCCACGAGTCAGTTTCCACTGTAACGACAGCAAGGTTCGCACAAAGGCCTTTGTTGGCAAAATCTGCACAGAAAAGCAAAGATCAGCAATTATAAAGAGATTCGGTGTCTCGTTCTTTTTAGAGAAGCTGATACAGAGATTGAGTTCTCTGGGAAAGAATAACTCAATAATTCAGAAGCTCCCCTGGCAGACAGATACAGGCACTCATGCACACAAACACACATGCCAGCACATACTTGCACACACGCATACACATGTGCTTGTGCACTCGCTCTGTCCTTTGCTTCCTCTCTCTTGCTCTCCTCTCTTTTGGTTTTTATCTCTCTCTTGCTCTCTGTGTTGTTCTACCTCCCTCCCTTTGTCCTCCTCCTCTCATGCCCCCCCTAACCCCGTGCAAAATGCAGGAGAGGTGATGTCCTCTTGAGTCCAATACAAATTCAGCTGTAGGTGAGACACTTGACAGATGTCTATTAAAATGGATGCCTTCTTATGTAATCTCCTCAATCTAATTCATGCATCATCTCTTGTCAGACACAAGGTTATTGCTTCTGCTGATTGAAAAAATTAACACTACCTCACAAGCTAAGGCTGGCTTATGAGGCCCAGCAGTGTCATTCAGTTTATTAGTCTGGTTACACTGATAAAGTAACACATCATCTCTCCGATAAACAAAATGCTTAATTTGCCTTAATATTTGTATGAGATACTAATCACTGATGTTTACTCAGTGATTGGAATTGGTTCAACGAATGTGTCTAATGTTGTTTTTATTAATTAATAGTAAGGCAGTTTTATTCATTTTTTAGTTGAGGCAAAACACAATTTGTGGGAAACTGCATCTGGAGACACAGAATGGAGACTCAGAAAGCAGCATATGAATGAACCACTTAACTCGGTGATGCTCTTATTTTTCTACAGCCATTATATTGTGCCATCAAAATTAATTTGAGAATGATACATTACTTTAATACTCTACACAGAGGACATTTAATATTGGCTCTGCAGGGCAGGTAATTGTTGTCACACAGGAGGAGAGAAATGCAAGGAGAAAGTGCCTCAGGGTGTGTGTCGTCTGGCTTCTCCTGTGACCCAACCCGTGTCACGGAAATCAGCTTGTTAGCAAATTATTACCTAGAGCAGGCATTCTCAACGTGTGGCCCTCTGAAACGCTTCTTGCTGAAATCTGTGTGCTATATTTGGTCTGGTTGCAATACATTTTTAAACCAACCTACATCACACAGTACTTTGCTTTTGAAAATGGTCTCTGTCATCTTCAAAAACCTCATGGCTTCAGCACAGCATCAGTGGCGTCATCAGGACCCTTGCATGCTCAGAAATTCAGCTTTTTGTGACTTGAGAAAAAGCATGATGCTTATCTTGTTAATGTTCTAACTTTAGAGGAAAATCCTTAATGTGTGCTCATTAGACCGGCCCGGTCCTGTACTTGTGAAACATTTTCCATACATAGCAGACAATGTCAGCTTTCTTTTGCAGGACCAAAACTGAAACTGTCAACTTTCTCCAGAACAGTAACACAGAGAAGTTTCTAAAACTCCCACACAAAGGTTTTGTCACCTATTGCTGTTGTTTACTTCCAACAACATCTGTCCACACGCTGAAATGATCATCTGCTGTGTAACGTCAGCACCATTCACTAGCATTTTTCAAGGTCACCATGACTGACTCATAATTCAAGCATTCTTATTTTTGCTTCCGTGGAGGTGTGCAGAGCATTTTTTTTTTCCAGGTGATGATGATACCTTGCTATGCATCTCATGTTTACACCAAAAAATGCTCTATTCAAATCAAATGAAAGGAACATGCCAACAAAACCTGATGAAAAACACGTGTGTAGGTGCACACACGCATGCATACACACATACATAAACGCAGACATGTATTTTGTCGTTTTTCCTTGTGGGGATGAGTGTGTTAGAGATGTTGTGGTCGTTAGCCCAAGGCTATCTTCCAGTGTGTGATTTGACTGAAGCAAGTGGATGGCAGGGAGATCATTTCAGATTGTATAACATAATAGATAATAGATGTATTTAGTTGAATTATTTGTATTTTATTATATTATAATTTATTTGTGCAAACAGTAATCTAATAACTCTTTGGTTACGCATAAAAGAATGCCTAACTCTTTGATCATCTATTTAAAGTAAAATATATTTATTTAGGCCTAATTGCATTTGCCGAATTAAACTTATTAACTAATTCCCCATAATGTATATGTGCAATAAAACAAATTGTGCTGTCACATTTTGTTTTATTGCAGCCTCAGTTCAAATTGGATTTGATTTAAATTTAGTTTTTTTTTTTTTGTCACCAGTCAACACAAAGTCATGAGAAAGTGAAAGAAATGTTTTTGGATTTTATTTTATTTTTTTATTTTTTTTTTTTGTAAATATAAGAAATGAAATTGAAATGCCAAAATACCTCATTAACTAAGCTTTTACACCCATGAATCAGTACTTTGTAGAAGCAAACTTGGCAGCGATTACAGCCTCCAGTCATCTTGGGTAAGTTGGTATCGCCTTGATACATCTAAGTTTTCTTTCTTTGGAGTATCGCTGCAAAGGGGTGCAAATCAAAATGAAAATTCAGCTATTCATTTTTAATTAATTTAGATGAATTCAATTTTCAGAGTTGAATGATGGTAAATGACTCAGTTATCCTTTGAAACCATCACTCAACTCATAAAACTAACAAGCTTTATGAAATATACCCCAAAGCCATCTTTAATTGTGATTCCTGACTCCATATTAACTCTATAGAAGACAACTGATATCATAGACATCCCGACGATAAGAGCATGTTCTTTGCAGCAGCACATGCTCCTAGCGGACCAAAAAACAGATCGCCCTTGAGTCTTTTGGGAATGGGGGAGAATCTTCCCTGGCTTCCCTGGCTTCTCATATTTTCAGCCTCCACATTTCGCAGCACAGAGACTATCATGAATTTACGTGTCGACAGGCTGTCGCTGTCCCCCTGTGCCTGAAATTATGAATGTGCTGTTGAGAGCTTTGTCAGAAGCAGTAATTGTCTGTCAACACCAATCTTGCGCTGTCACTTTCACTTTGGCTTACTTAACAGCATGATCGCACTCTTCTCCCAGGGGACATTAGGACTAGATTAATTAATCTGGGCAGAAGAGAGAAGAGCTTTCTCCCTCACAGTCAGGTAGTCAAAAAACCAAACAGTGGTCCCAGATTCCTGTACACGTCATTTGTGATACAAGTATGTGGTGGCTACTCAAAAATGTACAAAATTACTCACAAAGCAGAAATGTAAAGATCATTCAAGGGATTATCTCATAAATCCAGAGACCCCAAAAAACAGAAAATCTGGGAAAGTCTGTTTTTAAGGACTGCACTTTTTTTTTTTTTTTTTTTTTTTTTTACATATTATAGTCCTTTTACAACAATTCACATGCACTTTACGTCATTTTACTGGCCATTTTTTCAAAACATACCATACTTTTATTAGATGTTTGAATGTTTTGTTTTTTGTTTTTTTTTCCCTGCCTACCAAGCAGCCATTTGTATTCATTAGATTCAGTGCAGTACAAAAATCAACTTCAAACCTGCTTGATGTCGGTAATACATCACAGTGAACATCCAGTCCAGGTTTATTTTTGTCAAAGGTATGAGGCTATTTGAAAAGGCTACCCAGCCTCTGGTGCGTTAACTTGCCACTGTGAAGCTCTGACATCTGGGATTTCCAAGTTGCTTGCCAAGCAGCGCTGCATTCATGCGCTGTTTGGTCAGAAAATCAGGCCCAAAGGACAAGACAAACGAAAAGCAAACATGGACGCTGTGTAAAGGATCAAGTGGATTTAGCCTTTTCTTTTCCTCTTTAAAAAAGTTGTAATTGTCTGAATAACTACAAAATGCTTACACCTAATAGGCATGTGTCTTTTACCTCAAGTCGTACATCAAGTTTAGTGTGCAAAGAGACAGAAGAAAGTGTTAAGCTATTGTACCTTTCTCTGGGGTTGAGGCAACACCTTGAGCCGTTTCAAAAGTCATAACTCGCTCTCGCTTGCTCATTCTCTTTTCTTTTAGGGTGTTTGCTGTTTGTTTCCAAATGAAAGATGTCAATAATTGATTTTCCCCAAACAGTTGGATTGGGTGCCTTTATTGTGTGTGCGTGCGTGCGTGCGTGCGTGCGTGCGTGCGTGCGTGCCCAGTATCTCCTGACGTTTGTTGAGGACTGATTGCTTCAGTGTACCAACGTCACCTATTAATTATTTATGGCCTCTGACTACACCTATTAGCCAGCAGACACTCTCTTTGTCTCTCCTTCCCCTTCTCTTTCTCTCTCTCTCTCTCTCTCTCTTTTGGTCCAACTCCCCTTCCTCTTGTTTCTCTTCTGTGCTTTCTCTCTCTCTTTCTCTCTGCTTTGCTGGCTCTATCAGCTTTTTTCAGTTTCCTTCTTTTTTTCTCCATTTTGCTATCTCTTGCCTCTCTGCCTCCTCTCATTTATAATTTGGATCAGACTGTTTGTCTGGCCTAATTAAATTGTCACTCCATCTTTATCACTGTGAATGGAGTCAGGTGAGCTTTGGATAGCCCTTTGTATAATGGATGCCTTATCTCAAATTACTCTGTGTTTGAGAGAGAGAGAGAGAGAGAGAGAGAGAGAGAGAGAGAGACGTGGCTGCCCAGAGAGGAGCGTCTGTGTCGCCTCTGTCCACAGAGGGAGGTGGAGACGGAGCAACACTTCCTGCTGAGATGCAGCGCATATGAAGACATAAGAACTAAATTCTTCACTAAAATTAAATATAGAATACAAAACTTTGACACGCTCCCTGACCAACAGAAAATCCAACATTTCCTTGGAGAAAACAGAGTCAGCGCTATAGAAGCAGCAAAATATGTGGACGCCTGTCACAGCCTGAGAGAGAAGCTGCTCCTCACATGAGGACAGTCTGCTCACAACCCAAGCCCTGCCCGCTCACTCACTCTGCTTCCTCCTGCTTTTCTGTTCTCTTTCTTTTACATGTGATGACAGTGTGAATATTGCTCTGTTTTATTTTAATGTTTCTATGTTCCTTTGTTATTAATCACCAAAACATGCTTTGGCAATATTGTATGTGATACAGTCATGCCAATAAAGCTTTATTGAATTGAATTGAATTGAATTGAGAGAGAGAGAGAGAGAGAGAGAGAGAGAGAGATTCTCAGTTCTTGCTGTGTAAAATACCTGATTTGGGATTTGAAATATTTTTTTTTTCCAAGAATTATGTCAGGTTAAAATTAGATTAGGGCTTAGGATCATGCAGCGGTGGGTTTCAAGAGCTGTTGCCAATTTAGTCCTAGCTCCAATTTGTCAAATTAGCAGGAATCGATATGCCACTGCACTAACAGCACCTTTTATCAATCATTAAGTATGTTAAACAACATGCTAACCCTAACCTTCAAAGCAATGCTTTTTTAAATTTTTTAAAGATTTATTTCTAACATTCTTCATCTTCTTGTATATAAACATTCACGGCGCATTTGAAGCAACAAAAACACAGACAGTATACAAAAATAACCACGATATCAACAAAATAATAAAAAATAATAATAGCAATAATTCTTCTTAGCACATCAAATTGAATCATAGGCAAAAATAAGTAAATAAATAAAAAAAAAAAAAAAGATAAATAAAGTAGTGGGTGGGTCTGTATGGACTGTAATTTTGGAATAGTATTGGTGGATTACTTTAAATAGAGCAGTGGTTATGTATATACAGAGGATCTTGGATGGTAACAGTAGGCCACTTTGAGTAAAGCACTAGCTCTGTGTACTCAGTTTGTACAGGATAATAATGGGTGGTCAGTAGCTACACATATGTCGTGTGACATGTTGTGTAAAATCATCTTAGAGAGAGGAGATGCCCCGCCAAGGTCATCGCTGTAGTTTAGGGGGGAGTCAATTAGGGGAGAAAAGCCAGCAAACCTTAGCATTTGGGAAGCTGTCCAGCAAATACTTTTTACTTGACAAAAAAAAAACGTTCAATCATAGAGATTTTAATTAGTAATTGTTTGGTAAATTTACTAATCATTTCGATAACTCGATTAATCGTTTCAGCGCTAACACACATATGAGGAAATTTGTGTTTTTTAACTTGCCACTGGAATGTTTTTGTTCATTGGTCCACGTTTCTTGGGTTTAAGATCATTAGGGGAGTAGTTAGCTGGTGCTCACTCTCCCTCTCCATCTCATTCTCTGGCGCCCTTTCTTGAGTGCGATAAGAGGACGTCCAACGTATGACCAAGTGCTTAAGCCCGTCTGTGTGCGCTGTATCAAGCTCGGTAATTACTCTGACACAGGCAATCATCGCTCTGTCTCTCTCTCTGTTTATCCATCCAGCTCTCCCTCTCTCACGCCTCAACGTGCTCAAGCCATTTTATGCGTGTCCTTTTATAACCATATGGCCCAGTAAGATCACAGTAGAGATTTAAATGCCATCTAACTAATTAAAGACCCCTATTAAAACAGACCCTATGTCCCGAACAAGCCTTTAATTAGCTATAAAGTCTGTATGTGGCGAGGTCAGAGAGTGATAAAGACGCTGTGTGTGGTGGCCAACTAGCAAAAAGTAGACAGATAGAGGAGAACTGAAAAGGTCATCCCAATCGACTGAGAATATTGAATTTGTGAAGTGTGTGTATGTGTGTGTGTGTGAGAGAGAGAGAGAGAGATGGAGAGAGAGAGAGCAATCTTACCTGCTTTCTTCATGCATGTATGTGTAGCCCTCCCCTTGACTTTAAGATGCATTTGTACGTGTTTTGCGTCATAGGTGGAATGTGAGGATTAAGTCAGTCTTTTTATACATTAAGGCCTCCAGTATGTGGTTTGACCCAAAGCTTATACTTCAGTCGTTTATTCCCTTGGGCTCAACTCCTAGATGGAAATTCGGTTCATCCAGTCGGTGTGCTTGTTCTCTCTCCTGTCATGGATTGATTGATCTGGGCTGAGCTGGTCGGTCTCATGCTCTTTAATCACTTCTTGTTGTGTTGTTGTTTGGTCTATTTTTTCTATTTCTGCAGTTAGGTCAGGCTGCACTGTAGTCTTGTTGTCACACTGCTTTCCAGGAGTGTAGTGCACCACAGACCTGCTGACAGTGTAAAAGTGTAAATCATGAAAGTGCAGATATTAACGCATTTATGACAACCTTCGCTGTAGCTGCATTATAATGGGAGCTAATGTAGGAGCTGATAACATGGCTCATGCCTCTGTGAATTACTGAGGCCTGAGTTATTACATAGTCACACTCATGACTCAGTATGAATGAAAAGGAAAAAACCCTGACAGACATCTAATATCTATGTATACCTACAAATTTGACAAGGCCCCTGGGTAAAATGCTCCCACAGCAGAACACATATTATTCTCTCATCACTGTTCATCATCATCAAATACAAATATTTATGTTTGTATATCACTGATCCCCTCTCCCTTTGTCTCCTGTCCTTCCAGATGAGGGTTACTACCAGAGCGGAAGGTTCCAGTTTGAAATAGATGTCCCTGAAGCCTATAACATGGTGGTGAGTGGTCCTGTCATCTCCTGCTGGATGGTCTATATACTGTGTGTGTGTGTGTGTGTGTGTGTGTATTCAAATGCATTTTTATGAAACATGTTTGTATTTGTGTATTCAGTATTAGTTGGTAGCTAGATTTAATCTTGGAAAAATAAAGATTCTTCCAGCTATACTCTTGAAAGGATGGAACAAATGACTTTCATGTAGAAAAAAAATAGATACTTAGATGCATCATCATGATTTTTATTTTATTTCAAAATATACTCTTCATGTCCTAGTTTTAGGGCTGCCCCCAACCCAAGATTTCCCTAGATGACTTGTAGCTGCCAGTTCAAGTCTACAGTCAACTATTCATTACACATTTACAATATTTAATTATTTGAACATAAATTTTTGGGTGGCATCTCAAAATGTTTTGAGTTCCAGGGCTGAGAAATAATGTTAAAAGTAACATGGTTAACGCTGTGCTACATTACAGAGAAATACAAAACTGTAGTAATTAGCCTTTAGAATATAAGTTTTATGAACGCACACACAAAGTAAGCTGCCTGTCAATGACACTGGCAAAAGTGATTCTGATTACATGTTAAAACTTACATGTTTCACGTGATCAATCATGTTTGAAGTCAACAAATGATAGGCAAATCTTTGCCAGCAGAGTTTGCATGTCACCTTCTTGGAGTCGTCCATTACCTTTTCAAAACCATCCCACACTTTGGATTTCCTGCCCAACATAGTTGGACCAGCTGTATAAATGCCCATATCTGACCACGTCTGACTGAGTGACTATTGTCCATTCCTGTGTCTGTCTTTTCAAATTAAAAGCCCAGTAGCGTTTCATACACAGTCCGGCCATGTAGTAGGTTTTGACCTAGTCTTGTTAACAATACAAGCACAGGTCACAAATGGAGTTGGATTTTATTTATTCCTGCCCAACCGACCAATGAAAACTAAGATTCTTCTCAATGACTCATTAATGTTTGGCCGACTATTGGGTGGCAGCCCTACTTAATACTGGCACATGGATGTGCATTGTCGTACAGCAACATTACAAGAGCTGTTATTTTAGACTTAATTATTTTGCCTCTCTATAACTCAGCTTTGATTACCGCTCCTCTGACCAAACTCAGTCTGACAGCTGACTCTACAGTGGTGAACAGTAGTGGATCCCTCTAAACCAGCTCTCTGAAGTCTCAAGGCAGCCGTGTGGGTGCTTTTCAGGTTTCAGAACGAATTGAAAGAAATAAACTCAACAAAAGCAACATTGTATTGTCATTCAGTTTCAAATTATTCTGGTAAAAACATAAGCTAACACGCCTGACTAGATGTCTCATGGATGCTGCAAAATATGTGAATCTGAAGCAAGTCACAACTGACAACCACATTCACTTGTAAACTGCCATCCTCTGCAGTCCATTCACAGACAATATCAGCAATCATCTGGACAGGCGGGTCCATGTAAATAATCAGTTAAAACAAAAATGTATGACTAATTTGCAGATTTTTCAAAAGTGCACACACAGGAGTAGGTGGTCCTCTAAGCTCAGCTCTGTATTGTCATGAAATGGGCCAATAATTCAAAATGTCCGTGGCTGTCAAACCCATAGGATTCTATTCTATTCTGCTCTATGCTATTCTATTCTATTCTATTCAAGGCGAAATAAACAGCAAGACAGACGCAGGTTAATTTAACTGCCCCGTCTTTTGCTTAGTGCTGCCAGCAGTGTGTATGTCTGTGTGCTTGTGTGCTATTGTGTCACTCTTTTGTGTTTCTTTGTGAACAGATAGGGACTCACCAGGGAGCTCTTGATATGGGAAACTTGAGCCGTAATACAATAATACAGGCTCCCGAGTGCAACCACTTGGTCAGATTTTGCAACTCTTTTTTCCTGTAGAGCCCATGAAATCAAGTCTCTGAAATGTATTCGTTTTCCTTAAAGCTGCAGTAAGTGATTTCTGACCACTGGAGGGCGTTGAGAGCTGAAACTCTATTTATAAAGAAACAGAGTCAGTCCATCTTGGTCGTAATAAAACCAAAAGTTAAGGTTGAAAAAATCCTCTTTTTTTGGGATGTAGATGAGGTATACATTTCACTCTCACAAGGGTTGTGTCAGATTACTTGGATAATTTTGTGTCTGATCTCCAATTTGACAATATGGTGAAGCTGCAGATTTTCAGCGACAAGGTAAACAACTGCTTTGATTGAACTTTTTCTGTGTCCTCAGTGCTGATTGCATCAACAGAGGCACTCGCGAGACGGATCTGCAATTTGGATGTTTATCTGCAGAATGTGTGGTTTCAGAGACACTTTGAATGTCATTGAAGAGGCGAGGGGGTGAAGTGGGAAGAGCCTCATTTTGGGCTGGAATTTGACAACAAAGAGAGAAAAGAGGTGGAAAACAGCAAAATGGCTGGGTCTACCAACTTGGTATTGGTTTCTATAATTAGAAGTATAAACATCTACATCAATAACAGATTAGAGCTGACTGTAGGTTGAAGAAATAATAGTAAAAGCTATATTATGTGTTCTGAATCTGAAAGGTCATTTTGGATAAAGGCTTTACCTAGTATCAGAGGAGTATAGGTGATAGCTTGCGGATTTACGACTCTTGTGGCCACATCTTTCTTGTTCTGTCATCCCTCTGTTCATATATCCTTTCTTCACTGGCTTTATCTCATCCTGCCAATGTGTTTGTGTGTGTGAATGTGTGTGTCTTTATGTGTTTGCATGTGTCCGAGTATTTGTGTGCGCCTGTATGTATGCTCACACATGTATGTATGCATTGTGCTCAGTTCTTTGTCCAAGTCTTTTGCCACGGATTTGCACATGCACAAACACATGTTGGCTGCTCTTTATCTTAATGGGAGCCTAATGAGCAGGTAGTAAATCCTGTATTTAGAGCTGTATTGCTGTAGCGCCTCATTTATGAGAGGCTGTAAATGGCCTTGGAAAGCTATAGCCATAAAGCAACCATGCCATGTCGATTTTCCACTTTCCGTTTTCCATTTCAGTTGTTTCAGTGATGTGTTTTACCTTTACAGTTTTTATGCTCGTCCGACTTTTGTTTCACTCTTTGCAAAGCAGCTTGTGACCTTGGTTTTAAAAGGTGCAATATAAAGTAGAGATGCACTGATAAGCGTTTTTTGTAGTTCTGATCCAATTGCAATACCTGAATACCCAAGCTCTTTTTCTTGAATGTTATTATTATTATTATCATTATTATTAAGCCACACAGCACTTCTTAGCCAACAGCCAGATACATTGGAATGTGGATTGCTAATGTCAGTCCAATATAATTTGCTGTGATTGCCATTTGGTTTTTACTTTGTTTTTTTAATGTTAGCTGCTTCAGTGTGGGAGAGGTAATTATTGTCAAATTAGTTTGAGCTTTGATACTACAGTTCTGGTAAGCAGTACTATTCACAGGCCAGTGTTTGGAAGTTCATGTGTTTTTTGCTAGATTGTGTACATTTCAGGGTTTATTTTGGTGGATGCAGGAGGGGGAATAGCTCTTGTATTTGTTAGTTTGCAAAGCCATTTGCTCCTTGTTTTAGGTTTAGTGCTGATAGATGTGTCACAGTGATTTGGAAAGGATAGCTACTTTCGATTGGCGGGAACACACATCCCCTTGAAGGCTTCAGTGACTTTCAATAAAACAGTCATTTTGTTTTCTCTCTAGTGTAGCGGAAACGGTGAATAAAGCCAGTTTGTGATAAATTGCCTTAGGAGCACTTTCTTGGATTCAGAACAGTTGCTGGATTTCTGGTTGCCTCTCTATTTCCAGTAAAAGCAGAACGTAAATGCCTCCTGCCAGCATCTGCAAGACGAGTGAGGCCGAGCTGAAGCAGTCAGTCAGAGATAGATGTAAAAGACTATAGGGGAGGTTTCAGTTTGTCTTGGTCGTTCTTCACCTTATCAGTGTATACTATGTGGTGACAGTAGCTGGGAAGGTGTTTAGGACTTTGTCTAAAATGGTAGTTGTGAATGTGAAATCCTGTGAGATCTGGGGGGGCTTGCAAGGCTAATATTTTTATTTCTACTGAGCTGATGCAGTATCCAGTGTGGGAACTTCAGCACCAATTGACAATCCACAGTAATAGCATGGAGAGTTTGGCTAGTTTGTCATCTTTGCAGCAGGTTACTGCAGACTATGGGGTACCTTACTAACTATGGATACAGTCATGAGTCAGAGGATTCTGGCGAGAGAGAGAGAGAGAGAGAGAGAGAGAGAGAGAGAGAGAGAGAGAGAGAGAGAGAGAGAGAGAGAGAGAGAGAGAGAGAGAGAGAGAGAGAGAGAGAGAGAGAGAGAGAGAGAGAGAGAGAGAGAGAGAGAGAGAGAGAGAGAGAGAGAGAGAGAAATACTTACTAAAGCCTGGACTTTGTTGTTGGTCCATCTGTTGTATGATTTCTTCTCTAACTTCCTGTTGATGTGTCAAAGCACAATGAACAAAAAAAAAAAAAAAAAACAAACGAGTTTGCAGCTTCAGAAAAATACCATGAAGAAGCCATTTGTTAATTAACACCACGAAAGTGGGAAATGCAATTTTCTTTTTGCCTTTCTTCTCCTTTTTTAAGTCAGGGAGAGGTGACATTAAAACATGAATTAGACGTTTTGAGAATGAGAAACTTTGTTGGTGCTCTTATTTTGTGTTTGTGGAAGACACAAAGGTGTCTGGGGGAAGTACGCATTTTGTTGTGAAGAATTTCAGAGGTGAATATGTGCTTTATTTCCTTTATGGCTCATATTTGTGAATTTTCTTTTTCTTTTTGGCCTTTGTGCTTTTGGTCTCTGTGTCTGCCTCAGGCCAAAGTAATGAGCTTTTTGTCTGCTGCGCTGTCTGTTTTTTCTGTTTGTGTTTCGTGTCACAGAAGATTCTCTCTTTCTCAGGCTCTCTCTTGCGTCACCTGTTCTTTTATTCCTCTGCTTTTCCTGTCTTCCTCTGCTCACACTTCTTTGTTTTCCTTTTTGTTTTTTCTCCCTTTCCTTGTCCCTCTGCCTCTCTTGCTCACCTGTCATAATAATCTTTCTTAACATTCCCCTCTTTCACCCAAAGTTTTCTCACTTTTTTTTCTCTGTCTCTCTCCAGCCACCCAAAGTGAAATGCCTGACCAGAATATGGCACCCTAACATCGCTGAGACCGGAGAGATCTGTCTGAGGTAGGCTGCCCTGCTGCTTCCTGACTTGCCAGAACTCTGACAACTTGCTCCCTCTCTATCCCCCTCTTTTTCTGTGTTTTTGTCAGTCAGTTGTTCTCTCTCTCTATTTTTGCTCACCCCCTACACATCTGTCTCCCTTGATTCGTTTATCAGGTTGTGAAGAGAGATATCACTGTCAAGGCATTGTTTAATTCAATAGATATCCATGTGCAAACTTCTTTTCTTGCTCCTACAGTTATGGGCTTCATACATTAATGCATTTATTCGGTTCTTCAGTCTGAAACAATGGAAGGAACCCACTATCAATAATAAAATTAAAACCTCTGCCATTCTAACTAAACCTCTCAAACAATCAAAACAGGGTCTTGTAAGTAAAGGATCTTGCGATAATAAAAGATGTTTGAAATGCTTGTAGCATGAAAATGTAGAAAAGATGGATGAGGTAATAATTTGTCAAAATGTATTGGAGTGTCCACCTAATTTGGTCAGAAATGTAAGATAACCCTATTCATTTAATAAACTCCGGGTTAGAATCAGATGAATAACTTCTGCTTCTAACACTAACTGATGATCATTACCTCATAAAGGGTGTAATTTGTTTTTAACTTAATGATATTATTAACTAATAACCTGAATTATAAGATTCTTTAATTTCTTATGGGTTATGACATCATCACTTCTGTTATTTTATTACAGCATCATTTACTTACTTCAAGCTCTTATGTATACCTTTTGTTAAAATGCTTAAACACTTCTCTGGAATAAATATATTTTCTATGAAATCAGATTGTAGCATTGCATTTTTGTATCTAACAATATGTACAGGACCATTTGAGATCACAGAAATGAACTCAATTAACAGGATCAGCCTGCTGTCATTAGTAATAACTACACTGACTGCAAGAATAAAAAGTAGTCAGTTTGACAGAAATTGTTTAAAAAAGTAACAGAGCCGAGCAGCACATATGTATTTTGTTAGCTGTGCAAAATGTCAGCAGGCCAGAGCAGAATGAGGAAAAAAACAAGTTTTAAGCAAAATTATTTTGTACCTCTTTTATCTCTACCAAGGAATCAGTGAAAAAAAGGGTTTTGTTGCACACATGTCATACCCATTTTCAGAGAAACACATTACCTGAAATTTATGATTCAGCCCCCGAACAGTGTGTGTCAGTTCCACCTCAAAAATGTTATATATATATATATATATATATATATATATATATATATATATCTCAAGCAAATGAAGTGACTGTGATTTGTATTGTGGATGTGTGTTTTCTGCAGCTTGTTGCGAGAACATTCTATTGATGGTACAGGCTGGGCCCCCACCAGAACACTAAAGGTAAATACTATGGTTTTATGTAAGAGAAATTGGGTGTTTGATTCCCCTCCGTTACAATTTTAGGCTTTTCTTCATTCTAATAGTTATACATTATTTGTAGTGTATTTGTTTTGGTAAATTGGAAACAATTCAGGTAAGTTTCCACTAGGGCTGGGCGATATGGACAAAATCAAATACCACAATATGTTTGACCAAATATCTGTTTTGATATTGTGATGATATTGTGGGGATGACTATTGGTGTTTTTTTTTTACAAGATTTTTACAAGATTTTTTAAGATTTTTACACACAAGAGATTATTGATAAACACTGATTAGAAATGTGGATATGATGACCAAGCAGGTAGAGACAAATAACATAACAGCAACAACAACAGTTTAACAAGTTCAGGAAATGCCATGTCTTTACTGAGCTGCAGCCTTTAAACCCAGGATAAGACAAAACTTTTGTCAGATCATTATGTTATGATATCCAAAGTCCCAGACAATATGTAGTGTCATATCATGATATCAACATTATATCAATATACTGTATCACCCAGCCCTAGTTTCTACATGACAAAAGCCTATATATCATTAATATTTTGTTTCAGGGTGCAGTTTCCTCAGTTTTGGAACAAGGCTAAATGGATCCTTGGGCCATGCAAAAGCAAAATAAACCTATGAACTATATTTTATGTAGCAAAATGTGTTACTGAGAAGAAGAGGCATCTCTCGTGATCACTGGACACCCTCAACCTGTTTATTGAAATTGACTTAGTGCTAAGAAAGACAGTTAAAATCACTCTTCTATCAAGCTGTAATGAAAAATCTTGTTCTAAACCACATAAGGTAAACATTGCAATGAAAAGCATTTTAACTTTGCATATGAAAACGTGCCATGGCTGTTTTTTTCTTAAAAAAGTAACCTACCCTTGACTCCAGTCAGCACTTTAATGTTAGCAGTGTAGAAACAGTTACTGAAGCATAAAGCAAGGACACCCTCTGTTATCCTCTCTCAGGTTTTGATTAACATTAAGTTCGATAGAAACTCTGGTATGCAACGAAATGTGGACCTTTTCTGAAGCTCTGCCCTCCACACTAAGTTTTAACTTGTCACAATATTATCACATCAAATCAGGAGCTCGTTTCTGTTGCTGCTTTTAAATTGCAAACTGTCCCACTGCGAAGGAAATGTAGATCAACACTCTCACAATCAAAGCAGTGGAATACACTTAGGATAATGAAAATATGCAATTATATGCATGTTTTGGTAGAACTGACTTCAGAAGTGAAGGATAATGGCTCCTTACAGCAAGGTTGGATGGCCCTCCTCACTAAGCCACCAGCTTGATCAGTTGAAAGGTTGATTCAATAAATCCCCTGACGGTACCTCTTAGATTTCAACTAAGATCTCTCTCTTAGATGTCCTAGAGGATGCTCTTAAAGGATAATATCATCATTTTAACCATGTTTGAGTCGACTTACACAGGCATAATTTGCCTGCACTAGATGAGTGCTTTCATACTAGTGCTCACATCATGTTGCTTTATGCATAGGATGCAATTAACACTCTCAATTCGACAACGGTTTAGTGCAGGGGTGCCAAAAGTGCAAGTTATGAATAAAGGTCTGCACTCCATGAGTTATATTTTGATTGGGCACACAATTGAAATATCAATCATGATGTGCAGATCTTTATAAATAACATTCTTTTTGCTGTCAGTCACCTGAAACCCACATGAATGGGAGGACAAAACTTTGCCACATCTATGTCTTTTTATTCATGGCGTCTTTGTTGGCAGGTTTAGCAATTAAAGGAAGTTTCAACCCTCATAGCTTTGCAGGCTTGGAGAAAGGTGACCATATACACTGATTACAGCTAGCATCCAACAAATGCAAAAATTGCACCATTTAACTGTTGAATAAGAAGGCAAAGAAGCAGAGTTTTGTTATCAGAAATTGGAAAACAACGCAATAATAAAGGGGCTGAAAATGTATGCAGTTTGTGGATGTAAGTTTTACTGCTGACCTGAAGGAGCTCTGAGCTTCTGCCTCGCCTGTGCTTCATCCCCTATAGTCTGTTTGATCCTAGACTTTAGATTCTGTAAACCAGACACACACCATAGAAAATGGGCCCTAAGTGTCTAAGTGATACTGGTAAATGACCGCCTCTTGAGTGTCTGGAGCAGGATCGTTTAACAATGAATGAACTGGCTATATTGTGGTGGAATTTCTTTTAATGCTAAATGAGGGTGGTAAAAGAAATCACCATTTAGTCAGGGTTCGAGATGTGATGGCGCACAGTGTTTTATCGAGAGCACTCAGAGAACAGGATAAGCAGCTAGGATGGCAACAAACCATTGCCCTCCTAGCTCTAAAAGGGTGTTTTTTTTTCTCTGGGGACATGTCTCCTGTTATTGGTTAGTTAAGCAGGATATATAAGGATAAGAATATATCCTGCAGTTTTCAGTATGCATGTTATAAAATAAGTCTCTTGCATATGCTTGTATCTCTCACAGTCTAATAGGAAGTCAAATTCAGTCTCATCTCCCCATGGTGACAGTGTAGGCACAGATTAGCCTGCCTGGGTATCCAAGTCTGCCGGCGTGTTTTTTCTGTCTCTCTCTCTCTCTCTTGCTCTGTCTCCTCCTCTCCCCCGCATCCCACTTATACAACTCATGGTGCCAGTGTGTTTGGTTGTGATGGGCCTATAGATGCTATCTCATCAGTTCTGCCTCTTTAGTCGAACAGTGATTTTAATACATCATTGTTCAGAAAATCCAAAAACATTGCTAATGAGGGGGAACAGAGGTGGTGCACATGCACACAGGCATACACACACGCACACACACACACACACACACACACACACACACACACACACACACACACACACACACACACACACACACACACACACACACACACACACACACACAATCACTCCCAGAATTTATCTTCTTATCACACGCATGGGTGAATATACATGCAATTAACCTCACACTCCCTGCTGCTGAGTCTGCTTTTCTTCATCAATCAGCATTTTCCTCTAATCTCACAAAGCCATGAGAAGGTATTGTACACTCTGCACAACATGGACGTGTACACAAAACTATGAAATCAGTTTACTCCTCTAGTCTTTCAAAGGAAGCCCCAGAGAACTAAGAGCCTTTGATTGGCTGTAATTAACTTTGGTACATTTTGTATTTCCCTGTTGTCTATTAAATAAAAACAAGCAAGCTCCGAAAACTGTGTGTTTCCTGATGGCTAATGATGCTGAAAACTTAGGCCAGTTGTGGCACGCGCCACACACAGGCTAAGCTTCCTTGCTTGCTGAGCTCTGTAGGAATCCAGTCCACTTCCCACGACTTGTCAATCGTATTTCTCGTAGAGCGAACCTGGCATGAGGCCAAGTTCCGGATCTGGTTTGAGTGTCAGTGTAGTCAGTGGAGGGTCCTCACAAGTATATCAAGGTTTTTCCTGGCTTAAAATGAAGCATAAACTGACTGGCAATGACGGGCTGGGGGCACTAGCAAGATGTACCTTAATGATCATAGCGACAAATGAGATAAAACAAGATATAACTTGTTTTTAATCCTGAAGGAAATTGTCGTGCCAGAGATTGCTCAGTAGTTACAGTAAAATACAGTAAGTAGGCCTAACTTGGATAGAGCAAGACACACACAAGCCCACACAGACACACAAACTGCTACCTGTGGTATTTTTGTAATATTTCCGCAGTACTGTAATTCAATAGGGTCTGGGTAAACAGTGAAAGGACCGTGAATTTAAGACGATTTAGGCCTAAACTGCTAACATTTTCTAATATCTAAAGAAGTAATTTGAGAGGCCCATTTAACCCAACATACTGTATCTGTGTGCTTGTTATCTTTTCGGAAGGTTTTTCCTGCTCGCTGTAAGGATTAATGAGGGGGTGTCAGCCTGTTTTGTTTCTTGTAAACGAGTGGGTCTGTAAAGCCTATTGAGACTGTAAACAGATTTTGGGGCTCTAAATAAATGCAAACCTGAACTTCCCGTCACCCATATTCTGCTTGGCCATTGACATTGTTCAGCAATTAAAATATTTATTCAGTTGTCTTAATGACTATGATAGATTTTGAGTTGAAAATAGCCTTCCATGTGTTTGGCCAGTAAGTTCTAGAGCTCACATGAGGTAATTTAGCAGGCATATTAATAAACATAGTTTGAGGTGCTTTGTGCGCACGAAATTCCAATTCACATGTGTAATTTTGGCTACAGTGTGTGTGCGCGTATTGCAGTCAAATTAGGAAATCCCGCAGCAAAAAATGCCCTTTACCATGCTGTGACCAAGGGGACGCATGACATTTGAGAAAGGTGGCTATCTCTTAATGCTTCATGGAGGATAAATCCTGTTATTGGAATACAAACATGCCTATGTATGACCATGTAAAAATCTGTCCCTGCGCCCCACTCAAGTATTTGTGAGTAAACAGGTGGGTGCTGGTTTGAGGCTCCAACTCGAGACCCACTCGAAATGCGTTCTGTCATTATTTACTTAAATGAGCCAACTTGTGCTGCATTTGGTTATTTGGTTCACATGCAGTCCTATGTACTGTATGATTGTGTCAGTGTGTGTTAGACAGTGGCAGTAGCAGCATGACTGAGCTAGAATGTATATTCATATCAGAAAAAGTGAGTAAGCTCAGAGGTGGTGAGTCAGAAAGAGGGAATTGTGTTTTTAGTTTGTGAGAATGAGTGTCCCTCTCTGCCACTCTGGTCACCTCTCATTTCCACTTCAACCCACATAGCAGAGGCACACACACACACACACACACACACATGCACACATGCACACACATGCACACACATACTGGAATTGGTGACACTTGAGTCCTTCCCGCTCTTCAGTAGACACAAACATGCACACCCAAACACAGACACAAACAAACATTGACTCATCGAGCAAGGCAGTGTTGCAAAGCAGAAGAGGTTATCCTCAATTACGTTGTAGCCAGCCAACCACGTATTAGCAGGCAGGATGGCCAACTGGCTAGAGAAACTGTCCTATAATTCAGATGTGAGAGATTTGATTCTTGTAACAGCCCAGCGTCCTTTGGAAATGTCCTGAACAAAACACTGAACTTCAGCCTTCTCACTCACTGTAGATCACCTTGGATAAGACGTTACTTGAACGACTAAAATGTGAATATACAATATTACTCACCTCGTTCCCCCATCTTTTATCGCCCATAAATTTCTTCTATTTTATGGATCAGTTTTAGAGAATTTCTTTACTGGAGATCATCAGAATAGTGGGCATCGAGGGAAAGATAAAATGGTATGAACAATTGAAATGGTCCAGGCGCGTGGGCCACTCCACCCCACTAAGCCAAAAATAAATAAACAAATACGTAAAAATGATATTTCTAAGCAAGATTTGGTAGTACAGAAAAAAACAGGCTCTTTAGGTGTTTTGAATGGCTGCCAGTATCCCTTTGTACCTATATTTTAACATTTTGGATCATGGATGACATCATGACGGGCTAGGACAGAACAATATTGGTTTTAAGTGATGTACATATAAAGGAAGAGTTCATTTGCAAAGACATATCTCCAATTGTCTTCATTTCTGTAAACCACAGTGTGCTTTTTTCATTTGTTTGTTTTTTTAATAAAAAAAAAAACAAATCATACTAGTAAGATAAATCATAGGCAATATTACCTTTTGCCACAAATTTTATTGGATTGCTATATGAAGAATAGCATACATCTACCAGTTGTATGCAGTTCTTTTTTCAGGAATAGTGTTGATCTTTTTTTGTGTGCAAATGAACTCTTCATGAGTATAAAAATGATATATGTTTGGTTTTAGTTTACCTGCAGTAATCTAACAATGCATGGTTTAGATATGGCTGTGTCCTCTGTTAGAATGTTGTTTCCTGTTTTCACATACTTGTCTACGTGCAGCAAATTAGTGTAGAGAGAGGAGAGGGTAAGAGCGCATGAGATGTTCTTTGGGGGTTAGTTCCCTCTAGAATTCTTGTCAACATCATTCTCATTTGTTTTTATCACACAGTTAGCAGGAATCATCTCTTACCGAAGGTTAAATAGCTGTATCTCCGTATGAAAGTAAACTACTTACATGTGTGTGCAGTGAGAGAAAGATGATTGACAAATGCAAGCCTCGAAAGCGTTAGCTCAAAATATGAGATGAATAAACAGATAAATAGTTGACCTTTTTAGTACAAATTCCATTTAGCAATCAGTGGTTTGCGGTAGTCTATGAAACAACGCTTCCCTTTTCAGCCTTTAGTCGTTTGATGATGTCTTGTAATGGTCTGTTGTATCCTTTAATCATGTCACTGCTGTTTTTTAATTGGATTTCATCGGGCTATTCCCGTGAATAGGGGATCGAGGATAATGAATGTCATAAGCAGTACAATGATAAAAGGCAATTAGTCTGCTGTCTTTGTTTTTCCGTGCATATACTGTATATAGGCCTACTATCTATTTATACGTTGCATGTCATAGTGGCTCATTAAAGAGTCCCATGGCACCTGCTAACAAGAGTTTCAGGGATGTGATATGTAGATGAAGCTTATAATGATTCCATGTTTTATGTCTTTGTTGTGCTGCTGCACTGCTGCTGTGCCTCAAGGGGAGCTGTTGAGGAAATCCAGCAGACATGATGAAGCATAAGGGCCCTCTGACAGCAGTGCACAACATACAGAGGCAGGGGGAATCTTAGAGTTACATAGAATATTTGTAAATGCCAGAGTAGAACATAATATAGGATCAGAATCGCAGGCTTAGTCATTTTGGGGCAGGGTGAGGATGAATTTTCATTGTGTTTTTGTTCTTCTTGGTTTGGGACAGTTTTTCACAGAGCCACAGTAGGCTCACAACCACAAAAATCACAAAGAAATTGAAATAGCATGTTTGTTTTATTTTGCTGCTCTCAGACTGCAAGAGGTTATAAATTATTCATCAGGGGTGATCGGTGTTACAGATGAAATCCTTAATAAGGGTTCTTTTTCTTAGTCCCTGGCCCATGAGTGATTTAGAATATGTACCTTTAATATTTATATTGACCTTCAGTATTTACTCATAGATTCCTCGGATTAGACTTCAGCTGAATAGATAAAGACAGAATAGTTAATTTCCGTCATACCTCTGTAGTTTGTGGCACCTTGGCCTGCTCTCTGGTCTAATTTTACGAGCATGTTCATGTTTAAACAGCCCCAGGGTGAAAGATTATAATGCTCATGGGTCCCATGTTGGGAAAAAAATATCACAATCCTTGGCGTACTGTGTCCAATCCAGTTCAATGGGGTGTATGAATCCGATTTCTTTGCCATAGCCACAGGCCTCAAAAGAGCAAACACTTTATGTGCTGTGAAGAATTGAAGTGCTCTTTGCCATTTTAGGTGGTTTCAGTAATATTTAGGCTACTGCTTACCACTATCGGATTGATTAATTCTGTTTGTTCTCCATCTCCTTTGCACACATTTTCTGTCTTTGTCCGACTGTGCATCTTTCTTTCCCCTCTCACTGATGTAACTTTCAAATTACAGCTTGTATCCTCTTCTAGTGCTCTTGACATGGCTATGCAGATGAAATCTCATCACAATCATTTGTGTGTGATTTTGATCAGGGAGGTAATTAGCAGAGGCAATCTTAGCCCATGTTAAGTGTTTAGTATTTCTTCGGAGTTTTATAATGGCAACTAGTCAGCAATCAAAGCTCTGATTTTCAGATTGCGTTTAATGACTCTTTCAGCCACTTCGTATTGAGGAACTACTTGCTCCTGCCTTTTTGACATCTTCATTCATTTACTTTCTTGCAGACTTGTGGTGCTGCATGTGGAGTGTACCAGTTGGGTTTTAAAATGTGATACGGTGTAATTTGAAAGTTGTATTGATGAATGTTCATTAAAGTGTCTTTATTCTTTGTTTTCTAGGATGTGGTCTGGGGACTGAACTCCTTGTTTACTGTAAGTTTAACTTCTAGCTTTCTTTCTTTTTTTTAATTTCTTATTTTTTTTTTAACTTTGTGAAAACAAACTTATCAAAATTATCTGAAAATACATTACAATGTGATCTCAATGTGATAAGGCTCAGTTAATGGCCTATGCAAATACCTTTCAGTTCATGGAGATTCATTCATGCAGTGCAAGTGGGGGGTGTGATCGGGTAAATATGTATTTGCACACACAATTTCCCAAAAATCCATTCTTAACCCGAGGAAAGCCCCAATTAGGGACTTGGCTCATCTCATTAGCAGAAATTATTTAAAACCCTGGGAAACTAGAATTGAATATCTTTTATTTTCCCCTGATAGCACAGTTTTTTTACAAATTCACTAAACTTCACTAAACTAAAGATGTCATTTTCTCGATGTAGACACTCTTTTTTTTATATATTTGGAGAGATAACTTAAGCATCCCATGCTGTAGTTGCAGCTGTGGTGAGCGTGGAGCATCTTAGCTGGAATCACTACTTAGGACATATGACACAAGGATACAACATATGTAAATAATGGTATTCAGTGGTTCCACCCCATTAGGATGTGCTGGTGCACCAGTTTTGACCCGTGGTTTCCATCCTTTTAAAACAAGCATGTGCCAGTTGTGGACAGACTCAGGATGAATACTGAGATACAACTGTTTACCCGGCTGTCCAGTGGGTCAGTAGGGTGATTGTTATCGCTAGCTGACAGGTTGCACTGTTTAAATGGTTTTCTTCACCTTTATTGCAACCAAATAAACAGCACATCTGCAGAAGCAAAGGCTTATGGAGGAGCACGTAGAAGAGAATGTGTGCTGACCTTATATACTGGAAGATGAAGAGCCTGAAGCCCACCACCACAAAATCCCAAGAGCTGCGTCTCCTGTGCCAAAAGGGAGTCCTGCTTTAGACGTTATATTGGCTGTTAATGGTATATAACTTGTGGCCATATTTGATCATTTTGTTTGGTAAGACTAATAAAGAGACTAATATTGCAAACCAGCATGTTGTACCTGTAGTTAGATCCCTCCATACTGGTTGACTCCAGCTAGAAAGAACAGGCAGAGGAGGGGTAAATAAGCCATCCAGTTAGTAGCTGACAGCTGATGAAAAGAATAGAGTGGTCACCATCATCAAAATGTAATAAAAGAAAAGATTTTGATTTGCTTTCTGGGCATTACCATGTGTGCTCACGAGAAGGAGATGGAGGTTCCGGGGAAAATCATTTAATTACATGGCAAGCTTCTCCATATCCATGTAGGTTTCTAGGCAACATGAATGCGACCGTGTTGCTCCTTTTGTCTTTGTACCTCCGGAAGAGTTCTTGGCAAGGGAGCTATGAGTCCTCCATGGCTCTCAGTATTTCATAAAAAAAAAACAAAAACACAAGTCTCTCATGTTTTTACAGTCTTTTTTTCCAAGGACAATGAACTGTACTCACATACTGAGGAATGCAAAGACAATAGAAAAAAATGGGCGGAATGCTTCAATTTAATACTTTTTCAGACCTTTGTGGTCTTTATCAAATCCCAAAAGTTAACAAAACAGTGTATTTGAAGAGAAAATATAGTTTTTATTCTCTTATGGCATTTACCACATTGTGGTTATTAACTGAGTTTAAGGAATAATGTGAGAGGAAAAAACAACAATTTACTCGTTGATCAGTTCAGCCCCGCCCATTTTTTAAACTTGCAATTATATAATGGTTATACCAAGGACATCAATCCAAACCAAGATCAGATAAACCAAGGCCATTGTTTATCTCTTGTTTACAGCTGTAATAAGACCGTAATTCTTGCCTGAGGGGAAATGATCTTTCTTCTCATCATGAACACTTTCGGTTAATAGGGGAGAAAAAAAGTAAGAGAATGAGATTACATGTTATGCTTTCGGGAAATTCTCTACCAGCTGGCTCTGGATGTTCACTCATGTCAGGCTCTGAGAGTACAGCCGGGATCAGAAAGTAATCCATTACAAATTCTTAAAGATGGTAATCAGATTTTGGGTCATGTTGAAGAAAAAAAATAAATAAATAAAGGTTACATGTTTGATTGTTGAGAAGCATGTTGAAAGGAAAAGGAGGCTCTGAACGATCAACAAAAATGCAAACATGGTTTTGAATTTGACATCAGTGCAGTTCGCATTACACTTGCTAAATTGTCCTTTACTGATACAAAAATCCTTGTTTATTTTATAGGTCATTTGTACATTTTGGATACCAAAGCAATCCAGAAGCAGCTGAACCTAATCACATCACTTACTTTAGCTGAAACATTGCATTATATCCCTGATTGGATACTTCCAGTACTCTGTAATGCATTACTTCTTCAAAGAAGATTCCCCTGCCCTGAGGACAGCACTGTGTCTATGATGATAATGGTGATGATAAGTGGCCTCGATGCTTTGTCATGCCCTGAGGCTTAGCTGTTAATCAGGAAACAAGCTCTCAGGTCATCCACAGTTTTATCTCTGTAATAACAATGTAATAATGCTCCACGTCTTGCCTTGCTTGCTGCGTGTGTTGTCTCTAGGGCAACAGGGTAATTATTCTGTTTTGTCTGTTGCTGGAAATCCAGGGTGACTTTACAGACCGCCAGTGGCTACAGTGTCTTTTCAGGACAAGGAAATGGTTGCTGGCAATTGGAAGAGTAAAGAGTACTGTAGTTGGTCGTATCTCCATCAGAAGTTTTTCTTGGCCAGAGACAGGATTTAAACCCTCTCATCCTGAAACTTTCTTTTGAAACCAAATGAAGACTTAGGATTGGCGATTTTGGCGAGATTGGTGATCTTCTTGATCCTCTAAATTACTTGACTTCCCTGATTAAGTTTTGCTGTTTTCCTTTAACTTTACTCCTCTTCCTCTGTCTGTCATTCTCTTCCTCCCTGTTGTCTTTGTGTCTGCTGTAGGACCTGCTGAACTTTGATGACCCATTGAACATTGATGCAGCAGAACATCATCTGAGAGACAAGGTGAGTGAATACTGGGAGTGGAACAAACTTCTTGCTAACCATGCATGAAACATGCAAGCTTTTCTAGTTTTTAAACAAGCCTTGTAACCAACCGTATTAGTGTGAGATGGTCAGTGGTGCATTCAGAGCACTTCTGGCATAATCGTTGTTTTTCGATGAATGTCATATACTTCTCAAAACAATTTCCCAGACCTCAGTCACGCTCATGCTCTCCATAGCCATATCTGTACTACTATTCATGTTTGGACAGTACTTTTGCTTTTGAAAATGACATATTCTGTGGCAGGTGTTTGTAAGGCACTGATATTGCCAGTTTTTTTGAAGGCCCTTTGTGGTAACATCTCCAAAGGGGAGTGTTGTACCCAGGTGTGGTAGGCTGAAGAGTGAGGACACATATTTGCAAGTATTTCAACAATCTAAGCACAGCAAGCACAGAAGAACACAGCGCAAGTGCATTTAGGGCATGTCCAAGTCCATTTTTGCTGTTTTAACAGTGGAAAAATTGCACCAGGCGCATGGTTCAGAAGGGTTTTACTTTGTCTCTTAAGTAATCATGAGTTTGTTTTGGATGTAACATGCAATAAACCAATCAGAGTGCCATCTCCCATTCCCTTTTAAAAGTGAGGTGCACCTTGATGGATTGCTGTTATAGGAAGGAATTCTTCTCTGCAAAGGCAATGGATCTGCTTGTGCACAAAGTGAAAGCGCATGAGCAGACCATCTACAACAATAGCAGGATTCAGCCAAAGCTCCCTGAGGTGAAGCAGGTGTGTACATAAGAAGGCATCCCTATATGCATACAGGCATCCTTGTGTGCACAACACGCAGGGTGTATGCACGTTGTTCGCCTGCCTATGTAGGCGCGCATCACTGTCTTTAGAATGTTCCCTTAAAATTACACTGAAATATTATGCCAGTGACTTCAAACCTGATTTTTGTTGGTCAGTTAAGCAATCAGCAGCCCCAAGATAGCAATGTGTCAGCATTGCACCTGACCACACCTCATTTTAAGACCACCGACCATGGGTGCATAGATGGGCGTGAGTGCAGGAGCTATTTACACAACCTGGGCCGTGGACAGGAAAATGACAACTGTGTTGGTTGTCTAGCAAAGACACTAGGGGCCCTATCTTGTGCCACCCGCTATCCGCTGCCACTACCCACTACCCGCTACCCACAAATTGCGGATTTAGGAACTTCCGCTATCCCTAAACGGTATATTGCGCCACCCGCTACCCGCTATCCTTATGCCAACTCCGTCATTTGCGCCTGGAGGTGTGTCCGTGGGCGTGTTTCATGCGCTATCCCTAAAGTTGCTATCTTGCGCACACACTTTAGGGATAGCGGATAGCGGGTGGTCCTGACCACCCGCTATCCGCTATCCCTAAAGTTTGGGCTGTTACGAGAGCGCGCCCAGGCGGCTTCAATGCGCGCCCCGACGGAGCGGGGCGCGCAATCTATCTATTTGCCCAATCTACCTTGTCAATAAATTAGTTTACACATAGTTCCACCTCTGCCTCTTGTGTGTGTGTGGTGTGACCCGGGGATTTTACTCAATCAGTACAACCTTGTGATACGTCCACTTGGACACATGTGGCTCCACCTCCCGAATTAACTCGCCTATAATATAATATATAATATGTATATAAAGCCAACTTGCTTTAGCCTCAGTAGAAGCCCTGAGAAAATCTACCTCCCTCTCTCCATCGCGGGTTTAGGATTTAGGATTTAGGATAGCACATCCTGCCCTTAAAGGCAATGGCACCTGGCACACTGATTGGTTTAACTGGCGTAACGCCCAAAACACGCCTATGCATAATATAGCGGGTAGCGCAGGTGTTTTGCGGATAGCGGGAGGTGCACAAGATAGCAACTTTTACGGGGGAACGCCTCTTCCTAAATCCTAAATCCGCAAATAGCGGGTTTAGGGAGTCTGGCACAAGATAGGGCCCTAAGAGCTCACCACAGTTTTCTAAGCAAAGAAAGGCTATCAGAAGTTGATAGCCTTTCTTAAGTTGAAACAAATATTATATCTCTGTCAGGGGCCCTGTGCATGTGGGTTACAGAGTATATTTTATATTCCAGGTTGTGCAGAGACAAAAAGAGTGGTGTTTTTTTTTTTTTTGTTTGTTTTGTTTTGTTTTGTTTTGTTTTTTTGTCAAGTACTTGTTGATGCAAAACTACTTACTTCCTTGCCTCTGCAGTCGACAGCAGCTTCCAGAATTTGAAAGTCAAATCAGCTCCCTAAACCTGACCTCTGAATTTACACAGGCCTCACGATTCTCTCCTTGCTGACGTGTTTGTTTTTTTTTTTTTTCTGTTTGTTTGTGTTTGAGATAGTGTGTAGGTGTGTGTTTTACGTCCTTGAACAAAGTTCTGCAGAATCTAAATTATTGTTCAATTCTCAGTCCTCTTTGGTGAAGGCTGGCTGTTAGGCTGGTGTAGAATTAATGCTGTGAAACCATGAAAGCGATGAAATACTTGTAGTTCTTGTTCATACCCCAAAAAAGCTATATAAATAGTACAGTAAATAAATACATCAAGCCAACTCCAGAGCAAGTACAATAGAAGCTGCTGTCTGTGACCTGAGCTAATTATCTTCTGTGAAATGTAACTTCAGTTATAATATTCCAAGGTTATTTTATTTAAGTTTCCAAGGCAATCTTTTTTACCACTGGATTTTTGTATACACTTGGATAGAGGCTGAGTGGGTGTAGTTAAATGTCAAACTTCATCAGCCAAACATGTGCGTGATGCTTGAAAGCAGTAGGCATGCTCTCTGGATAATTGATTTTCTCCCTATCACACACTCATTTTCCCATTCTCCCCCCCAGTGGCCCTCTAGCCTTCATTCCTATCTTGCGCATCTTGTCTCCGCTCCCTCACCACCCCTCCATTCGTATTAGTACGTCAGATGCCGTTAAAAATGTTCAGAAATTGCTTCTTGTTCTCAGTGTTTTGCTTGCTTACAGTAATTGCTTTCCTGGAGTGCCAGTTGGACGAACTTGACTCTCCAAGGATCTTGCCGACCAGGGACACTTACTGTAGTGGGGTCCCAGCTGAGGGGAGTTGAAAGCTTTTCCAGATACAGTATTTGACCTTTTGGCGCACTCCGGATGCCCCTTCCCATGGTGCATAGTGGTGCACCCGGCAGTATATGATAATGTCTGCCATGTAGACCCATTAGGCTACATGGGTGCGTGTGTGTATATGAGTCTGAGGGAGTGAGACGTTGTAGCCATTTTGTGGTAGGCAGAATATTTGGATGAGTCATTTTATTGAGGCATAAGACGTTGTTCAGACAAAACAACATGATGAAACATGACATATACATTTTGTAGATATTACACTAAACATTCACATGTGCACATTGAACATGTGAATGTGTGGAGCTAACAAAACATTTCACCTTTGGAAGTTTAATTGTTTTTGGATGTTTAATTTATTTGTTGTAATTTAAAGAGTAAGAGAAAGTCAAGCATATGCTGTTGGCTTCCCCAGCAATAGCTTAATCACAAATTACTACACTGGCCAAGGAAAAATAGTACATAAATGCTATTGTTTTGCTATGAGGCAGTCTGTGGAGAAAGTTAGGAAGCTGAACAATATACTCTAAAGTTAATCTCCAAAGTTCAGTGAGCTGTCAGCATTGTTTCTACAAATATGAGAAGAAGCGATGATTAGTCAGGTGAATCAGAGATATCAAATTGCAAAGGTGTCATTATGTCTGTGAATGTGTTTGTTTGTGTGTCTACCCTGCGATGGACTGGGGACCTGTCCAGGGTGTTTCCCGGCTTATGCCTAATGAGCGCTGGCATAGACTCCTGCACCCGGCAACCCTAATTAGAATATGCAGCTTGGAAAATCAATAAATGCCAAAAATCAGCAAAAAATGTTTTCAGAAAAAATATTTTACAGGGGTCTCCCAAAATATAGCTACACATTATTCTGAACAATTTGTTAATTACATTTTTGTTTCCATTTTAATATATGCCCACTTACAGGCCTCATATTTATGTGCATGTAATTATGCACTGGGTCACAGAGGTGAATATATCACACTTAACAAATCTGCGATTTGACATTTTGGTTCTCTTTACCCTTCCTTGTGTTTATGTTTATCATCTTGATCACTGCTACTGTACCATCTCTTTCTGCTCTCTTCCTGCCACTGTAGATGTTTCTCTCAAAGCCCCCTGCCCCCGCCCACCTACACCCCCCATCCCATGCCATGCTGTTGTGATTCTCTGCAGTCACAGCAACTGAAAACAGGGAGTCATCTAACCGTGACCCACTCCCACTGAGCTACAGCCTGCTGCAATCAACTTCTGCAACTAGTGGGCGGGGCTGTGGGGGTGTGTGTTTGTGAGTGCACATGTACACTTATGCATGTGGATTTGTGTGTGTGTGTGTGTGTGTGTGTGTGTGTGTGTGTGTGTGTGTGTAGGCTTTTGAAGTGGAACTCCTAGTGCACTATGAATGCATTTGTTGGCTGAAGTGGCTGATAGGAAACATCCTCATGGGTTATTGTGTGTGTTTTTGTTTAGTTTTGAGTGGAGTGTGTGTGTGTGTGTGTGTGTGTGTGTGTGTGTACACGCACCTGTAAAATAGAGTTTGCAGAGATAACACTATCATACAACAGGCTGAACATGCATAAAGAACGTGCAGCTGCATTACAATCATTCTGTAGATTTTCATCTTCTCACAGGGACGTATTGGTGTATTGTCTTTTATTATGGCAATGAGCTGTTTTATGTTTAAATGTTCTGCCACAGAGCCTTGCACAGGCCTTAACTACATGCCTGAACCCACGCTGTGCCCGACCTTAACCCTGCAGTTTGAACTTGAATCTGAGATCATGCGCACACACAGACAAAAAGAAACTGAAGGAAAAGTAGCTTAGGGAAGAAAACACTGTGCAAATGCATATACAGTACAATAATGTCTAAAATAAATTGGCAAAATTTAATGCAGCAAGCCTGACCCAACCCAACCCTGACAGCTTTAGTAGAAAATGATGATGAACCCGCCCCATATCTTTTGCCAGGTTCAGGTCCCGTTGGGTTCAGGTCAGGCTCTGGACCTTTAGTCTATTAATAGGATAAGCCAGTTTTCAATAGATAATTTTGTCCCGTCTTTCCATTTGAACAGGAATGGATGAAGACAAAGTTGATGGTTGATGTTATCTACAGTATTGGCTTATTCTCTTATTCTCTGTGTTAGTATAGTGGGTGTAAATTCTGAGAGGTTTGATAAAAAGTGTTAAAAACAGCGGTGGTAATGGGTTTCCATGTTTTGTGCCTCGTTGGAAGTGGAAAGGTAGTGCCATGTGTCCACAGAGCACTTTGGATGCTGTTGTTGTTGTAACATTCTGATCCATGTGGTGAAATGTAGCGCAATGCTGAATTCTCTCAAAACGGAAGAGGAATGGCCAGTTTGCTCTGTCAAGTAATGGCTGGGATTGAGTTTTCTTTTGCTGTTTGTAAATAAATTGACCTGCCTCCAAGTGTTTTGTTGAATAGCCTCTCACTTTTATGAAACCAGCTCGATCAGGATGTATCGCCAACTCTCAACATCATTACAGGGCTTTGCTTTTGAATTAATGAGGAGTGAGGAGTGAAATGAAGAGTTTGTTTATATCCATTCATTGCAGTGGTTGTTTAATTGCAAAAATGTCTCTCTTGATTTATAAGATTGTTCTATTTGTGTCTTGCATTCACCAGTTTTTTAAGCTTTGTTTCAGAAGGGATTTGTGAATATGTAATGTCTCCTTTTTTTAATTTCTTGTTGCGGTGATTAATGTTTCTGCAGTTTCATTAAATTGTAGGAAGTATGTCAGTTCTTTGCTGTATAAAGTCTGCCTTTTAACAGTGAGTTGTCAGAGCACCATGTGCTTGGTGGATGTTGTTCGCTATCTGCTCTAACGGTCATGTTTATTGGTGTGTGGCCTGAAAAGACCGTGCTTTGTCTGCGTGATTCTGTGTGTAATGGAATGGTTTATTTATAAGAAGTCTATGTGAGGGTGTATTTTGTGATATTGGGGCGGCGGGCAGGCGGGGGTAGGAAGAGTAGTCTCTATTGTGTGGACTCTAATCACCAGCCATCTTCCACTCCATAATATGATTTGCATTGTTATCGCAGAGGAAGATTTGGCAGGGTTAGGAAAATATTAAATTTCTGAAATGGAGGGTGAATTCTCCATTGGCATCTTGATATATTTAGCATTTTTTCCATGAACAACGATGTGTTGTCTGTCTGTTGAAGCATGTTTGTGTGTGAGTTGGATGTGGCACGGCTTTTGATGGGGAAATGGGAGTTGTCTTATTGACTGAGGATGTTCATATTGACAAAGGGGATAGAGCAGCTGGCAAGGAGTGTAGATTCTAAAATTAGAATTTATAAATGTGTAAGTATTATATTTACAGCACCTATCTATTTATTCAGTTACATAGTGGACATCCTTTGAATTAATGTTGGCCAGGGATTTTTCAAAGACAGCTGGCTGGCTTTGTGGCTCCATCAGTACAAACCAGCATTTTTGTTTGCAGTTTAATGAGGTTTATCACTGTTTGTTTTTCATTAGCCTTGGGAGAGACTTTCATAAATAGTAAGTAGGCTGCCTTATGCCGTGAGATTTACATGCAATTTCTGAAAATATACAGTATTGTTGTCCCATATTAAAGGCATAATGGCATCTGAAAAAATGATCATAACACAGTGTTTCAACAAGAAGACTATAGAAGTTGACTTCACTTTTTAGAGTTTCAGGAAGATCAGGAGGAAGCTTTTAACCATTTCAGTTATATTATTTGCATGGCTCCAAGAATACAATCAGAAGCCTTCTTTAGACTGCATTAGTATTACCAAAAGAGATCTGGTGATTGGTCATTTATACCTCAGAACCACAGGAAATTTATCCTGTCCAGCGCAGGTTTTCTGTGACTACCTTGGAAAAAAAATTCCAGCTGAAAATGCCTAGTTTGAATGAACACTGACATCCCGGAGTTATTTTGGTCGCATCCTGACAACATGCAATTGCCACCTCATGCACCTGGCATTTGGATTACCAGTGCATGGTAGAGCACCATGCACTGGTAATGCACCTTTAGATTACAAGATTAAAGATCCCTGGGCAGAAATTACACCATTGCAGTGGCAAAAGTGAGAACATCCACCAGGGAAAAAGACAATAGAATATAAGCACACAGTAGTATATAAAACAACCAGTAAATAAGAGAGAAAAAATGTTTTAACAGTTTCATGCAAATAAAAATAAGAAAATATAGAAATTGGTGGAAATTAGTGCAGGAGCTGCTGGGTCTGTCATTACAATGATATACAGACACCTTTCCTATTAGGCTGGGCGATATATTAGATGTTGGCACGATATTTGAGATAATTTTGTTGGAGATATAAAGTAAAGCTTTATCATGAACATCGCAATAATAATGGTCTTTTTTTAATAATTTGCTTTTGTGAATGACATTCCTGAAGACCGGAAAAAGGCATAAATAGCAGAGCAGCTGCGGCGGTCCCGCGAGTATGACAGTCTGTGAGAGAGAGATCTGAATTTTCACTGTAACACTATTCCCTGCCCCCTGAGCAATGCAGCAGTGGCTGCTTCCCAGCTTTAGCAGAGCAGAAAAAATCATTTGTGGTTGATCGTCTCTGTATATTTCCCTGTCTGTATGTTTTGCTAACAACATTGATTGTGTGGTAAAGGTAGAAAGTTACACGCACATGTATCGAGATACATATCATATATCAGCGAAAGGATTAAAAAGAAAGAAGAAACTCATTGTCATCTCAGCGGTTTACACAGTAGGGATGACATCGCGTGTCCACAGGACCATGATGAGTTGCATCTGACATGGTCACTGCACTTGCATTCAACGCCATCCTGGAGCACAAGAGAATAGGGGGGATTAGGAGTTAAGCGTGGTTCCTCAATCAGGCAAACAGGAATCAGGTGCTCTTTGGAGAGGGTTGGATCAATTCAAAATCAACATCCTGTGTAGAACACCACTGGCAAACTTCTAAAAAAAAAAAAAAAAAAACATCCAAGGCACACTGATCCGTTAAGAAAATGTTAAAAGCTCCACAAGGTGACCGATGGTGGTGTTTGGCAGATTAACACAGGCTAGTTTCTGGATTATCAGATTTCCCATGGAAAATATTTTTTTGTCTGAGGTAACTAACTAAAATTATTCATATGTCTAGGCAAAATCAAACTACCACCCTTTCCTGGTAATGCTAATGCTGTCCATCAGAGCAAGTAGTGAGCTCGATGTTTATTATGGGCTTGGCATTTTATTGATTTTTGATGAAATTCCTGGTGCTAAATGGGCTTTGCTTTTGTGTTTTTGTGTTGGACTTCTGATCAGTCATCAAGATCACTTTACAATCATCCAGTGTCACTAGCCAGGTAATATCTTTTTTCTTGGAATTTGAGGCTTGAGCTTCTGTAGCTACAGCTCGGTCCTTTGTTCAGTTATGGTGCCTATCGCTGCTCGTGACACCTACCCAGATTTTCTTGTATTTCTGTAAATCCAAGCAAACCACTGCTGCTGCTGCTTTTGCCAGAAATGTAAGACACATCATTAGCTGTGTGCCACAGGATTTTTTTTCCAGGAGAAATCTAATTGACTTTTTATCTCTCAAGGAGGAGTGCTTTCAGTCCATGTTTAACTCAGTGTTTCATGAGATTTATGGAACACAAACTTAGAACATAGAGATTATTTTGTCATACCAGGAAGTATGCTCTGTATCCTTTTCTTTGCTATGGTCTGTGAAGCACAGGTATCAGCAGAGCAGAGTGGGACCTTAGAAGGACTCTGATTGTTAAGCTCCAAGGTTCAGCTACACCCCCTGAATCCTAATGGAGGCCTATAAATCTCCATTGATCTTGTACCAGTCAGCTCCAGAGACCATATTTCTGTCAGCTTCTCTGTGTTTCTCGCTGTTGCTCTCTTGCTTTTTTTTTTTTTTTTTTTTTGGTCTCCCAGGTGCCTTTGCTTCTCCAATCAATAGTCAATCAGCTTCATACACAAAAGAAAACACACATATACACCCACATGCGCGTTTTACTTCTGGTACTTCTGGCACAGCTCTGCAGCGCTCAGTAACAGAGTGATCGCTGCAGTTCTGTCATTAGTGTCCCACAGGAGGAAGTGACATCAAAGTTGGTTGGAAGTTACATGAAACGCTGATGAAGCAGAAGCACTAAGCATCAACAGCAGCAGCGTCTTTAATCTATTTTTTAATACATGTTTTCAGCATTTTAAAATGAGATCAAATATAGCTGTAAGCAGGCATGCAAGGCGGCCAAGCACCCATGCAGAATGTGGGACACAGCAAATCCATCCTGCAAGGAAAGTCGTTGCGGTCGCCTCGGGAGACCATATCTCTCTGCTCATGTTCTTCTCTACAGCACGCACGCAATGAAGTGTCAAAGACATTCCTTTACAAAGTTGTGGCAACTTCAATGGCAACTTCCCCAGTTTCACACTTGGCGATAATAGAGTTTCCACATCACTGTCGCTGAACTCATATTTTTAATGAAACAAGTTGTATGTAAACTGTAAGCATGTGACAAAAAAATGCATATGTCTTTTTACCCGTACTGTGGAATAGCAATCAGAGTTATCAGATAAAATGTTATAGGCCATGCTCGCCACAAGTAATTTTAACTAAATTTGTAATTTAGCATAATATGCCCCCTGGTATCGCATGTCCCACGTTTCACGACATTTGGTCAAGCCAGTTTTAAGACCTTTGGTGTTTGTGGCGCCCCCTGTGGCTCTTGCAGTGCTCTCTGTGCTTCAGTTTTTCTGGATAGTTTGTAGTGCAGCTTCGCACCACTTCACAGGACTGGGACACCAGAGTATCATCTATAAAATTTGATTTAAAGTTCACTATGTTAACTTGGGAAAATGGAGGCTCTCTTCCTTGGCATTTCCCTAGGAGGAATTAAGAAGAATTAGGAGGAATTAAGACTTTCTTCCTTTTGGAAATATTAATTCCTTCAGAGGTTACACCGTGAACCCCATGTCATCACTGGAATTAGAAACTTGCAAGAGCAGTATTCTGCTGTTGGCCATCGTGTGAAAACAGCTCAACATCTCTCACAACATCGCGCATCCACACACACAGTCTCTGTCACCATTGGTGTGGAGGTAAACAACCATTCTAAAACCAGACACCAGGGATTTGACCAGCTCCAGTCACAGACAACGCCGTCAAGCAGTAGGGGGATGTCTCATTAGCTGGAGGACGAGACTTCAGCTCTCACCTTATCATGTTTTTATAAAACCTTGTCCACCTAAAGACATATTGTCTGATCTTCCCTCTATTGTTGTCTCCCGTATAATAAAACAATAATATCAAGCATAATCCAAAGCCTGATTTCATGATGTATGATTATTATTGCATGATAATTTACAACACCAAGGCAAGTAAAATAAAATGAGCAGGGTGTAGTTAAACGTTCTATTGTATTTTCATATTTCCTCCGGTCTTTATCTAGAAAATGCAGTTAAATAGAGTACGAGTATATTTTTAGTATATTTTTGCCTTTTCGAATTTATTGCATTTGCCTTTTGATTCAGAAATAATGATAGGGTACTTGTATTTTGAATCAGAAATAATAATGCAGTGTCTGCTTTTTGAATCAGAAATAATAATAGCCTACAGTATGTGCCCTCTGAAAGCAAAAAGCAAAAAAAATGGGTTTGACATTGTAATAGGTTAGTCCTTCATACCTAGCCCGTACTCGGGAAACCCTTAAAGAGATGGGAATTAACCAGCAGATAGGAATGAGCCAATAATCAATCTAATGATTTCTCTGGACTTAAACAACCCTGCAGTGATTGGAAGTTAATTCGAAAAAAAGAAAACGGGAATACCTAGTAGCAATTCTACATTAAATCCCCCTGTAGCTTTAGATTTAATTGAGCAACATACTACCTAGCAGTACATTTCAACTTAGTTTCTTTTATTACTTTGAGCTGATAATGCAAGAATGACTAGTGATCTTGAAGATGCTCTAGCAAGTCAGATGTAATTAGGCCACGGGAGGGTGCTTTTTGTTGGCATGACTTGTGAATTGGATATCAGAGGTGTCAAAATGGCTCCGACATTTTTCAATTTTTGGTTGTGATGATGTCCGATCTCTCAGCTACCACAGACCTCATACAAACACACAAAGAAAGTGATTGGCTCACTTTTTTTGACAGGTGCAACTTATAGAAAAAGGCTGTCTTCATATTCATAATGGGGAGCGTAATAGGCAGAACTGCAGGGGCTGTTTAAAAGCCTTGATTTCTCTCTCCTCCCTCTTGCTGGCTGTCATATTTATTAAAGCTGCAGAGGATGTGTCAGTGGAGGATGGAGGGTGGTGTGTCTGTGTACAGAAATGTGGTACTGCTGTGTGCAGAGGTTTGTGGTATCCACACTGAGCTATTAGAGGAAGAGATCCTTCAGATGCACTAAGTGCTCTGAAGCTCCCCCAACCCACCCTCCACCGTCTTTCTCCTCTTCCCTCTCTCCCCTGTGCACAACTCCTCCCTGCCCCTCCGCTCTCTTCTTCTGTTCTGTTTATCTGATACATCAAGGGGCTTTTCTTTTTACTTTAACTTTTGGCAGATTTTTTTTTTTTTTTTTAGTCACTTGTACCCACGGGGTTTAATTTTCCATCATCATCCCTCTGATGCTGGTATATTTTGAGCACCTGTACAGATCGCTGAAGGAAAGGAGAGTTAATTGCCTTTCTTGCGTGAAATAATGCAGTGGCAGAGCCAGGAGAGGGTTAGCTACAGATTTAGCAAAAGTTTACTTGCAGTCCTGAAACTAATGAACAAAATACAAAGTTGCAGTGTCAGCCGGTTTTCTTTTTCAATTGGAGTGCTGCAAGGGAGAAAAGAAAAAGAACGTACAAATTGGCACTTCAGCCCAATCTTGCAAAATTGTGTGGGGATACATAATTGGGAATAGCCTCATTTCATAATGAAAAGTGTTACTCCAGCCTTCATTATGGCGTTTTTGGTCTATCGCTCACATTTTTGAGGGGCATCTCAATTGGGGAATGTCCTTTCAACATTTTAAGTGGTGATGTACATTTTTTTTTTTTGTCATCACCCTTTGACACATGCTCTTTCTGATCTATATGAGGTGACCTAATTTGGACAAGTTTCACTCTTTTAAAGTCGTGCTTTTCTGTTTTTGCAGTTTTTCATTCTAGTGCAGTGTGTAATTATACAGTATAATGGTTTATTTAGCTTTGGTGATTTCATCTGAATGCTTTCATATTGTCAGAGGACTGAAAGCCTTTGTGCACATCTGGTCAGCTGTTTCCCGTTGGAAGTGGTAAGCTTTTTTCAGGTTGAAACCAACTTCAGATGTGTGTTATTGTGTGAAAGAATGCAAAAATATGCACATCTTTTTGTAGGCTTTGGACTAAGGCAGAATTTAAGTCTTGAGAAAGAGTCTGCACGCCAATATGCTCAACATATACTCTTGTATTATGATAAGAACATTTCAGTCCTGCAATTTGATGCTCATCAAGACTGGACCGCTCTTGTGTTTTCTTGGTTGCTCTTGGCTGCTCCCGGCTGAGCTATTGCCAACCACAATGAAACAGGTGACCTGCATCACAGGTAACCAAGAATAGCTACTAGCAGGTTGCAAATGCAGTAGCATGCTTGTAATCCAAAGGTTTCAGTCCAGCCTGAAAAGTAGTTTCTGTTTTTGACTTCCTGTTAAATCTTTCCATTTCTAACAAGTTAGCTATGTACAACTGGGAACCAAGGAGGAGGATACACTGTCAATAATGACACTCACAGTGTGAGAGTACAGCACTATGCATGAACAAAGGTTTGACAGAAAATAGCTCAAACCATCAGCACACATGCTTCCACCAGATAATTTAGCATATGTGCCCATAAACCATAACATCAGGCTTCTTTGAGAGAAGACTCATATTTTCTTATATCCCTTCCTCTCCAGACCTGACACAGTAGCAGTGCCTCGTCATATATATATATATATATATATATATATATAGATCTATATATATAGATCTATATAGATATAGATATAGATCTATATATATATATATATATATATATATATATATATATATATATATATATATATATATATATATATATATGTATGTATGTTTTGGCTCCAAAATATTTTGGATCTAGTAGCTAATGGTGCCTAAGGTTTTTTTTTGTTTGTTTGTTTGTTTGTTTGAAGCCCTTGTGTATAGCCTTCTGTACACCAGGTTTGACAGTGTGTGTGTTTTGAAACAGTCCACTTTTTGAACTAGTTGCATTGAAAGTGAATGGAATCCTGCTTTTGTTTTTCTAGTGTTGCAGTATGTTTAGGTTACTTTCCTAATAGCAGGGCAAACTTTGTGAGTTTGTGTGTGTGAGAACGAGTGAATGAATGAATGAATGAATGACTGATTGCATGTGTGGAAATGCATGTGTTGGTGTACGTGCTTATGCAGGCAGTGTATGTGCATGATAACCACACTAAGCAATTAAAGACAGAGATCCCTTAGCAGCATAGGTCTGGTCCAATGGCCCTCTGTGGACAGATATTGAAGCTGCTGTCGTCACCAGTGAAGTCACTGTTGTTGTTGGCAGCTTTTCATCATGCTTCCAGAGCTCCTGTCTCTCTTCATCCCTCCACTTCTCTTTCTTTTCCCATCTTTCTATCTTCCTTCCTCTATCCTTCTCCCCCCTTCTCCCATCTTCGTCGCTTGTTTCTCTCTTCATCTTATTTTCCCTCCCTCTGTCTCATTTTCTTCATCTCCCTGTCTCTTCCTCTCTCTCCCTCGCATATACCCTAGTGATTAAACAGGAGCCCCCAGGAATGTGCGCGTGACTGACTCACTACTGGACCTCTGGTGTAAATCAGTGCTGTGATGTCAGTGTGGGAGACCGAAATATGAAATTTCATGTTCCACAGCAGGACACATGGAGCATGATGAGATTTAGTCATCATCCAGCCCCACGGTGACGGATGGATGACAGGGCAACAAGTGAAAATACGGAGGAGAGAGAGAGGGCTTTGGCTCTAAGAAGGAGGAGGGGGGAGTGGGAAAGTAGGAGTGTGTTTGGGGTGGCCTACCTTATAGTATAAATGAGGAGGACATGAGAGTTAAGTATGATAACCCTTTGGAAGGTTATTTTTCTCACAAATAAATAAGATAAATGGTCTTTTGGTGCATTTATTGGAAAGCAACTAGCAAGAGGTTTGGGGAGGACAAATGGATGTGTCAGGGCAGCTAGGTGTGGATGTGCATTGTCTCTGCAGGCTGAAATGTTAAGTACTTCACATTGGTGAATTGAGCTGTTGCTAACGGATCCGATACAATAAGCTGTGTGTGTGCTCTGGTGCAGGCTGGGGCCTGGATATGTGTATGTGAACTGTTTTTTTTTTTTTTTTTTTTTAAATATCAGAATGTCAGTGATTTGGGAGCATTTTATTGTGAATGAAAAGTGAGAAGTGGGAATGTTTGTGTTTGATAAGAACTACAGGTATAGTCCTACTTTATAAAGAACACATGTAATTCTTTTATTACCGCACACTAGGAAGTTACAAATGAGGAATCTGAATGGGCAAAGACGTGCTCAAGCTGTACTGTTTATTCCTGTAAAGCATGGCTATTTAGGCCTTATTGGTTGCCAACTCCTGTGGTAACCAGGAAGCTAAATATTATATATGTATTCTGCCTAAGATGAAGATTTTCAGACAATACACAAGCATTAGGAATTGTCTGAGAGCCATAATACCCTTAGAGACATTACTAACAATGAGACTGCAGCTCCTTTAATGCAGTAGATAGAGCTTGCCAGTCTGTTGTACTGATTGCATCACCTTAATAACAGTAAAGAATTGCTCTTGTGTACTATTCTGATAGTATATGACCCAGTGAACCCAATTACATTTGGTTCTCCCACTTGCAGTGCCTCTAGGTTTCCTTTTGTTGAGGAATGCACTGTCTTGGATAGATGAAAAAGGAAAAAAAAATATTTTTAGAGAGAAAATGTGTTGCATCCCAAATTAATAGCAGTCTAGTCTGCAGCATTTAGATAAGAAAATAAACCATGTGGGGGGACTGTGTTTTTGTGGATTTTTGTTGATGGTTTGGTGCAAAAATGAAATTTAGAGCCTCTGAAATATGGATAGGATGGAGACACAAGCACATCCAGTTCAGTGAATAAGGATTGAGTTTCCTCAGAGCAGCCCAACGCTAGGATGCATTGTCCACTGATGAAAAGTAGAGCAGTGATACTCTCAAGCACACAACGGAGACAAAGGCAAGTATAATCTTGTAGACACTAGAATGGGAGAGGGCCCAGCGCTGTCCATTTCAAACTAACCAGACCTGTCTATTTCATTTCAAAGCCCACGGGAAGCCCAGGCCACCAGGGAGATGGCTAGCAGGGCAGCAGTTGATTTGTCTCGTGAGCTATGTCTGACTTCAGCTGGCCCCATGTAGCTGGGAGCAAGGGTTGATGGGCAGAAAGAAGGCATGTGAAAGACAGGAGAGCAGGAGAGTGAGCGCAGACTGAAAGAATGCCAAAGAGAGAAAAAATAGATTGCTGGGAGGAGGAACAAGGCAGCACAGAAGCAGCAGAAGGGAAGGAGAACAGAGGGCAGAAAGGTCTGAAACGAGGCTAGACGTAACTACGAGGGACGAATGTATGGAGCAGTGGAGGGGAGATTGAGAAATAGAGGGATGGGGTGGAAAGGGCAAGTACAACCAGAAGGGACATGATCAAGAAAGGAAAAAGACATGGAGAATTTAGAAATAGAGGATATAGAGGGTGGGGGGGTGTGCAGAAGGGCCAAGCAAAGTCAGTCAACCATGGAGCAACAGAGCACAGGCATTCAGCTGTACAGTGACTTCAGGAAACATTTTTAAAGGACAAGTTCGCGGTTTTGGAACCTATGCCCTATTTACAGATCGTCTCGCATTATCCTTAAGGGGCGCTCACACTGAAAGCGACAGAGGCGAGAAAATCTCAACTTTATGCAAATGAGGAGCGACGCGACCGAGGCGACGGCCAATAGCGAGCCGATCTGGATTGCCACAGCGGCAAAAGTTGACCGGAGTATGAGAGAGGAGGAGGATGGAAGATGGAGGAGAAACTGATAACTGTGGTCTCTGGTTTTCCAGAGCTCTATGATTCAAGCTTGCTTATATACAGGGACAAAAACAAATATACAGGGACAAAAACAAAAAAACCTCCACACCTCCGATTTCTCACGCTGAAGTGCTCATTAAGAGCCTTTTTTTCTTGACTAAAAACGATTCTGTTTATCTGTGATCTATCGGCTGGGCCACTTTTACAAGAGGCCCAGCCGATCAGAAGAATCTTTTCGATCAATCAGGGACTTCCACTCATCCCACCGGCATATTATCCAATGAAATGAATGAGTTAGAGGCTACTCACATTACAAAGTTTGTACCGCGCCCAAGCGTTCATGCACGAGCACATGCACGGTCACACACGCAGCGCGAACGTGGATACGGTGTAAATCATGCAACTTTCCCCCTGCCTCCGCAAAATCGTTTAATGCGCGCAGTGCGATTACCAGCGAATGGCCGCGTTGCGCAATCAATAATGAACCATGTTGTCTGTGCTGCTGTCCGTTGTGCTGCTGCAACCGCATATAAACAAAAGTCGGTTTATAATGAAAGCACGGCAGTCTGTATGCGCGGCGCACCTGTCAGATCCGGCAGACCTGGTGCTGGCCAGCACCGCACAGTGCGCGGCAACACGGTCAGGTCAGGTCTACCGGATCTGACAGGTGCTGCTCCGGCTGTCAGCTGGACCTTTCTGAAGGAGGAAGTTACCTCCAAAACTTAAGGTAAATAAACATCCCTGATTACAAGGTAGCCTACAAAAATGTCTTAGTTAAAAGGAAAAAGTCATGTATACAGCACCTACATATAGTCTATACTCCCGCTGACACACCTGCCCCGCCCCCTCCGTCGCTTCCATCGCGCCTGCGGAAAACTGCAAAGAAAACTGCAGGCGACGCGAAGGAAGCGAATCGAGCGACCACAGGCGATTTTGTCGCTTTCAGTGTGAGCGCCCCTTTAGACGTAGAGACCGTAATTTCACCAGTAGCTTCAGTGTTGATCCTGATATCGATGTATTGCAAGGCTCCCACTTGGCTACAATCAGTCATTGGGGCAATTGTAGATAGCTTTGAAAAAAACAAGATAACGTTGCTTTTTACTGATCTCAGGATATTCTCCTGAAAGAGGGTTCACAAACCAATCTTTACAATAACAGAAATGCTCCATTTGGAACAGAACTACTTTATTTCAGAGACCGAGCACTACCTTTCGAACAGTAAACGTCTGCACTGTAGCGAGACCCTGCCCAGCCAGCAGTCAGTCCTATGCAGAGGCAGCCGAAAACAAATCCAAAATAAACACCACCATCCAAGCCCATAACTATTGACAAAATGCTCGGTTTGCGATACCTTTTTCAGAAGAACATTCTAAGACTGGCTAGCGTGTACACCAAGTTTCCCGTTTTGGACGTAATCTTTGTTTTCAAGTGGCTCTCCGCATGCAGACTACTAGGGAAAAATTGAAATGCAAAACACAGTGTATTCTAGCCACTTTTATTAAAGCAGCTACAAAGGTTATTTGGGTGCAGTGGTAGATTTTTAAATGGTTTTAATAAGGTTTTAATAAGATTTTCATACTGAAATAATTGGTAGGAACACCTCTTCAAACCAGAGAAGGGTAGCGCCTTTTGAGATTCATTTGCCCCCTTCATGTTTCTGTCTGTCTGGAGTCCGCATGATTAATTGAGCTATTAAACTGATTTATAGGAAACCCATAAACACAGGAACATACAGGAAGGACATTGATGAAAGCAGTAATTGCTTTATTTGTTCAACTCAATAAGGTAATGAATGCCAAAAAACAAGTATCATTTGGTTTTAAAATGTTTTCCCTTTTCAGGTGGTTTGAATTTGTTTTGTTCATATTCATAAGATTTTATATAAGAATAAAGATGGACAGCACGAAATTGCCTTCAACTCACCCTCGGAAATTTTGCATATTGCACCTATATATTGACAGACCGATCAAATAGCTTTTTTTTTTTTTCATTCATATGTTTCAATTGGTTACCATCACTCTAAGCATGTTATTCTTATTTTCCACTCTCATATCTAACTTGTGCTCTCTCTCTCTCTCTCTCTCTCTCTCTCTCTCTCTCTCTCTCTCTCTCTCTCTCTCTCTCTCTCTCCCTCTCTCTCTCCCCATTCAGGAGGATTTTCGGAATAAGGTTCAAGATTACATCAAGCACTACGCCAGATGATAGAAGCATCCCGTTGCGTCACCGGCTACCTGCAACCTCCTGCACCAACCAACCAAACTGCTCCACCTTGCCTCTGCTTGTCCCGGCCAGCTCCCCCTGTGTGTGCGAATCAACAGCTTACCCTCTTGACTCCTAACCCCGCCCCTGTTTTCTCCTTGACCAATCATGCGCCGACCCCCACCCTTGAACCGACTGCATTAAACTCCCCATTGCAGGAAAAAAAGAGAGAGAGAGAAAAGAAAAAAATGACAGATGTGTGTTTGAGGTTGGACTTGTGTTACAGAGGAAGTGAAAATAATGCTTTAATTGTAATTGAATGAGTGGTACAATGACTGCAACGCCTGTTCATCACGGCAGGATCGTCCAACGACGCCGCTTCCCCGTGGTGTCTCTGAGCCAATCGGAAACGAGCCATGGCAACGAACGGCAAGGGATTTGATTTGAAAATTCAACCTGCCCGCACGGAAATTTAAACCAATCACACTCAGCTGTTTATTTAAACCGATCTGACGAATCAAGAAAGAATGAATATCTGTTGCCGTGTTTTCTCAGTTCCAGTGCCTGCCATGTTTGTGTTGTTAAAGAAGAAGTGCACGCGAATACACCTGTATACACACATGCACGCAAGCACACGCACACATGCACACAGTATCCCATCATGCACTGGGAGAGTCAACATATCTACACACCTATTTGTATACACACACACGCGCACACTCTTGTTGTTACAAATGTCGAAAAGCCTGCACCCTCAACCCCACTAGACAGCATGTGAATGACCAGTGCCACCACGTTGCGTTTTACTTTTCCTCGCATGTGCACACACACACACACACACACACACACACACACACACACACACACACTCATGTATAAACCAGTAAAGTGTTTCAGGATTTCCAGTTCCATGACCTTTGCCAGAAGAATTGCAAAACGCATTGGGCTACAAAATGACTGCCTCAGACTTGCTCTGAGGTCAACGCTGACTGCTTCTCTTAATATCTCTTGGATGTAGCATGGAAGTCTTTATTTGTTGAAGGGTGGAATATATTTTCAGCTGCAATGAAAAAAAAAGTCCAAAAAAGTCTAAAAAAAAAAAAAAAAAAAAATGTTTAGCAATAGCTGGCACAGCATTACAGGAGTGGACATTGCTGTTAGCATCTCGGGATGTGTTGCTGGTCTTCATTTTATAACAAAATTATATTTAAAAATTGGAGTCTGTCACACATCCACCTTGTGATCTTTCTAATATCATGCTACATCTTATTTAAATGACAAAATTTTTGGCAAGCGGGAACTAGGAACCTTAACCATTTTCACCATAGACACAAAATAAATGAAGGAACCAGATGTGCCCTGGAAGCCCCGAGCACTTGGGCGGTCTGTGGACATCCAGCTGTGTGGACATCCACCTGTTTGTTCACCAGTGGGATGCAGCCGAGAGCTCAGACGGAAGAGACGCCACAGACTGTGATTATTACAAAGTAGTAGCCAGTTTGGGCTTCTACTGCTCCTACTACTGCAAACGCCACAGCTAAATTTTGACTTTTGTGCACAGTGCTCTGTTTCTCCCTTTGCTCACACTTCCTCCCCTCCCTCTCTCTGTCCTTTTTGTCTTTCCTCCATCTGTCTTTTTTCTGTTTCACCCCCAAACACACACACATACGTACACACAGCTTTTTGGGGGTGTCATTCATACTTTGGGTGCTCCTGTGGGGGAGAGCCCAAGCTAAGATGCAACGTGTTTTTCTAGAGGGCCATTGCGCTCTCTCTCTCTCTCTCTCTCTCTCTCTCTCTCTCTGTGTGTGTGTGTGTGGACTGTCTGTAGTCACTGTCTTTCTGTATGTGGAACCGTCTATTGTCCATTTTGTCTGTGTGGGTGTGTGCGCGCACGTGTGCATGAATCTGTTTTCCTGTGTGCACTTGTGTTTCTTTGCCTCTGTGTGTCTGTATGGGTGAGCATGTCTGTCAGTGAGCCTGCGTGTGTGTGTGTGTGTGTGTGTGTGTGTGTTTGTGCACCTGTGTGTTGCTTCGCTAGGCCAAGGCTAGCTTCGTGCCTCCTGTATGTATGTGTGCACAGTATTTCTGAACATAACGACTGTCTCCACTCTCCTCAGCTTCGTGTTCACATGTCTGCATGAGGCAAAGTGTATGTGTTCCGCCAGTGGTGCATTTTGCTGAAGATGTCACAAAATAGTTGTTTGTAGAAGATGGTGTGTGTGTGCGCGCTTGTGTGTGTGTGTGTGTATATGGATAGTTTATCCTGAGTATGTGCAGGTATGTGGGTTCATTTTTACGCCTGCACGTCTTTGTATGCTTTCAGTGTCTGCAGTGTAAGTTGTTGGCCAGTATGTTAAAGTTACTTGTTCATCGCTAAAGCTTCTACTGTATAGGATGCATTCTCACTTTTAAAAAGATTCCAAAGAACTAACAGCTTTTATTTTTGTGGCTTTCAAGCTAGAAAACAAAACCTTTATTTAAAGCAAAAAGCAGGAACTTTAGCTCGCTGGCCCAAAACCTAGGCTGCAGATGTGTGTGTGTGTGTGTGTGTGTGTGTGTACGTGTGTATGTGTGTGTGTTTGTGGATGTGTGTGCGTATGTGTATGTGCGCTTATATGAAAACAGATGTGTTGACTGATGATGTGACTTGTTAGCATGCTCTGGTTCCTTCTTGCCCCTCTCTTTCTGTTGTACCAGCCCAGGACTCGACACCCCAAAATATCAGTTTTGTTTCAGTGAAGGAAAGTAAAAAAAAAAAAAAAAAAAAAAAAAAAATGTCAATACTGGCCTCTGCCAAAATAAAGGACCTGAGATTTTGTCAGATACCAAGTATATTGAAATCAGGTGTGTGTGTGTGTGTGTGTGTGAGTGAGTGAGAGCCAGGGTGATTTCCCAACATGGTTTTAGTCATGTGAACCTCTTCCAGGGTCGTGTTTAACTCCAGTAAAAAAAAAAATACGAAGCCATCCTGAATAATTGCCATCATCTTAAAGAGATGCATGATGGAGGTCGCCTCCTCCAGGGTGATTTCACAGGAATAAAGGCTGTGTGATGTTCAATGTATGCCAATCCAGCACTCTACACTTTACAGCCTTTATGTGATGTTACCTTCACTGTAACACACATCTGCCTCCATCCTTTATTTTGGCAGCCAGCAGTACATTTTCCAGAATGTTATTCAGCTTGGACTAGTTCTGTCTTCGGGCCAGGGGAGAAGCTTGACTGCCCCTTCTTTCTCTTCAAATCCTCAATCTTTTCTTTCTCAGATTGTATATCCATTTTTTAAGATATATTAAAGAGGATATAAATAAAAAAAAAAAAAAAAAAAAGTGAGGTGTGTGTTTCATTAGTAAGTGTTCCTCTCCTTCATCTGCAGGATTCAATTAGCTGTCGAGTGTGAAGTGGTTAACAAGGACAGTCTGGCTGTTTATGCAGTTCTATGAAACAATGAAACTCATGATCTTTTATCTGCCCTCAGAAACTGTTTGAAAGAATGTACTTCATGTGATCAAAAAGCAGGGGGTTCCTTGATATAACTTTCTGACACCATTCAAAAACAAATGCCTGTTGTGCAAAGGGCACTACAGGCATCTGTGCACACATCCACAGCAATACTTAACTCCTCTTGACAGCTGTCAGCTGCTCACACACCTTGTCATTTGACTTGGTTGAAGAAGATACACAGCTTCACCTGACAGCTGTCCATCACACACACACACACAGCCCTTCATTCCATCTGTTTGCAGAAAAAAAAAAAAAAAAAACACAAACACCTAGGAGTGTCCTGTTCATGTGTGTGTGAGCAGTGAGCGCTGACAGCCAGCGCTGTGTAATGAGATGATGGTTGAACAGACTGAATCATTTCACAGCGGGCCACTGAAATATCCTGGAGACAGCACCTGCCGAGCCAAAATACGCTGTGATCCAATCTTATTAAGCGTGCTTAATTAAGTTAAAGAACATATTCTTATTTCCACTGAGCCTGGAGGAGTGGTTGAGATATTATTAATTATGGTTCAGCAGTCAAAAGCACCTTCCTACAGTAATGGGTTTCCAATTGACAGCACGCCTGGCAGAGGTTATTGTTTTATGTAGGCCATCTATTTTAATAGATAATTTACCCTATAAAATTATTTACAACCACTGACTGTCACACACAAACTATGTGCAGTTTAGAGTCATCAGTTCAAGGTCAAGGCCAGGTAACCCAAAGTGCTTTACATTTGGTGCAACATGCATGTTTTCACCTGACCTGGAAGGTTTTGGGAGAGAAAAAAATGTGGGATGAAATAATCCCACTTGTTTCCAAAGATGATTAACTTCTCTCCAGATTTTTTTTTCTTCAAATCAAGTATTATTTTCTTCATGCTCATGGGATGATCTGACTTATCCTGCCTTGTTTCATCCTGTTTATTCTGAAGTGAATCTGCACTGGAAACAAGTGGGATTATCTCATCCCACTGCCACAGTTTTTCACTTGTTTCATGAAAAACTGTGAGACTGAATATGAGACAAAATTACTTATTACAATGAATATTTTGCCTGTAATAGTGGGCGAATGAGTGCAAATGTAATTTTATGTATCTGCAAGACCACATTGATTAGTAGACATGAAAATCTCAATAAATAAACCTACCCTAATGTTAGAAATGAGATTACTGAGCTACAAAACTTAAATAAGCCCACAGCCTTTGAATCTACAGTACAGGCCAAAAGTTTGGACACACCTTCTCATTCAATGCGTTTTCTTTATTTTCATGACTATTTACATTGTAGATTCTAACTGAAGGAATCAAAACTATGAATGAACACATGTGGAGTTGTGTACTGAACAAAAAAAGGTGAAATAACTGAAAACATGTTTTATATTCTAGTTTCTTCAAAATAGCCACCCTTTGCTCTGATTACTGCTTTGCACACTCTTGGCATTCTCTCCATGAGCTTCAAGAGGTAGTCACCTGAAATGGTTTTCCAACAGTCTTGAAGGAGTTCCCAGAGGTGTTTAGCACTTGTTGGCCCCTTTGCCTTCACTCTGCGGTCCAGTTCACCCCAAACCATCTGGATTGGGTTCAGGTCCGGTGACTGTGGAGGCCAGGTCATCTGCCGCAGCACTCCATCACTCTCCTTCTTGGTCAAATAGCCCTTACACAGCCTGGAGGTGTGTTTGGGGTCATTGTCCTGTTGAAAAATAAATGATGGTCCAACTAAACGCAAACTGGATGGGATGGCATGTCGCTGCAGGATGCTGTGGTAGCCATGCTGGTTCAGTGTGCCTTCAATTTTGAATAAATCCCCAACAGTGTCACCAGCAAAACACCCCCACACCATCACACCTCCTCCTCCATGCTTCACAGTGGGAACCAGGCATGTGGAATCCATCTGTTCACCTTTTCTGCGTCTCACAAAGACACGGCGGTTGGAACCAAAGATCTCAAATTTGGACTCATCAGACCAAAGCACAGATTTCCACTGGTCTAATGTCCATTCCTTGTGTTTCTTGGCCCAAACAAATCTCTTCTGCTTGTTGCCTCTCCTTAGCAGTGGTTTCCTAGCAGCTATTTGACCATGAAGGCCTGATTGGCACAGTCTCCTCTTAACAGTTGTTCTAGAGATGGGTCTGCTGCTAGAACTCTGTGGCATTTATCTGGTCTCTGATCTGAGCTGCTGTTAACTTGCGATTTCTGAGGCTGGTGACTCGGATGAACTTGTCCTCAGAAGCAGAGGTGACTCTTGGTCTTCCTTTCCTGGGTCGGTCCTCATGTGTGCCAGTTTCGTCGTAGCGCTTGATGGTTTTTGCGACTCCACTTGGGGACACATTTAAAGTTTTTGCAATTTTCCGGACTGACTGACGTTCATTTCTTAAAGTAATGATGGCCACTCGTTTTTTTTTAGTTAGCTGATTGGTTCTTGCCATAATATGAATTTTAACAGTTGTCCAATAGGGCTGTCAGCTGTGTAGTAACCTGACTTCTGCACAACACAACTGATGGTCCCAACCCCATTGATAAAGCAAGAAATTCCACTAATTAACCCTGATAAGGCACATCTGTGAAGTGAAAACCATTTCAGGTGACTACCTCTTGAAGCTCATGGAGAGAATGCCAAGAGTGTGCAAAGCAGTAATCAGAGCAAAGGGTGGCTATTTTGAAGAAACTAGAATAGAAAACATGTTTTCAGTTATTTCACCTTTTTTTGTTAAGTACATAACTCCACATGTGTTCATTCATAGTTTTGATGCCTTCAGTGAGAATCTACAATGTAAATAGTCATGAAAATAAAGAAAACGCATTGAATGAGAAGGTGTGTCCCAACTTTTGGCCTGTACTGTACATGTTACATGCTCCGCCCCCTGCCATTTATGTGCCAGCCCTACTTTGTCCTTGCATGGCGCCTGCGTTCTTCACACAACTTTTTTGCGTGTGTGTGCTCACACTACCCGACTGAAGGCGACTTGACACTCCTGAAGCAATTTTTTTTTTTTTTTTTTTCTCAATCTTATGACTCATCTCCTGACTCATCTCCCTCATAAAATCCCATGGGGCCACCAAGAGCTGCAATAATAATCCTGCAAAATGAATATTTGTCTTCCTCAGAGGGTGGCAGCGTGCTGATCACTGAGACTCTTTGGTGCCAGACACGTAACTGGTTTGAAGAAGATGGAGAAGATCTTGCTCTGATGTAAACTAGAGTGAACAAGCACACAGGAGAAAAGCGATGTCATCAGCATAACGGACCACAGGGAACAAAAATACACCGTTGAACACATTCATTTGTAAAATGCCTTGTGTTTCTTTAACATTCACACCAATAGAGCCTTTTCTCAGCAGCCATTTGACATGAAATATCAGGGTAAACAGGCCTCACTAATGACTTTAATTAAGGTTCCATTTCGGTCTATGGATAAATTAGAGCTTTAATTAATGTCATTAATATCACCTATATTTATCCTAATATTTCATATCACAATGGCTGCTGAGAAAAAGGCCTATTGCCGGGATATGACTTTTCTTAATTTCTAATTGAGGATGTGGAAATGAATAGAGGGCTTCCAGTCACAGCATCTTTATTCTGCTTCACATCCTTGATGTAATTAAATCCCCTTCCTCTCCCGAGCTTAAACAGTCTCTTTGAACCATTACAGTGTTGTTGTTGTTTCTCTACAGTACTGTGTGTGGAGGTGTGCACCCAGATTTGGTGTTTTTTTTTTTTTTTTTTTTTTTTTTTTTTTTTTTGTGCGGTGTGTTGTGTGGGTGTGAATGTGTGCCTTATGATTGATGCGATCTCTGGGGCTAAGCGAGTGTTTATCTCAATTCTGTATACTGTCACAGTGCAAGGTAGGCATCATGCCCACCTCCTCTGTCTCCCTCTGTCTCACACACACATACACACATTTCCTTTTTTCCTCTCTTTTTCCATGCTCTTTCTGGCAACAAAACAATCTTTCAATCCCCAGCTGTACAGTAAAGCCAGTCGAGCAGATCAGATGATCACAGAGTGTAATTTGTGTTTGTCATCATCATCATCATCCTGTCTGATGCCATGGAGCGGGGAACTCTATTTGTGTGTTTTGTATGTGTGTGTGTGTGTGTGTGTGAGAGAGAGAGAGAGAGAGCGAAAGGGAGAGAGAGTCACCTCCAGAATCATTTCTAAATTAGATTTGCTGTGTTTTTCTGCCTTGTGAGCGCCATGAAATGGAAAACGGTCTCTGCAGGATAATCATCTACCTTCCCACACGTATTGGGTTATTATCCATGGAAACTTTTGAATAATTCACCATACCTCTGATCCTTTCTTTCATTCTTTCTTTCTTTCTTTCTTTCTTTCTTTCTTTCTTTCTTTCTTCATCCCTTTATTACTTCCCTCTCCCCTTTTTTCTTTTAGTGCATTCACTGCGGAATCTTACTTTCAGTCATTTTCACCTTTTCCTCATTTCCTTCATCATGACTATTGCCAGCTCTAGTAGTATTCCTTCCCTCTCTTTCATTTCATCCTTCTTTCTTTTCTCTAGCTTTCCTTCTGTATCCTTGGGAGTTGAACCTGTGGCAAAAAGGACAACATGGCAAAGTTTCTACAACACAGCAGACTTCTGCGGTCCAGGCTTCACCGCGTCTTCCCCTACCTCCAGCGCTTCCTGTCTCACTGCGTGACGTGCGGCGAAGGAGTTCTAGTGTTGAGCAGGGTGATGTGTTTGGATATTTGCCGTGATTTATTTGATTCGGCCTCTGTGGGATTCATCAGGAGCTGAATGTGTGTGTGTGTGTGTGTGTGAGAGACAGAGAATGTTAGTAATGCCAGTCAGCCCTCCAGCTAGACCAAAAGAGTTGATAGATTCAATACAGCTCCAAGCCCTGGGTTCACCCTCTATTCTTTGATTCTTTATTCTCTGCATTTGTGTGCGCGTGCAAGTGTGTGTGTGTTTGAGTGTGAGGAAGAAAGAGAGAGAAAGAGGGATTATGCTCGCTTGAACGCCCATGTGCAGTTATGTATGTGGCCATGCGCTCCCTTGAATGGGAATGTACATGCACATCCTTCATGTCAGTAACTGAGTGTGTATTTGTGTGTGTGTGTGTGTGTGCGAGCTTTCTTTCCGTCTGCCTGTTTGTTGTGATGACCCGGTGGGCGTCGGGTGCCAGCTGCTTATTTCTCTCCTGCTTCTCTGTCGTTCTGCTTTTCCTTCGCCATCGCTCAGCTGAGTGCCTCCCTCATGTATCTGGTGCTGAAACAATTAGTCCATCAACAGAAAATTAATAACAGATTCATCGTCATTCATCATCTGAGTCATTGATCTAGTTAAAATACCAACCTTTTCCTGGTTACAGCTTCCCAAATGTTGAGATTTGCTTGGCTCTCTGATTTAAATCCTTGTGAAAGAATACTTTGGGTTATTTTGGCTGCTGGTCAGACTAAAGAAGTGATTGTGAAACATGACTTTGGGCTTAAGGAGCTTGTGATGGGCATTTCTCATTAAAAAAAAAAAAAAAAAAAAATCTTCAAAAATGGAAATAGTCACATCTATGCAGCAGGCTGTCTAATGCTGACTGTGTTAAAACATACCTCCAACTATTTTCAACCCGAACCCTATTTGATCAGTTTTCCATCATACTTTGATGAACTTCATTAGATATAAAGCTGCTAACATCACACTGCCCACTGTACATGATTCTTCAATACAGTCATAGTGCCAGCAGATACAAACATTGATCCCCAAAAGCACCTTGATTACTCACTCTGGAATCAGACATAAATGAAAATGATCTAAAGCCATGTTTTTCTAGAGCTGATGCTACACAGTTCTGCACACTTCTGGGTTCAGATCTCTATTTTTATAGCCATATTAAGTCACTGACATAATCAGCTATTAGAATCTAAAATATATGGCAAGAATTAAAAGGTTCATGACCAATCAAGATTCAGAACAAGCACAGAACTGCTGCTGGTGCCCCACCGGCTGGAAAGTAAGAAGTGGGAGAATGGATTTTGTATATTTCAGCCTGAATTGAATTTCGGGTGGCACTAGAGGGAAGGTCATGAGGCCTCCAAAGCTGTCGGGGCTCATTCTCTCGGTAGCATGAATGTGCCTTTCAAATTTCATGGCAACCCACGCAGTGTTCGGACAGAGCAACTCTAATATTTTGGCCTAAGGATGGCATAAGATTAATGGCAATGAGTCATCAAAACAAAGAGGAATCATCCTTTGGGGAGTATGGATTCATTCACCAAATATCACGGCCATCCACTAATTAGGTTTAGTGATAATCTCATGTGAGAATATCTTGGCCTGAGGTTGGTGCTACAGGAAAGGTTGTTAGGTCACCAGAATAAACAGGGTTCACTCTCTAGGGAGCACAGGTACACTAACCAAATCCCACAGCAATCCACTCAAAAGATTGCGATATATCACAGTCGACATTTTTGTCTAAGGCCGCTGCTGGAGGAAAGGTGATGGTGATCAATAATTGATAGGGTTCATTCACAGACGGACACAGCCATCAGCACCAGGGCAAAAAAAGTATTCATGGATTTAACTCCAGCAGGTTAGACCTCTGTAATGGTCCCCTTTCAGGAGTCCCTAAAGAACCTCTCAGAAGCTACAGCTTATTCAGAACATGGCTGCTGGAGTTTTAACAAAAACCAAGAAAGCTGAATGTGTTACACCAATTCTCACATCTCTGCTGTGGCTTCCAGTGTGTTATAGAATTGAGTTGGAAATACCGCTGCTCATCTATAAATCATTCACTGCTTTACAGCCTAAAGACATCTCCGATGTGCTTTTACGATATGAAAACATCTCAGGTCATCTGGGACCAGTTTGCCAAGTGTTCCCATGGTAAAAAGAAAACATAGTAAAGCAGCTTATAGCTTTTATGATACACATAGCTAGAAACAACTTCCCCAACTCTGAATACATTTAAATCCCTTTAATTTAATTTAATTTAATTTAATTTAATTTAATTTAATTTAATTTAATTTATATTCTCTGTTCTTCATTTTTAATTAAATGCCTTTCTTGTCTTTGTGTATGAGATAAGCAATACAAATAAACTTCTTATGTTTAGCCTTGTTTAGCCTTTACTGGCAGGCTGTGGTTGTGCTTCTGTGCTGCAACATAAACATTCAAAGCTGTCAGACTATAAATGAACTGAAAATTATTAAATGTATACATGTCTCAATATAGAAGCAGAGTCAGTTCACTGCAAAAGGCTTTGGGTGTTTCTAAGGGTTATTTTTGAAGCGTCTATTGGATCTGACGGGCTGAATTGGGAAGCTGCACACCCAGACATGCAAGACTTCAGCAATCCCAAACAAGGTAAGAATCAGTTGGTAGAATGGCAAATAATATCTAAGTCTTTAATAGCTTCAGCTGTAGCTCATATTCCACCACTGATTTCATGTTAGTAGTAATTAGTGCAAAATATGCCCCAGTTTTAACTGAAGGAAAACTTGCCAATCGACAACTCTCAGCATTCAAGGTGGAATCACTTTAAATACTGCAGAAAATATGAGCATTATTCTGCGGTTAGGCTTTGCCCTGCTTCTCTGTGCTGTGAAGGAGTCCTGACCCGCCAGTGGAAACATTACCTTGTTTAAATATCCTTGCTTTTAAAAAAACATAATTATGGTGCAAAGCAAAGAAGCAAATTGCAGCCTTTTTCCTCTTTATTTATTCCTCGTTCAAGTGGCTGTCTTTGGATCCATTACCTTGAAGTTAAACCTTTGATTTTCCATAACAAAATCTCCTCAGCAAGTCAAAAAAGTGTATCTCAAAGCTTTTAACTGAGCAAATTTACCAGCTTAATCGACATCACATGAAGCCAAATTATATGTTATTGTCTTTGACCATGGCTGCACTTGCATACTGTAAATGATTTTGTCATTATGGTAAGGGAAATGATTCATGCAGGGATGGACGCTTTATCCTTGACCTTGTCTATGGCTTCTATATTTAGTTTTTTTATTTTATTTATTTATTTTTTTGGAATCTAATTGAGGCTGTACACAACTGACAGAATCTTTTATGTATCTAATAGAAAGGTAATTCTCAAACCATGGGGAGCTGGCAGAATCCAAACCAACTGACAGTATTGAATGCTTTAGACAAATCTATAAGCAGAGCAGCCCAAGACATTTTGGAATCCAGAGCTGGTGCAGAAATTGTACTACACATGGGCTGATATCCAGACTGATATGTGTGATATGCCTGACTGACATGGTGACTGATATGGTACTGTGATACAAGTCATGTAGAAATGCTTGATCACTGAGTTTTTTGAGCTTCCTCGTTATCACGTGGGAGGTTACTTTGCTCATATCTCTGATGCAGGCTGTGGGATAATGAACACTGATCACCAAGTCAAATACACCACTGAAGATATATTTATCAGTGGGCTGGTGGTGGCTTCTAGACACCTACAACTGTAATGGTCCTACTGTGACTGTGAACTGTGTGTGAGCGGCACTTTCATGGAAATAAAATCAAAGAATTTAGAAAGCGAAATAGTCTTTAAAACTGCAGCTGAGAATCTGGCTTTAACACACATGGATTAAGATTAAATACATTGATACTTATCACTGACATAGTTTTTACAAGAAAAATGTCCAGGTCTGTTTGTGGTAGAAGTATGTTTATATGATCTGGTTTACTTGAAGTTCTGACATTTAAGTGTAAATACCTCAACCCCTTTCTATATTTTTAACCCCTATAGGTCATTTGTAACACTCTCTGTGGCAAAAGGGAAGTGGGTTAAATCACCAGGACCTGCACTGACGGGGATGGGGCTGTTTTGGACAGAAGAATATGTCTGCATATGGTTGTGCTGACAAGTTAATGGTCAGGTTTAAGCAAGTAAATAGCCCAAGTTTTGCTTTAGGTTAAGCAAAGTGCTAATTAAATTTCACTCATAAGCTGGGAACTGAACCTTGGCAGCTGGAGCTGCAAGCAAATGTCCTGTTTGTAATCATGTCTCCTTCAAAATATCCTTTTGCAGTTGGGAAGTATTTCTCTCACTTTTCATACACAGAGCATGAATAAGCAATGGAATTAGCACATAATCAGAAAGTCAGGCTGATGATGCAAACTATGAAGACTCCACCATCAAATTACATGCTTATTGCATGTAGTCCAGACAGTCATCAGTTACATCGACATTTGGTGACTTTGCATAGTGCACCTGTTTAATTTTACACTTCAGGAAACCAGTCTTGTGTTGTGTCCCAATGAGAAAACATTAGTTCACACCACAAGCTTGTGTGTGTGTGTGTGTGTGCTTTGTTTGCAGCGTTCACTCACTCACACTTGCTTATTGTATTTTATTGTAATTTATTGTAATTACACACCTCTAACCAGTCTGCAGAATAGAAAAAAAAACACATTTATTCAAATCCAGCATCAACTGGAATGCCAAGAAAAAATGTTTAATTAATAAGTCTCAAATATGGCATAGCAATGAGAATATATTTCATTGTGTTGTTCATTAGCATATGTCATGCCAATAGTTAACGACTGCATTTTCACAATCCCCTTTACAACTTTTCTGCAACTGCTTATGAAACTAGATTTGGATAATTACATCAGTGTCATAATACTCTGAATTAGCTACTAGTGGTGAAATATGCAGTGTTCTTGTTTGCAGTTTTACAGAAGTTGTTTGCAGAATGCAGTGTTCAATGTTTTTTTCTGGTGGTTAATAATGCAAACGTTACCAAAAGCATGGCCATTTACAGAGCAGCTTTTTCACCTGTTTTGAGATGCATACTTACATACAGTACATTGATGAGGATTTCTGCTTCCATACATTCCTATTGTTTCTGATTATGAGGCTGCTGACCAAGTGTATATCACCCGTACTGTCACTAGTACCATATGAGCCGTTCTTCCCACAGTGCTGTAGCGTACAAGCGAACAAGGATAGATAATTAGCTGCATCCAGGTCTGCCTGTCTGTTCGTTTGCATATAATGAATGAGCAGGTGGTTATGCACATAAAAGTGTCCGTATATGTTCAACCAACGAATGCCTCTCTATGTCTGTTGGTCTGCTTCAAAAGCTGCCCACACATCCATTCCGCCTGTGGGAGGCATTTCATTGTGGAGTGAGATTAGCCGGGCAGGCTCCAAACACTAATGCTTTTAGCCATGCCAACTTAAACAAAGGCAAATGGAACAGGGAATAGGAGCAGAAACAATGGCTATATATCACTGTTATTAAATAAAGCAGGTGTTCTCCCCTTGTAATTCCTCTTTTTAGGAACTGCAACAAAACAGCATTCATTTCGGATGCATTTTTCGTGATGTGCAGTCTGTGTTTCTCTTTGGTTATGGTCATGAATTTCACCCAAAGCAACAATCAACAATCATCAACATCAGGATTGACAAGAAAACAAGGAAAAATGCTGAAATTGGAGCTGTGAGGCCTCAGTGTTTTGGCAGACATACATTGGAAACAATGAAATAGAACCAGGAATTGATAGTGGAAATAAGTGCTCTGTGTTGAGGCATAAAAATTAACCTTATTCCCATGGCAGTCATTTGGAACTTACATCACATTTGGGGTGAGAAACTCTACCCTGAAAATGGGAGAAAACAGCCCCAAAAGCCATGGAACAACCTCTGCTGTTTGAGCCTACTGTATATCCCTCTGGATTTCTCAGATAATCATTTCTAAGACATTTTCAGCACGGAATCTGTGAGAAATGTGTAAAACATTTGTGAAACAATATGAAGAGTCCATGGTCAGAGCCAAGACAATGACATTTTTTTTACTTTGATCGCTAGAATCAATAGTGTCTTCTTTCATCTGAAGAAAAAAAAAAAACAGTTTCATTTCAACATGTTTAATCACTGTTTAGTTTATGGGTCGGTCCCATGCTGAAGAAATATCACACAGAGAACGAAACTGTTGAAATTAAAGTACTTTATCATCATACAGAGTGACGATAAGTGGAAGAAAAAAGGGAGCACAATGAGAAAACCAGACAATGAACCCCTAATTACACTGTAATTAATCATTTTATTATATTAGTAACCCCTGCAAAATGAAGAGGCGGTGACCCTAAGGCAAGCCATCCACATTGTGCTGAGCAGTGCTGGACGCATTATTCAAAAATAGTAACACACAGGGTATGTCCCATTTGCAGGGAAGCTTCCTAGTGAGGTAGCATTATATGACTGCTTAACTGTCTCATTACTATAGAGGCATAGGACGCATCCTATTTAGGTTCCTTGATTTGGCAGGATTTTAAGAAACATCAAGTGGTTCCATTGCTGCACAGGATATCCCATAAGATGAGCCCAAACCTGATCATGCTGTAATGTAACTTGCCAAGATAGTCATCCCAACAGAAGTAGCCTTAATCAATGTAGCTATAAGGTTGCTAGCATTATGTTTATGCTGCATTGAATGCCATGAAATCTTCCTTGCAGATAAGACAGATCCATTGCTTGTTACTCTTCTATATTTCAAAAGTAACATTACAGTACATTCTGGAATCAGAAATGGTTCTCCTATAGCACTACTATCATTATATTTCTTTTGAAATGAACAACAAGTGAACAACAGCTTTGGAGGAAGACAATTTTGCTGGATAATGGTGACATACAGCACTACCACCCCAAAGGAAACAAGCATAAAAGGTAGGCCGTTGTCCCATTTTGAATATTACAATGCAGACATGTCCTCCTGTCTGTGACGTCCTGAGGACAGTAGAACAAAAAGACCAACATATCCAGTTCTACAGTTGTACCTTAATGGGACACATTATCCCTGACCACACAGTGAAGTGAACTGTTTGGAAATTTAATCCACATTCACTCTGAACAATTAATATTCATGCCGGTCGGTAACAATGTCCTGTTATCATTAGTGGAAGCCTTTTGTGAATATGGGCCACTGAACATACCCGCAAGGATAGAATCAAGTGTCCCAGAATGAAACATCTGAGGTTTCTGTGCTACTCTGTTCTGCTCTGTAAAATCTGAGTGATGCATAAATGGTTTTACGAAAGGGCATATTTTGCACAGCACTTGAATCACATTTCCCTCCAGTGACCTTGCCAGCAGTTTCTGAAGTTTTAAACAAACCTTGCAAACCAATCATTGTTTGACAAGGCAAAAAAGGAGTAGCAGTTGATTCCTGCCAACTTAAACAGCCACGGCTATGCATCCCTTACTCTGCTCGTGAAAGAAAAGGGATCAGGACTCCTACAGACAATTACACATCACTTTTTGAGAAGGAACAGAGACGGTTTGAATGGATTGTCACTAGAATGAGGATAGAAACTGAGGACATATTTATGTGCTACTTGTACAGCTGACCTGAAACATTTTGGGTTAGCATACAGTAATATGTCTTGTGAAGAAATTGTCTCTGTAGCTGCAGGTCATATTTGGCCCCTTTGGGCTGCTCTCTGTCTGTAGTGACACCATAAGCAGTTGAACAGATAAGATGTAGTGTCTCCATGCTGCCAAGACCATAAGTCTGGGGCATGCCAGACTTAGGGAGACAAGGCCAGGTGGATTGGAGCCTTTCTTGAATGCAGACCTCCAACATACTTAGTTAAGGATACCTCCTTTACATAAGGCATTGCTGGTGAGCAGTCCTTGGAATTGGTGTGGTACTACAGGTGTTCACACTCATAGCTCTCATACTCTGTTTTCCTCAGCTAAGCATCAGTAAACATCCTTTCCATAAGACCTCACAGTCTCCTGAGATCTCCTTCACTCTGAGAGCTAACCAGAACCTCACACATTTCCATCACAGCTGGCGTCACGGAACAGGATCCCAAGAAAAACAACTGATTGGTAAGTGCATAAATTCTTAATTTGCCATACATGTCAGAGTTTGACGGGATCTAAAAGAAACTGTGCAGTATGATTCGATAGGGGGAGCATCTAAAGCTTGGAAAACATCAGAGTTCAGGAACTAGGGACGCTGTCCTGGCTGAATTCTCTGAGAGCACTGCTTGTTATGTACGTGCCTTACAAAGCTCTCAGTGGATGCTCCATATCAAATTCCTACTAGACTTGGTGTGGTACTACACAGTGTTCACGCTTGTAGCGCTCATACTCTCTTCTCCTCCGGTGACATTAATAAACATCACATCACAGTAGACATCACCGTCTCCTGAGATCTCCTGAGTGTTGACTAGAATCTCACACATTTCCATCCCAAGTCTGGCAGGGCTATTGTGAAGGCAAGACCCAAGGTTATGTTTGAGTTTTACCTTCACCAGGGAGATGATACCTCCAGCAGAGTACTGGATGGATTTGCATGAGACTTGGTGGGAAGGTTTGCCACAGAAGAAGTGATTAACTTTTCAGGTCAATCAGCCTCAACAGGGCATAGCAACAGATAGAGCTAAGCACAAACATGGCCATGGTTTTCAAACAAATGCATGTGACGCCATGAAACCTGGCGGAGAGACTGGTGGTGGATCAAGGCAACATTGACCGACCTACCCTGCTGACTGGCTAAAAGGGGAATGTCCTATTACAGCACTAAGGGGACGTGGCTTAGCCTAAACAGGGCTGTAACTTCCAGCTGAGACCTTCTACTGAGTGTCCTCTTGTTTAATATCTGACACCATTTCTTTTATTTCTCTCTCTGCTGTTAAATGGAAGAAAAACCCAACAAAACATTGTTCACATATCTCATTATGATCGTACACAGCTGAATCACAATAAACATGAAAAAATTTACTGAGAGCATGAAGACTGATGCTACAATCTGTGCTGTTAACAGCAGGCAATATGAGTTTCTCCACTTTCAATGACTTAGAGACTTAGAGACTTGGAGTTTATTAATAATGGGCATTTCTTTTCAGGATCTAATTAGACCAAACTTTCTTTGTCCCTACAAAAAATGTTGCTCTGCCTAATTTGCTGCTATAAACCACTGAGCCCGTTCAACTGCCAGAGGTCCCAGTGAATACGGTTATTGTGGACTTTGGCCCAGTTCATGATAAAATAGCTGAAAATGGGGATGCTCACCTTCAAGCAGCCTTTAAAATGGTACCAAGTCTGGAAACAGTTTTCTTTTTCCTTTATTTTCCCTTTCTTAAATTCTTCTTTCTCTCTTCTTTTTGCCATCTTTTTCTTCATCTCTCCCCCTTTTCCTCTGCGTTTGTTTCTTGTTTCTTTTGCCTCTTCTTTTGCTTCTGGCTCTTCCTCTCTTTCTGAGGAGACTGGCTACTGCAAGACGCACAACCACACAGCATGAAACTGGTCTGACAAAAATGATTAATGTGACTGTGAGGATGAATTCACACAAACTTTATAAGTAGTAAAAGAGTTGGCAAAATTCTGAACCGTTCTTTTATATATTTACTTTTTTCTTTTTGCATTTACTGTATCAGAGAGTAAACTGTGGTGAGAAAAAGGAACAATAAATGAGAGAGAAGGAGGCCATGGAGCAAAAGCCATAGGACTGATTTGAAACTACAATATGAGTTTTATAAAACTATCAGAAAGCCCAGAGCAACTAATCTACTTTTTGGGCAGTTATTTACTTGTTATTTCTCCCAGCCTGCCCATCAGCAGATACAAACTTTGTTTGAGAGTCTGCTGGGAACAAGACAGAAATACACCAGAGCCGCTTGGGAATGGGAGAAATTCAATTGTGACACACCGACTGAACACTGAAAATAAAATGCATTAACATCAACAGCAGACATCTGTGAATGACATTATGGTGTCTGTTATTGGCTTGAGGCACAGGTCTATGGAGACTCCAGGAAGGGAAAATTGGGAGCAGTCACTGACAACAGGCACTCAGATGCAGGATACTCATGTCTTCTCTAATGGCTTGGAGCACTTCCTCCATTTTTTTTCCCTCCCTGGCATTGTCTTCATTTTCCTCCTTATTTAATTCTGGCATAAATAAATATATGTTTAAATAGACATCATTGATAAAAGTTGCATCCAACAGTTTCATACAAGTGTTTTTTGTTAGTGTTAGATTTATTTATTTATTTACCCATTTATTTATATTTGTGGATAATGGTGGAAATAGCTTGAGAAAGCACTGCCAGATTTCTGCTGATGGGAACTGAAATTCAACTCCTGCCTGCAATGTAACTGCAGGCAGATTTTGTCCATGTTCACAAAATTGGGTTATCTCAGGCCACAGTGAAAAAATATGTAGTCTTTTAAGTGAAGTGGTATTTCCTTTAAGATGCAGTAAAAGCACAGCCATCACAATTTGACATATCCTGTCATCCTCCATCAGCCAGGGGACAAATAACCTGTTTATAAAAACTGCATTCTGCGGCTCAACAAAACCCTGTATTCATTTGGCATGAATAACAAGGCCATTTCATTCTGAAAGGGTTACACACACACACACATGCAAACACGCACATGCACACACGCACACACACACACACACACACACACACACACACACACACACACACACACACACACACACATGCACACATTAAATCAAACCCACAACTGTTCCTTGTTTTAGCTTTTGTAAATTAAGTGGTCTATCAATAAAGTGCATGCCATATTTTGTCTAATCATTCAACTCTTGTAGCAGAAAAAGTACACTCGGCAATAAATAGATGCTGTTGAAATAGCACATAATATTACCCATGAGAATCAGACCAGGAATTTCTTTCAGTGGTGCCACAAATGTCAAACAAGCTTTGAACTATAAAAGGAGAGAGAGAGAGAGAGAGAGAGAAGGGCACAGAGTGAAGGAGAGAGAGACGGTCAGACGTTAATTTCATTCTGCTCGGCACTTTCCCATCTGTGATTCACCTTCATGTCACAGAGGTTGTTTACCTCCCCAAGGAAGATCTCCCCTGTACCAACTCTGTCCTGATGTAAACAACCCTTTGACCCATAAATGCCTTTCAGACAGGAGACCCCAAGCTGACGACAGAAACCTTCAGCATTTTAAATATACATAGATTGTGCCTTCACTTCACAGCACGAGGCTTGTCATCAGCAGTTCATAGAAAAGAACAGTGTCAGCTTTTTCTCTGTTGTACGTACATTAAATCATGACTTTTCAAAGTTTTTCATGTTCCAGACCCCCCCATTTTTTTTTTTTTTTTTTTTTTTTTTTACACTGTGGACTCCCATCTGAAGTGATTTTGCCATACTAATCCTGATATGCAAAGACATTTTGGTTTGTATAAAGTATACTTGTATAAAGTATTAAATTGTTTAGATGTCATACCAGAACACTGAGATAGATGGGTGGATTCAAAGTGGTGAGATGTTGAAAATTGTAAATTTAATTTCTCAGGAATTTGACCACAGTGAAATCAAACTAGTTTTTATTATGCTGAGGCCCCCCTGAAGCGCTTCATGGACCCCTGAAGGTCCCCAGACCCCAGTTTGAAAGCCACTGCCTAAAGCCACAAAAGGCAGGTGTTGATTTGGCTGGGAATTCTTCATGGTACCCCATTTTATAACAGGGGAAATTCTTGGGGTTCCAACCACTGTATTTTTTTTTTTTTTTTTTGAGTGACTGTTTTATTTTTTTTTTTTTATGGAATTTCTGCTTTATTGGAAGCATGAAGTGGAAAATAGGGGAAAACGGGTACAGAAAATATTGTGATGATGTGTCAAAACTCTTGAACTCCTTTCCAAACCACAAAGCAGGTATTATTACACAGTGTGTGCCTCAGTGCACAGATGCTGTAATAGTAATTCATAATACCACCATCAAGGAGCCAAAGAATTAGGCAGCACGCAGAATGATTGCAATCAGGATTGTTTTGAAGCCAAACAGACATGAAAGATGCCCTGTCAGGCTGAGAAAGAGCTCCACTGTGTAGCAGCACCACAACATGAGATGCATACAATGAACAGGAGGGCTCCTCCTCTAATTAGAGTGGAATGAATCACTTTAATGTTTTAGAAATCCCTGAGAAGTTCCAGGCAGGCAGTGACCCTAGATCAATGCTGCTGAAATGCAGACCGAGAAACACATGAGGCCAGAGGCTAGAGAACTACACATTATATTATTTATTTTACACAGTTTAAAGTACAATACAGCCAATCTAAATGACAAATGCTGCCGTGGGTGTGTTTTTTCAGTTTGGTATCTGGCATCAGGCTGAGCAACAGCATCTGTCTACAGTTAAATAGCAGTGCTCAACATCTTAGCTGTAACATAACACAGAATGAGGTTGTGTGTGTGCGTCTGTGTGAGTGTGTGTCCCCATGTGGCAGTGCCATCTCATCCTTCAAGCCACAGTAAACATTTCATCAGGCCAGTCTCACGCTCTGCAGTTGAAGATCCCACAGTCGCCTCTCTCCAGAGGGGAGAGAGATTCCCCAGGCTGCTCAGCTGAAGGAGGAAAAACTAAGAACACGCCTCAGGCACTGCCATCCACTTGCTTCATCACTGACCCCTGCACACACACACACACACACACACAACATAATGGAAATGCTCATTGTGGGCAATAAGCAGCTACTGTAAGAACTCATTTATCAGATCTTTTGCTTAAGGATGCCACGTGTATTTTAACATCAATAAATGATTACCTTATTAATTCTGAGACATGGGCATAATTACCATAAACAAACAGGATTGTCACTGGGAACAGTGGCAGCATGAGTATAATACTCATGCTGCCACTGTTCCCAGTAACAATCCTGTGCATTCCCTGTCCTACTCCACTCTCTTGGGAGTCCCTTGCAATGCAGGATGTGTTCATATCCACTTCAGTATTCAGAGTTCAGTATTTATCTGACTGATGGTGAAAATGCATGAGGGCAAAACTGTCTAAAAAATATACTAAATGTTTTTTTTTTCTTTTAAATGCTTATTTTAACTCAAAAGCATGCCAAAATACTTCATACAGATAAAAAACCATAGAATGTAGTGACACAGAGGATAAAGTAAAATTAATCAGATAAAACAAGAACACTCCTTTGTGAACACTTTCTTCAAAAGACCCTTGAAACTTCTCAAAGAAACAAGCAGGTTTACCCTTGTCCTATTTATCTGGGATAAGGAAACTGGAAGCTGACTTCCCCATCTCAGCATTTATTCGAGGGGTGTTGAGAGCAATAATGTCCTGAAAGTGTGTGTTGTGATATGCAGATCTGTGCTTTAAAAATGGATGAAATGTATAAGGTTAATTTGCCCAGCAGTGCCTTTTAAACAAAAGAAAGGCAGTGAAAGTGCACAGTGATGAGTCCGGAAGCCATCTCAGCAATAAAACATTTAATCTTTACTTTTAGGCTCCTCGGGTAAATTGTGAGCTGTGTATTTGGTGATTTCATTTTAGCAAGTGTATTTTATTAAAATTTCCAACATGCACAAACACATGGATCGATCGCTGAATATTATTTTAAAGTGTTCTCCATGGCAATAGGAAGATGAAGTGGCAAGGATGACAAGGTGCTGGGTAATAGCTGAGGAAACAAACATGGACTAAATAATGTTGATCATATATGTTAAAATTATTTGCATGCATAGTCTAAAAATGATTTCTCCTACTTATAGTACATCTGTGCATGTGTCCCTTTACTAATGTGAATGTTTCATACTGTTATGGTGCCACAGTATAATTCACTCCAGTGGTGGTATCAAAATGATGTATTTGTCAGTGACTAATGCATCGCTGACAATGTATTATTATATTATGCAAGCCATAGTGCTCACCCCTCTGGACCAAGGTTGTTTCTTATTAAAACGCACTTGAACACTCTCTGTCTCTTTGGCACGCTCTGTGTCTCTGTTTGTCCTCTCTTTCATACATACACATGTCCGCACACCTAACAAGCTGCACTGTTTTGTTCTGCGGATGGAGGCACTTGATGTACCAGTGTACACTGGATAATTCCCTGTGGTGCAGGCTCACACCAGTTCAATCCATCTAGCAGAAAAAGTAGTCAATATTCTTCTGGAAGAAACATACCCCCACAGTATATCTCATTTGCAGCCGCTGCAGAGAGATTGTGTCTACTAACGGGTGTAAGCCCCATTTAACATGAAAAGCCTAAATGCCTAGAGACAGGATTTTTACTCAGCCACATATAATCATACTTGGCAAAATCTGATTTCTGTCCCTTTTGGTTTATTTACACCTTTGGGTAAAATGTGTCCTTTGTTATCTCTGCCAGGCAGCAGCCTGAAGGCGTTTGGTCTTGTGTGTCTATGTGTGTGTGTGTGTGTGTGTGTGTCTATCCACAGTTACGCTGTCCATGAAAGCGACTGAGTCTATCAGCCTAATATATTTTGTGCACAGTTTTGACTGTTTGATGAAGAATCTCTTGTGATTGCAGCGATTCAAAACCTTTAAAGAATATTTGTTCTTGCTACCTCCGCTCCCTCTCCCTCCCTCATTCACTGTCTAGCTCACCACCACTGCTCTCTCCCCATTATCGCATACTACTGGGCCTATCAACTGAATATTCTTCTTATCTATCCTATTTTTGCCATGTTAGCCATGCTTTTTTGGACGAGTTTATAAAATACAGAACACAGAGCAGACACATGGGAGGAAAACCCTGTAAAAAGTGTCAGAGGCTGATGTAGTCTGTCCACAAGTGGCGGTTAAACAGCCAGATACTTCACGGCTGTAAAAAATGATGTCTATAAAGCCGTTGCTGAGCAGCTTGTGTTTGTGTGTGTGTGTGTGTGTGTGTGTGTGTGTTTGTGTGATAGAGAAAGAGAGAGAGAGACCTTAGTTGTAATTTTGAATTTTGCTATTGTAATTCGTGCTAATAAAGCTAATACTGCTAATACATGCTAAAAATGCTAATAAAGTAAAACAGCAGGAACAAGAAACTGTTTTCGACTTTGGGTGTTTTACTGTCCATGTTCCATACTATAGTGTATTCATTTTGAGTCTCTCCTGAGTTTTGCTCAGCACATTCAATTCCATAGTCTGAAGAAGAGGAGATACGCCTGGCATAGATCTGCACTCTGCTGAGTGCACTCTTACAGTTGTGTATGTTTTATGTGTACTTGGGTATAATTGAGGTCATGAAGACATTAGAGGCCTTGTTTTGTGCTGCGATCCATGTCTACACTGATCTGCTGTGTTTTCATGGAAAAGCCCAGTGCTGTTTGCTCCGATCTGTCAGAGGACTTTCAAGCAAAGTCTGCAGCCATTTTACATTCACATTACATTCATAATTAATTGGGTCCACGCTCCTCTGCAGGGTGACTTGAAATAAATGTGAACAGGACTGCAGTGTTGCACTATAACTGCAGTTAAAGAAAGAGAGGGGACCGCAATACAATGTTAAGAAGCAGAAAGAAATGTTTGTCAGTGTCGTTTATAGTTAGAGCAGACAGGATGTCTGAGTATCATCTATCATATGTCTATAATGTCTGCATGTGGAGACTGTGCACTCTTGGGAAACTCTTGGGTACCTCTTCTAGTGAACTCTTTTTTCTGTTCCTTGGAACAAGGAAGATTAGACTGACCTACTGACTCCTACTGACTGCTAACTAAAACATCCCCTCTTCCATTTCTTCTGCAGCACGCATGACCATGACTGGTGGGGGTTATCATAGTCCAGGAGTCACCACTTTGTCACCACTTTTAATTAAGTTTATTTTTAGAAGAACTAAACTAAGCTCAGTGTCAAATGAATACATAAAAAAGCTCAGTTTTCTTACCTTTCCTTTATACAACAAACCTTCATAAATTTATATTCTCCATTTTCATATGTTGTGGTGAAGGCTTTTTCTTTTTACCTCATTCTGTTTACATGATTTTTTTTTTTGACTCTTGCTTTTTACATACTACTTTGTCATTGCTGAAAAGTGCAGTGTATTCGTGCTGATAGTAATGAACACATTTATCTGTACCCCATATGTATAACCTCACCTTGGATATACACACAGATTTACTGACTGAGTTGTTTCTCTCTTTAAATTTTGCTGTCTTTTAGCCTCTGCTGACCTAAAATCAGTGACCTTGTTGATTTCATAATAATTGGTAGCTTGGTGCAGTGCTGCTGCCATCACGTTATCTGCTGCAGCTTCCGCAGTTGTCTGTAGCTTTGACTTCTGATTCATCTGATGATTCCTCATAATCCTTTCCCACAGGTCATCTTTCTCTTCCATAAAGACATTCAGCTATTCACCAGGCAGACTCAAATCTTTAATGAGGTGCTGCACTTGGAATAAGAGTAGGTGGAACAGGTTATGGCTGACAGAAAGTCTTTGACACTTTGAAATACATTGGTATATGTTGGTTTCTGTATTTAGCACTGAATTTTCCACTCTATTTCTAGCTTTTTTCATTTTTACTGAGCAGAAAATGGCATCATAGCTGTCTCAGTGCACCCAAAGCCTTTAAAGAGTGCTGACTTATTTGTGTACTTATTTGTATATTTTCAGCTATGATCCCCGGTCAAAAAGTGCCTACACTCTATTATTTTACTAACTTTCTTACTAGTCACACTTAACATATGTAAAATGTGTAATTGACCAACTAGGAGCCTCACAGGCCAGTTAATCAGACAAAGAGGGCAGACAGACTGGCAAGTTAGGAAGGTCATTCTGTGCAGGGTAGCACTTTTTACAGGGAGCAAGGCAAGCACTTAAAGGGAGCACAGGTTATTTGGCAGGGGGCTTTAAGCAACACACAGACAGAGAGGCAGGAAATTTGGCAGACAGTACTGATGCAATTTGAAGGGCAACAGGAAATTCAGACTTTTAACTATCTTCCAATGTAGGAAGTTGAAGTAGAAGAAAGATGCTCGTTTATAGGGTTTAAATTTTAATGGGAGAGGAACTTGGCTAAGCAAAATGTTTTCCTCACATCATTAAGGCACTCAGAGGGAAATGGTTAATGCAATGAATGGTGAAGTGCTTTTATTTGGTAACACTGAAAAGCACTGGTGGATCAGTAAGAGGACCAAAGTCCATCGCTGTACCATTGCAGACATTTCAAGGCTGCAGAGCTGGAGGTGTAATGCATGCACAGTGGAAAGTGTTATTGATTATGTATCATACACTGTTCTGATCTTTAAATGAACCATTCACCACAAATACAAAAACGATTCTGTATTTCCCCACTTACCCCAATGTTGCAATACATCCCTCCAGATGGTTTCTGTGTGATTTGGTTAGGTTTCCAGGTCACTGTGGTCTTCCCTGTCTCCCAGAACCCTAACACTGTGAAGCAGGATGGGTATGCTTTTGTGGAGCTCAAACCCTCAAAAATGTGCATGTAAAAACTCAACAGCAACAGGTCTTTGCATAAACAGTGACTCGCATATTCAGGATAATCCACAGTCCCCAGAGAAGATGGCAAAACTATATCTATCTGTCCCCAAACACTATGAATCCAAGGCAAACTTTTACAGTCACAAGAGGTTTTGTCATATGACCATGTTTTTATCACACTTTACAACTGAACTTGTCCCTGCATAGTTTCATTTTCCTCTGTACCACATTGCCTATGTATTTAAGTCTGAAGTTTCCCACACACACGTCAACCAGGCTCTCCCTTTGTAAGACATTTTATTTCTTTTATCATCATCAAAGACTTTGAAATTAAGTCAAATAGCACTCCAACAGCAAATAAGACATTTCATAGCAAACCATGACTTCTTTTCTCCAGCAGCTTTTGGCACGCAGCACAATGGAAGATCATTCTGCAGGGCAGTGTGGGTGTGTTTTAAAGTGTTTTTTGCTGACAGGCAGGTTACAGGAGGTCAATGAATCTATAAAGGAAAGAAAGCATTCAGCATTGTCAATGAGGAAACAGTTCAAACGGCACATGTTACCACACTGGGAATCAAAATCAATAGAAACCATAAGGCTGATGATACTGTGCACAACAAAAGGCAATGGCAATGGGCAGCTGCCTTCAGTTGAGATACAGAATGGCTGACTCAATCCATTTCTTTGTATATTATGTAATTAGTGTTGTGATTTTTCCCTTGTGGATTTTCCACTCTTTATTCTCTTTATCATTTCATCTTTTTATTTTCTAACGGGGAGATTTGACAACCAGAAAAGTTTCTCCTATCTCTCTCAATAGGACAAAATTGTAGTAGATAATTGTTGTCATATCTGTCCATCTGACCTGTAAAACTCACCATGGGCAATAGAGATGTTTGAAGGAAAACAGTATAGCAGGAAGATAGATAGATAGATAGATAGATAGATAGAAATTGCCTATCTGGTTTGCCTAAAATTGCTGCCTGTGTATCATGGCCTTAACAGCCTGTGCTACAAAACAATTCCACCAAGTGTGTCCACTGACATTTCTTGATTTTATAGTTTCCTTGGTGACAGAGGACAGGAGCTGCAGGAGAACACAACATCATTATGGCCCATCAAAACTGGCCGCTCAACGCATGCAACAGGCCTCATCTCTGACTTCTGCTGTCTTGCTTGCATTTGCATGACGCAATTGCTATACTGCTATCTGTGACAATAAAATCTCCTTCTGCATTATCTCTCTCGGGTAATGGCTGATTCAATAGTTCTTGGTGGACCTGAAAATGTTTTCTTTACCCATTCAACTGACAGCATTGCTCCTGGAAGTCTGATATGACGAAATGAGAGGAAAGGAACATAAAGCAGACACATTTTACTCTAGACTGACAACAAGCTATTTGAACAATTCAGAGATAAAATATAATAGAAGTCTGTTAAAATCTAGTTTCCTTTACATTTGCAGTTGTGTCTGTACAGTACATTAAAATATAACATTTGTAGCTGAGAGTCTGAGAGTTTAACTTAGTATATTGTGGTTTGTTGTCTGTGTTACAAACAGTGATGCTCCCACAGCGTTCACAAAGATGCTCGTCTCCAACAAAAGTCCAGCAGCAGTGTGTACTGGATAGTTGACTTGTTTTTACACTGGAGACTCCAGTATGAGAGGCATCTTCTCATTCATGTACTGTACACAAAATCTCTTATCCCAGGTTTCCATATTGTAACTCACAATAATGGTCACTGTCCTGTCCCATGTGTATACCAACCAAAGCACAGAATTGCCGTCCATAGTATCCTGGGCATCCGTGTCCTGTAGCAGAATATGTGCTCAGCAATTACATTCATGGTAATCAGGAATAGTAGTGAAATCCTTGTACTATAGAGTAGCATTACTGCCACAGCCAAATGTTAAGGTCCTTCGAAAGGATTTCTCATGTACATTTGTCTCCACCGGTCACGATCCTGGTCCAAATCACGTTCAGGTGAGCAATTCAACTCCTCTTTGCCCTGTCAATCAAAGACATGCCTTCAAGGCTTGTTTCAAGTTGTGTTATCATTAGATGCCGTCGGGTAGGACTTCAACAGTAGGCCGTGAGGTGTAGATGTCTTCTGATCATCACAGATCTAGAGCGAGGTTTACATGTATCCCCTCAAGCTCCTCTTGGAGATCATATGTGGTTATTCTGGCCCCCCAATCAGCAGTGGAACCCCAGACCCTATCCATAACACTCAGGACAACTTACTTAAGGTGAACCTCAGGGACAACCATAGGGACAAAAAGTACCATTACTGTACCTCTTTTCATGCAAATGGAATTCACCCACCCTTAACTTTAACTCTTCCCTCCTTCCTCTCCTCCTCATCCTCACACCATCGCTTCACTTACATGAGACAATCTCCTTGTTTCCCTACATTCTCTTCCTCTGTAGTCTCGTGCCTGCCTTTCTCCCCTCTTTCACTTCTCATTCCTCTCCTCCTTACCTGCATAATCACCTTATTCTCAATCCCTCCATTTTCTCCCAGTGCCCATACATCAACCCTCCCTCATCCCACCCCCCAAAAAAACCTACACTACACAATCCCCTCACTGCGTTTGCTCCTCCACACCACCAGTGCAGTCATGAGGAGGGTGACCAGGATGGGGACCACAATGAAGGGCCCCAGGATGCGGTTCGGGGGGTCCCTGAGGAGCCGGCCAGACATGGAGCAGTCATGGAAGTAGTGCTTGTGGACTCGGATGAAGAACTCGTCCACCAGCCTGTTGGGCCAGAAGCAATCCATCTTCAGCGCCACCAGGTAGGTGCAGTTGGTCAGCTCGCCATAGGGTCTGCATGTGGGCAACACAGGGGAAAAGTAGGAAGGGTAGATTTTTCTTGGTTAGTTTTATCAAATGAAGAAAATGGTCAATTATACAGTCTGTGAGCTCCTGATATGTAGCCGACTTCACTGCTTAAAATGAGACAACCTCACTTGTTTCCAAGGCTGATCGACAGTATTTTCTTGAATCAAGTGCCATTTTCTTGAAACATATTTCTACTTATTCTCAGAAAAATTCCTCAAGCAAGTGAAACTGCATTGGAAACAAGTGGGATTATCTCACTCCACTGGCAGTTTTTTTTTTTTTTTTTTTTCACAAAACAAAATTCTGAAGCTGAATACCAGCCTGAAACTACTTGTCAAATTTGATGTTTTGTAGTGTGTTTGATATAGATGACAATCTTCATTTCCAAAGATACGAATACAAAAATCTTCATCCAGAAACATGGCAACAATGTTCACAGATCATTGATGTCATCATGTGAAAACCTTGTAACTCCAATTTTAATGATTTTCATGTTCAACCAACTAAAAAAGCATCCACCTTTGGGCTTTACAAAAACCCTTAACTTTCCCATTGGAAGAACTCATATATGCACTGTGGTCAAGCTGCAAATCTGCTTTGCTTAGCTTCTGAAAAGCTGACATTTTGGAGATAAAATAACAATATACTCATTCATTAAATTTTCACATTCTGTAATGGAAAGTTAACAATATCTACCCTCCAGTGAGGTGAGGAAGTGGATGTGGATGTGGGAATGTGAAGGCACCTTACAAGTGAGCGTATTTGCTTTGCCACCTGCACCTCCTGAGACTGAATGGATGGCAGGACTGAGTAATGGATTGCAGACTGGATGTGAGAACGGCTGGAAGAACAGGCAGCCAAGTAAATTAATAGAACCACTCCTGGTTACAAAATAAAATTAATTCCACAATGTATTCAGCGTGGGTCTGACCCTGCACTGCAAAATATTCTCTATTTCAACTCTAAAGCATAATTTCCTTAAAAATTAATAAATAAAAAATAGGTGCAACTTGGTGCTGTGGTGAAAGGGCTCTTGTCAGAATAGGCTACTTCATCAGACTAATGATGTCTAATAAGCAACGTCTCTCCCCTCTTGTCACTCCCCTATTCATAGAAGTGTGTGTGTGTGTGTGTGTGTGTGTGTGTGTGTGTGTGTGTGTGTGTGCGTGTGCGTGTGTGTGTGCATTCGTGTGTGCACATATGTGGGTGTGTAAGGAAGAGAGTGAGTGAAAGAGACAGAGAGAATAGTGATTTTGTGATACAATAGCTGCACATCACATTTGAGCTTGTGGGGATGTTGTCTGTATGGTGATCAGTGATTAAGCACCTATGCATGTCTCTCTCTCTCTCTCTCTCTCTCTCTCTCTCTCTCTCTCTCTCTCTCCCTCTCTCTCACTCCCCCCCCACCCCCTCTCTGTGTGTGTGTGTGTGTGTATGTGTGTGTGTGCGAGTATTGGTCCCCCAAGGTAATTGGAGCCATATGATTTCCATAGAGGTCACAGGGCTATAACTGGCAATAATGACCCATGGTAATGACCGAGCCCACAATGGCTACTGTGACTGCACAAATTAGAAGGTAACACTCCAATACATACACAACACACACACACACACACACACACACACACACACACACACACACACACACACACACACACACACACTCAAACAGTGATTCACACGAACAGATAGACAACTAATGACCAGTGACTAAATGAGAGTCTCTAATGGCATTGTTGCTCTCCCATTGTTCCTTCATGCATGCCACTATTAAAATCAGGTTTTAATAAGTTTGTCTATTGATTAATTACATTGCTTTTGATGATGCACCTCTCCTCAAGGTCCTTCTTTATGGAAGTTTTATAGCAGTAAACAACAACTCATGGCCGTCTGGCCTGGGACCAGCAGTGCAGAACACACTGGTGACAAGTTCAATTTGATAGGGCTCGTCCCTCGTTTTCTCCACTGTTTGCTTGAAGTTTCGGTGGGCAGGTGGATAGGGTTGTTGATGTTTATGAGCTGCAGACATTACAGCAATCAGATTACAGTCAAGGTGGCGGTGCTGTACTTAAAATAATGTAGTTTACCAGCTCACTTCATGTGGCTGAGGTTACTGTGAAATTAAAGCTGACAGGATGGCAGTTCAGCCTCCTAAGATAGAAACAGATTGTCTATAAAAAGCATCAACTCATATGTTCATGTTAAAACGCTTATAATCTTGATGTAAAGAAATCCAGTTCTTCAATGCAATAGTGGAGCTTTCAGTGGCTGTGGTCATACTGTACCTCAGAGGGACTAACTAACTTACAAACCTTTTGCCATCCCAGGGTTCAGGCACTCCACATTAACCCCGTGTTCCCTGAACTGCTGCAGGATAATCCCTCTGAGTCCTCAGTGGTCACACATGTTGGATCCAATGATATCGATCGTCATCAATCCGAAAAGCTGAAAAATTCTAATTCTAATTAACACTGACCTGGAGTCTGGCAGACACTGTGGATGGACTTCATATCAAGAGAGAATGATTAGCCTCCATATAGAACTTGCACTGAAGTCCTGTAAAGCGTCAAAAGACTGACATCCTCATTATATAGGAATCAGTTCTGTCATTTCATAACGTCAATCCAATCGCCTGTTCCTGCCACACTTCAGTGCCTGTCAATAGTGACATATTGTCCATTCCTGTTATAATGATCTGTCACAAAAACACAATGAAATACTGGGATATGCTTCACAACAGCTCAGTCTCTCACTTGAATGTCGTACCGATCCTTCATTACGGCAGAACTGCACACAGCCAAGTGAAAACTGGTCTGACAGAGTTAATCTCAGTGAAGCTCAGAACCGAGCCAATAAAATTAACTCTTTTGAATATTAGATCCCTGTCTGGCAAGTTTTCCACTAATGATTTTATCACTGAACATGGTCTTAACTTTTTATTTTTAAACTGAGGTCTGGCTTACTTTGACTGCTTCAGCTACTTTGTTAGTCTTCTCCTGCTAACTTTACCTTTTCATCCTCCAGTAGGCAGAAGAACAGAGGGGACTGAAATGGCACTATTTTCTCCAGTAGTTTTACCTGCACACAATGTTCTTTTGGTAATTTTCTAACATTTGAATACTTATCTATGGTTATCAAAGCACAGCAGCCTGTACTTTGTGTAGGTTATATGATCTTGTTCCGCAAATACACTGGGTTTATTCATCTCTTGGGGTACTGATGTCAACATTTTGTCCATTGCCACCATCCATTTCTGATAATCTTTTTTAATACCACTGTTTCCACATCAAATATCTGTCCAGAGACCATTGTTGTGAAGTTCTATATTAACAATGAACCAATGGCTTAGTTAGTGACCTTGCTGACGATTTTAATTATAAATTAAGAGTCTCCATAGATACAGTTGTTCCGGCAGAAATTATAAAAAGGCAAACAATCCACAACTCACAGACTAATAATATATATAAGTTAGAATTTATAATAATTTCTCAAAGATTATGTCAGAAAACCGAAATAATCCCAAAGTGTTTGCTGTCACAACTGACTGTCTTCTAAATCTCTCAGCTGCTCTCAGTCTTCATAGTAATTCAACTCTTAAATGCAAAGAATTAGATTCTTTTCTTACTGGTACTGATAAAGTCTCCGACTCATGGTATTGATTATGGTATTCCTCCAAGAATAATTTTGGGCTACATTTTCTTTTCAATATTTATATTGAAATGTTTCCCACTGGGAAACATTATTAATTATCACCATGTCAATCACTATTTTATGCTGATGACACACAATTGTACATCTCTGTTTTGCCAGATGACCCCAATGCACTGCATGCTCTAATGATAGATGATGACAGACATTCCTCCCTGGCCACAGCTACATAAAAAGTTATGTAAAACCTGCAATCTATTTTCTTACCATATTTTATTAAATCACTTAATTTTAAGTTTAATTATGTTTCTGTATAATCATTCTTCCGAGGAAGGTATATCTCATAGATTTCCTTTACCACTGAATAGACAGGTAGGTGAGATATTTCTAAAATAACTCCTTATTTTGGGTTTTCAACAGAAAAAAGATTTAATACCATTTGGTCAGATACAATTTCAGAGGCTTTTCCTCCCAGGCAAGAATCAGGTTCTGTGGGAAACATTGACTATATTTAAATTTTTGCCAGAAAATTGCTTATTTAAATTTAAAGATACTGAACATGAACACAAAATCCTGGCAGTTGGCAGCCTTTCAGTGGTTATGGAGCTTCACAACCATTTTGTATAGCTAATGTAATATTTATGCAAATTGTATTAAGCATCTCTGCTCTTCATCCAGTACTGCAGGTACGGTATTTAGACCACTCAATCATCATGTAAACCAGCCCTGTCTCTCTGGCAGGCCACAGGGTGTGTGTGCGTGTGTGTGTGTGGGCTGGGGGTCATGCACACATACATGCATGTATTATATAAATTGTTATGAACTGAATACTTTAGACAAATGGAAAGGCAGGATATAGAGGAGAGAGACATAAGATAAAGATACAGCATTGAATGGTATGGCAAAAAGAAGAGCAATGTGGCAACTTAGGAGAGGGACGGTGTAGGGAGGAGTGAGTAAAACTATAGCAGGTAGTGGAAGAGAAAAGTAATTTACCTCTACGCTCTCTTTTTTACTCTCTCTCTTCTCTCTACCTTTATATTATTCTCTCCGTGCTCTCTCTCTCCCCCTGTGTGTCTCTCTCTCTCTCTCTCTCTCTCTGACGTCCAGAGCTGACATCTGTCCACGTGCCGGAGCCGTGACAAATGCTGTGACACGTAGCCTGCTTCATGCATTACTAATAGAGAGTGTGTAATCAGGTTCTCCTGTGTGTGTGCAGTGATTAGGGCTTGACCTATTGAGTTTTGCAGGAGTACAAGAGGACTGGGACTGTGAGTTTGAAAGATATAGATTAACATATAAACATATACATTTGGGCCCTTTTTTGTTGCATTTACTTCTGCAAAACAGCAGAGTATAGTTTATAGCAGAATTTGAATTAGGAAAACGTTGCCATATAAAAGAAGAACAGTGGGAGCTGAATTAGGGGGGTAACACTGTTTTGAGTAGTGTGCTCTATTGACTGCAGAGCACAGCGGGACTAAATAAAAGCCCAATAATGAATAAATTAAACCTCACACAGAGCGAACTTGCTCCAGTGACCTGAGAAATGAGTTTGACTGTTATTTTCCTGTTTTTTCACTGACAGACAGACAGAACCAATTGGGTAGGTAAGTTGGTGGGAGAGGGTTATTTATTTAGTCAATAAAATATGTGCAACAGATTATTAATTGATAATTAATTGGCATTACATTTTTGCCAATGTAATGTGTTTTTCCAGAGACAGATAAACATGCCTTTTGGTTAAATTTTCTGCCTCAGTGGCTCGATTTGAAAATAACAGCTTACTTTGGATTATTCTTGATTTAATGCTAAAGCCGTTCAGTTGCCACCTTCTGTTCAATTTGGGCACAAATGCAATTAAGAAAAAAAAAAAAAAAAAGAATCAGCTCTCTAATACTGGTGTTGTGTGATTATATTTGTGAGAGAGATAGAGAACATAGAGTGGGACAGAGCATGTTTGTGTGTGTTTGTGTGTGTGGAAACAATTTTATTGATAGCAGAAGATGTGCTATACACTGAGGAGGACAGGCTGAACTTTGCTCCCCATAGCAATTATAATTTTCTTCTCACTTCCCTCTGCATCTATTTATCATCATATTCTTCCACATTCATTTTTTATTTTGTAAAATTCTTTGAAACATGTCAAGATGACTCTCAGCTGTCACTCACACCCGAGAACGAGCTTCTCTATAATTGATCTGAAACTGCTCTTATGTTTAATATTCATGTGAATGAAATCATGTCCTTTTGCCTCATAGAGTTGTTCCTGCTCAGACTGTAAATGTCTGAGGCACATCTTTATAAAAAGTAATATTTTCTTCTAAAGTCTAGAGGGGAAATTCTGCTTTGTATAACTGCTTTGTCTTCAAACCCATGCATCAGTCAGGTTTCCTGGGGCCAATTATGACACACACAATTTTTAACAGTGGGATTAGCCAATGAGCAGTCCATCTGCCAACTGAAATTATACTCTTTACCAAGACTTTTGCACCGACATGCAAACATTAATAGTAATTATCCAATATAGCACAGGAGAGACTAAACTGACATACGGCGTATGAGTGTGCAACTCTGCCTCTGATTGGCTAAATTTAACCCTCACCTAACCCTAACCTTAACCTTAACCAAAGGCAACAATTCAATAATTACTAGCAAATCAGAGGTGGGTAGGGTGGAGTATGTACATCAAGTATGTCAGTTTACTCTGTTCCAATAATGTACAGTTTGCTCTTATGGCTGCCAGTCCATGTGAATATATGAATGATTTTATCCAGTTGTATAGTGTAATATTGATGACTGAGGTGCTCACTTACCTGCTGCCTCTGGTAGCTCATGACATACATCAGTGTGAATGGTACCAGATAGAAAAAATAAATAAATAAAAATAAAACTGACATTCTTTTGCTGCTGTCACACTTTTTTATGGCATATGTTTGATTTCTTTCCTGATCCGGCAAATGAAACTGTGTGTGTGTGTGTGTGTGTGTGTGTGTGTGTGTGTGTGTGTGTGTGTGTGTGTGTGTGTGTGTGTGTGTGTGTGTGTGTGATTGAGCAGTTGAAATGGGGAGTGGTTGATCACAGATAACCGACTCTGAACATTTATAATCTGATTTGTCAGTTACGATCAAAGCACCCCTACTATGAAGACTGAGGACTGTTCTGCCTCTGTTCTCCCTTTTATTAAATTAAATTTGCAGCTTCTGATTAATACCTTAGACTGCATCTGAACTTTTACTCTCCTGTTTTTGTATTTGTCTTATTCTGTTTTGTCTTATTTTTTTTGTATTTATATCTAATTAATTATATATAAATGTCTTTATTGCCTTATGTTGCTTTTATATTTTATGTTAAGCACAGTGCTTGCTTGCTGTTGCAATGTACTATACAAATAAATATCCCTTGTTTTGCCTTATACAAATATACATTATGTATATTTGTAAGGCTTTATTTATATAGCACATTCCATACAGTGAGGTAAAGTGCTTTAAAGAATAACAAAAACATATAAACAAAATTAAAAATGCTTTTAAGAGAAGCCTTGTTTGTAGTTGCCTCATGTGTCCCTTGATGAGGTTCCAAAAGGTCAAATGTTCAATAATGCCACTTAAATATCCAGGAGAACAGGGATACCCAATCTAACATGTTCAAGCTCTGTGCTGCACTGGACGACTGACTGGTCCACGCCTGACCTGCCAAACATTCTCCACAACCAAACAAACAACAGCCAACTGGCAACTGTGAGCTGCCAGGGTCTCTGCAGTAAACATACCACACACACACACACACACACACACACACACACACACACACCTACATAGTTTCTCTCTCCCTCTCCCTCTCCTTTGTTTTTTTAAACATAGAGTCCTGTTCGAGCACAACATCCTTTCAGCCTCATAAAAGCCGGAGCTTAAGCGACTACGGTCCTTGCCAATCAAAGCTTCCACATGCTTTGACCTTACCTTTTTACAAAGGGCGCTGTGTTTTGCTGCCACACTCTCCTTTCACCCCCAATAAATCCCTAATATTCTGTTGATCTGAAAAAAACTAAAATGTCATTCAGAGTCTCCATCCGTGCCTCCTTTTGGGAAACCCACTTGAGGTCATATGTTGTGACTGTGTTTGCACTTGCCATCCTCTGAGTCATACAGTATCACTATTTAGGACTGGCTTATATTTAGAAGTGTTAAACCTCTATTTCAAACCATCATCATCATCAAACTTCACTGAGAGTACATGCTTTTTGAAAGGGTTTTGGGTGAGCTAGAGTTACTTTTACTTTTGTACTTATTTTTGTAGTCTAACAGCAGAACTGGCAGATAGCAACAACACAAGTTGACTGCAGGCAATGAGATGATATTATTTTCTTTAAAAAAAAAAAAAAAATCTTCTCAACTAAACCACACTCTCAATTACATTTTGAGGGGAACATATTTTGCTGTGGATTATGTTCATTTGTAATGTATCAGCACGTTTGAATCACTTACTCTGAGCTCTGTGCAAGGAGGCAGATAACCAACTTTCAGCCAAAGCGACATAGGTGTTCATTTTTTGCAAATGTTATGTTATATTTCGCTACCATAAGCAAGTGGTTTCTATGCGTAAACGTAACGTTCACCTAATCTTAACCAAGTGCAAAGTGTTTTTTATATCTAAATCTAACCTAACTCTAACCTTTTGTTAACTTTAAGTACCTCTGGGGGCTAAAGTAGAGAAACCCAACGTCATATATACAAGATATGTTAACTAGAAACGTTTTTTCTGATGTGATGACAAATGCTTCTGTAGAGTAGCTAAAGCACATTTTCATCACACACAAACTGTGTATCACCTAAAATTAGGTTTTATAAAGCATAAACTGATGGAAAAATAATTCTGCTGAGTGCACCGCCATGCTGATATAATGTCCTGCGGCAAACTGGGGCTGCATCAATCATGTCAAAGTTTCTGACTGGGAATTCCAACATGAACGATGGCATTTCTGAGTTTCTGTTTTCTAACTTCCAGGTACAATCGAATGCTGTATTTTAGTCAGAGGTGCTTTGCGGCTGATCATTAAATGTTATATTTCTAATCAAACCACTGTATCCCAGTTAATCTTGTGTAATTCATTTCTAGGTAACACTTTCTGTTAATTCATGGTCAATATGCTGTTTTGCTAAAATAAAAAAGATACTAAACCTGTACTACGATACTACTGCTACTAATAATGATCAGAAACAGAAATCTCAAAAACCAGCAGACTGAGAGGAGGTGAACAAAGAAAAATGAAGCAACTAATGAAACATGGCATTACTTTGATGCCAGCAGCCATTTTATATTGGTAGTTTTCACACTGTCAAATATCTGATCTGATTTCACAGTGAAACTCCTCAATTATATAATATGGTTTCAAATATTTAAACAGCTTAACGTGACTGACATCGAAAAACACTTGAATTTAACAGTGTATCATGACGATGATGATTGAAAGCCTGATACTGAGTTTGATTTCATCAGATGTAACAAGTGCATATTAAAATTAGGTTTTTAATAATAATCTTGCTTGACAAGCACAACTCTGTGATTTTTTTCGCTTGAGCTCTCTATCCACAGTCACGTGCTTTCAGCTATTTTTTTTTTTTCATCAAAGTAAACTTTGATGAAAGATATTTTTTCCGCTCTCTTTGTTTGCCAACTGGCCAACTTAATTGAGGCTGATCAGGCAGATTAGAGAGATTTAGGGAGCCTGTAGCTGATTTTTAATGGATATAGATATTAAAATGGTACACCAAGTGCTGTGATGTCATCCTCAAAATGAAATCTATATCACCAGTGTGAAGTAAGTGCCAAATGATATGACTATGATGTGATATGTAGCATTTGGTGGACACTTTTACCCTTAGTGTCTCCCGTGCCTTTAACCATGGCAGTATTAGTGCTATGTGCTTCTCACTGAGCTTCACAGAACTCCTAAATATTGATTAAAACTAAAACATTGTGCATAGTCCAATATTTGTTCACATTGTGCTTTGTTTCACTAAGTGTGATCAATTAGTTTGTTCCCAAATTCTTTGGAAAGTGGTTCAAGTAGTTTGGTAGTTCATAGTTTAAATCAATTGGTCTTACAATATTATATCCCAAGAAAAACGTAATCTCTCCCTGGACTCCAAAAGCCATTAAAGTAGTATTGTGCCTGTGTCTTTCTCATATGGGAACTCACTAGAAATATTACTGTGACCCAATTTGGAGACCTGAACAATTTTGAGACAACACAGGCTTAGATAACTCTCCTCTCCAGTTCCATTTGACTGTCATATTTCTCCCTTTCATTTTAAAACTTTTCCCCCCTCATTTGAACTTTATGTCAAAACCACAGAGGATTTCTGTCATCTTCAATCAATAGAGTCAACAACCACTGAAGAGGCTGCAAATGCTTCCAACAACTGTCCATGAATCAAGAATTCAGCAGTTCCCTTTTTTTTTTTTTTTTTTTTTTTTTTTATCATGCTCTGTAAGGTATTCCTTTTTTCATCTATATTCATATTTTCCTAATTTCTCTATGGCAACATATAAAAGAAGAAAGGAAACCTATATGACTATGACGTTGTGGTTCAGGTCCTCGCATTTGATTTCCCACTGAGCAAACCTGACATTAACAAGGCTGCAGCGGTTATAGACGTCAAAGCTGAAATTAGGCAACATCAAAGTGAATATTTAACATATTTTGACACTATGTTTTCTGGAAGCGTTTTCTTATGCATACATACCTCTGCTGCATATGTTTTGTTTACAGCTGTTTATGCATTGTTTAAATGTGTGATAATGTACTGCTTGGACTGACACGGGACATAGCATTAAATAAATAAATAAATAAATAAATAAAAATGAAAAACAGCCTCTACTGATGCTGACATGTAGCACTCGGTGGGAATAAGTAACATTTTGGGCCATTCCTGAGAGATATTCTGCAGTGTTGAGCAACAATATTTTTGTCATCCTATTTGTGGTTTTGGTCCTCAAAGCTCACAAGAAGATACAATAACAACAAGAACTCCCTGGAGAAAATTGGGTCACTCAGCAGTAAAGAGCCGCGATAGGGCACGATATACATAAAAATACACCACAGAATCTGTTGTAGATTAAAGACACATCGTTTTTGTGATGTTACAGAGATACATGTCTACAAGTTTTTGATTCCTACACAAGACAGAGCATCCCTGCTCATCTCCACATGATTTGCCACATCATCACATCTCAACTTTCACCCTCATTTGAGTCGATCTGCCCAAACGCCCTGAAAAACTCCTTTCCCTCGTTTGAACTGTCAGTGGAGACTGAAATGTATTTCTGTCATGACTGCTAGAGAGATTACATCTGTGGCAACACAAAGAGGGAAAGGAGAGAGATTTCTCCCTGTGAAACCAAAGCAGTCCAAAACCAGGCCGAGCTGTCACTACCTCGCACATCACAGCTTTCTCCATTATCTCTCTCTCTCTCCTCGTCTGCTGACTTCGTGCGTCCGTTTTTCTGAGCGAGATCAAGCATCTGAGTTCATGCATATGCACTTGTGTGAGCCTCATGTGTGCACAAATGTTCAAATGCTGTAGTTCTTCACTGTATTCCTCAGTTTTGTCCTGCATCTTGCCAGCATCCCAAAATTTACGACATCATGCTGCACATGCTGTATACATGGCACCGAAACACACACGGGCACACTCTCTTTATATATGTTTTCTCTCTTTCTCTGTCTCTCTTTTTTTGTATCTTTCTTAAATCAATCAGTATCAGTATCACAATATCAATAGATGTTAGTTTGATGTTTGAGTGTGTGCATAGCATATGTGGGCACTTATAGCTGCATGTGTATACTATATGTGCATGTCTGGATGTGGTTATGCACTCACAAGTCTCTATGTATTTATGTTTATAAATGCATATGAGGTTTAATTAACTTGGTAAACAGTTATGATAGGCGCGTGTAAGCCCCTGTGTGTTTGTGCATGTGTGTGTGTATGTGGGTCTACATGTTTGCTCCTGTTGTGGCTACTTCTCAGTGCAGTTGCTTTTGAAAACATGTCTATTTGACACAATGACACTTACACCGCCTATGTATATCCAGCTTTCTGAATACCCATTGCCTGAAACTTGCTAACATTGCGTTAGATATGTTATTTTAACTAGCATGTGAGAAATGTCAAGCATTCTGATGTCACATTCACCTCCTACTAGATTTACTGCAAAATCTGGACTGCCTGAGTAGAACAGCCAGTGATGCTATAATTTGATTATGGATAATTTTTGACTTTGGGTGTGGGCACATTGTCATTTCAGCTCCATCTCCCCACCACCAACAATGTAAAGGCTCTAGATGGTTACAAAGGTGGAAATCCTAAGTGTCACTCTCATGGGAAGCGTCCATTATCCCTAGTCTACTGGCATCAGATATTCGCAGGAGCCTTTCCTTAATATCTCTTCATGACCAATAAATGTTTCATTTCATTCTAAGTCTTTTTTTTTTTTTTTTTTTTTTTTTGTTCATTGAAATTAGTCTCCCTTCACTGAGGTGCTGTAATACAGTACTGTGCTAAAACATGTGATAAGGTCACCCTTATGCCATTTGCACATTACTTATTTTTGCATTTTTAAAATGACTGGCAAACGTGATGCAACAAGTGATTTGTGCAATAAAATCTGTGATGGCAGAGACAGAAAACAAAATGACAAAAGATATCCATACTGAACACAATTACCCTTGCCCCCCTCCTCCACTGGGAACAATGACTTGTCAAGGTAAATGTGCGCTCCATTGATACCCGCTCAGAACAAGAGCAATGACTCCAATAAAAGCAAGGACACGTTTCTGGATGTGTGCTACTCTAACTGCTCAGAATAGAGGGGCTATTATTAAACCGCTGCAAAGACAACTTTAACGACAGTTTATGAGAACACCAACACCGGCCACCAACCAACACCACTTTTCAAAAGAAGTTTTTTTATTTTTTATTTTTTTGTTTTGTTTTGTTTTTTGTTTTTTTGTGCATGTGTTTTTGCATTGTTTTTCAGCTAATTACTGGATGACATGCAACCTCCAGATCATGGATCCATTCTGTGGGGAAAACACGTTATGTTCCTGTACAACTATTTCACTGTCAGAAATTCTATATTAATTACAGGCCTTGATAAAAAAAAAAAAAAAAAAAAAAAAAAGCATATCACTTTGATCAGCTCCAGCTTCAAAATATGAATCATTCTCCCAATGCTATTAAAATCCATTGCATAACAGCGATGACCAGAAAAGACGACAAATGGAGCCAATGTTGGCTGTAGTGTTTCCACGCTACTGAGCTCTTTGGATTTATCTGGCCTGGACTTGCACGTAACCCGATGGTGAGTTCACTCACAAGGGGAGCTCTAAATCATGATTACAGACGGCACAGGCACGCATGACTGACTGGCTGAAATACCCTCCAACAATCACACAGAGGAAAACTGAGGAAAAGCAAGAACCAGAGCTAATTTTAAACTACTTGTGCTTGATATGACAAGTAGAGACTCAGGCCAAGTTAAAGAAATAGGTTTAAATAACCATTAATTAAGAGTAAATCTGTATTTGGTTTATTTTGCTGTGGTCTGCTGAGTTTAAGGGACAACACCAACTTTTTGGGGGTTCAGTTCATTAGTCTTGCACAATATGGCAAGAGGACAGGAACCAAAATATCTCTGTAATGAGTCCATTAGATAGTTCTTTCTGCTGTGCATGCCAACACTTATGCATACAAAATATTAATCAAAAGCGGCCACAATTATCATGGCTAGAGGGCTGTATAATTTTAATGTTATTCTGAGCTTACCAGGTTTGTTTAGGGGATTGGGGAAATGCACAGAAAAGCTTTATTTGGAACAACTTTCATCTCTCTTCTCAGAGACTTCAAATGCAACCTCTTGTTTACACTGCAACTGGGGTAGCTAGAAAACAAAATTATTATACTGTTCGTCAGGGTGTAGATTTTGTTTCTGAAGCTTACTATCATCAGGCCACATAATAGACAGAATCAACCAGAAGGGATTACTGAAAGCTCTACCTTCAGACTCTGGGTGATGGCAGAGGGTTGAGTAGTGAAAGCAGTAGGAGTGCTCCAGTCTAGTGTGCCATGTTTAGCATGCCAGCCCAACAGACTGAGCGACTGGAGGAGCAGATGTAGCCCACAGGGCAGTGTGTTGGTGAGGCTGCCAGATGCTTTGACTGAAGCCAAGGCATAGTTAATAGGCCCTATACATATTTATCAGCAAGGGATTATCTGAAGTTGCTCATGTTACAGTTCTGAGTAAAGGATGGAAGGCAGATGAACCTTTTCCCTCCCTCAAATGCACATCAGTGCTGTTGTGGAGTCCCATATTCATTTACTTTTTTCATGAATATCCCAAACAGAAAAACAGATATTTCCCTGAAGGGATACTATGACATTCTAAATTTCAGTACATTTTTCTTTGCAGGCTCATTGATATTGGTATAATGGTGCTTAGTTTGAGTTAGGAATGCTCACAGTAGTGAGTTGTCCTTCCTACTCCTTTTCTTAATCTTTTTAAGAAGTGCCACACCACCTCCTCCCCCTGCAAGGTATTAGCTCTTCTCTAAAACCCCTAAGCCCTCCCTCCATAAGCCTTTATTTTATTTCTTTCTCCCACAGTTCTCTATATAATATGATCTTTCACAGGAATATTATAATGGCATAAGGCCCTCATTACCATTGGTTGCTCATCTAAGAAGTGAAGCTTATTCCACTGATTCATTCAGTACAAATTCAGTGTAATAACACCAGCCCAATGCCTAAAATGCAAATGTTAACATGTGCAATACATTTATTTGTTCAAAAAAAAAAAATGTAGTCATAGTGTGCTGGACTAAAGTCTATATCAAGTTAATAGTAAGACCAAAATGGGGTGAGAAATGTTTTTGAGCACTTTTGAGTGAAGCCAAAGGGTTTTACTTGCTTGAGTAGTGGTTGAGTTAATTGAAGCTACAGGGGAGTTTATAATATTACTTTGGTTGAGCCAGCTCATAGTTGTTATGAGATGTGGGTAATGAATTGTTGGCAAGAAAGCTTTACAACAGGGGTGGGGAACCTCCGGCCTGTACGCAGTCCATGAGACTGTTTGGTCCAGCCGGCAAGGAAAAAGCACCTTAAATGTTGCTGTTCAAGACAGCAAACACTTTTTTCTGAGATAAAAGAAAATAACACAAAACAGAAGACTAACACGTTCTTCTGGGCGGTCCATTCTGGCTGTGTGCCTGTCATGGAGAAAACAGACAAGATGCTGAAACTGTCACTTAAGATGGCGAACCATTCTGAAGTTTGGCGAGTCATCATCACTTCCATCTGACATCAGATGCTTTACCAAAGAGAAGCAACCTTTAAGCTCACAGTGAAGTTTGACCAATATGATGAAAAAGGATGATGTAATAATTAAAATGGCTGGCCTTTAATAGGAAAAAGGTTCTCCACCCCTGCTTTAAAAAATGCCGAAATCTTTGAAGCCAAAAGCTGGCATTAACACGCTAAAACATGGTTGATTTGATTGAAGTGAGAGGTTTGTTACACTTGGCAAAGCTATTGGACCAGATAGAAAGAGAGAGAGATGACAGAGGGGACAGGGACAAACAACAGCCCAGGTCATGAGCCCCTGCCACTGACTGAGGACCCGCTGAGGCTGCCTCTGTGGCCTGCCAGGCTGCTGTGGAGAATGAATGAATGAGTGAAGATGAGACTGAAACAGAGGGGGAGCTCAGATCTAAAACTAAGAAATAACAACAGGCTGTAAACTGTATGGTGGAAAGAAGACACAGGAGACGGACACAGTGAGGACGACTCAAATGCTGGTAAATGTCAGTTGTGGCTGGTAAGTACAACTTCAATATTTTGACACTCGTACAAGTGGATCTTGAATCCTGGAGCCATTGTGGTTGGTGGCTTAAAAAATAAGTTTAGCTCCAAGGATTTTCCTTTTTCATCAATGTTTTTTTCACCGTCAAGGTAAAGGTTTCATCTCTATTTAATGATATAACTGATGGCCAGTAGCCTGAAGCAATCATATTTCATTAAATGTTATTGAATTAGAGTCTTCATCTGTTCAAGCAATGCTGTTGGCAGTGAGTAATCAATTATCAGTTCTTTTAATAGTTCTGTTTTTATTTCTCCAGGAGCCTTTAAAGTAGCAACCTATTTTAAATTAAACAATTCTTTGATAATACTTTCCTATATTATAAATTGTCCAATCAAACCATTCTCCATTTTTTTGTATTTCAGTAAAACAATTATATCAGTGCTCTGTGGCGACAAAGCAGCTTATTGCCATCTTATCCTATCAAATCAGCAGCTGTGCAGATGCAGACTAAATCCGTACCCCCTCTCAGTGTAGGCAGTGCCCTGGGTGGCCTGTGTTTTACTGAGGAGGCTCTAAGCCCGTGACCTCACATAGCAGCTCTGGACGCCGACAGCTATGAATAGTTTAGTGAGAGCTTTCACGGCCGAATGAGAGGAAGCATGATGGGAGAGAGGGATGGAGAGAGAGCAATAGTTGTCCAAGTATTATAAAGAGTGAGTGGCCAGCTTATGGAGAGAAGCACTGGGTTAAAAGTGCACCGTTCCTGAATCTCTGGCTTTTCCGGGGCATTGTGTGGCAAAGGTGGCCTTCCCTTGTTGTCATACCATTATTTCAGTAATTTAGGATATACGGCAAACAATTTTACTGGCAATGTTCGTCGTCTCACTTTATCTCAGCAGTCTCTATTATAAAGTGACAATACACGCCTGCAGTTACACACTATACTACATCTGAGGTGTAGACTAGCCACAGCAGAGGGCAGATACTCAGCATACACACACTGTATAAACTTAGGGTAAGCCTGGCCCTGCTGCACTGACTGGCAGGTTCATTTGAATGCCATGGCCCAAGGTCACTGTTAACACAAAGCTAAGTCATATCTGCCTAAGCTACTTTGTGCCCCAGTTAGCACGATTCCTCCTCATCCACAGTTCCACATCCGCTCACTGGCCCCCATAGCTGCCTCTGACATGACTCTTACCTGCCTGCTTTAAGCTCTGTCCACAGATGTCTAATTCCCGCAACCACAGATAACACTGATCTGCCTTCAAATCCTCTGCAGCCTACCTCCAATGACAATCTCCAGGTTTCCAGTCTTGCTGCTCTACCTGAGCTGGTAGACACACATAATGCCACATTTTCCCTTTCATATGCTTTATCTACCGCAGGGCACATTAGCTGAGGGAACCCCTCAACCCTTGATGTCTCTATGTCCATAATGCCTTTAAGTAGCTGCTGCCTTATCTCCTGAAGCTGCTTCATGTTGTTCATATTTGAATCCTACCACCGTCTCAGGCCTTTGACAAGCTTTTCTAGAACGTTTGGCATTGTTTCCCCGTCTCTGCTAAACTTTTTCATTATCAGCCTCCTGTGATATTTCCCTTGACTTAGTGGTTTAACTTTGATGCTTGCTCCATTTAGGTTAGCATTCAGTATATCTAGAAACCTTTTTGTGCAATGGTCTATTATAGAAATCATATCATCCATATATGTCCAAATGGGGAGGGGATGCAGCCGTCGTTGCTGCCCTTCCCCTCCAACCAACCATTGTGAATTCCTAATAATCACCTTCATTGACGCTGTAAAGGCAGAGGTGGATATCAGGGACCCTGTCATAATCCATATCTCAAGATGATGCATGGGTGTAGTAAACTGTGTTGTTGTGAACCACATCCATATCTTGAGAACACGCACTACATATATTCCTCATTATATATTCTTATCCATACTCTTAAAGCTACATGTAACCGCCAAGAAATCACCCATGATGGATTAGGAGGTACAGAGCCAAATGTTCCAGAAGCACCACATGGAGGTCACTCCTTCTTTTGCTTGGCCGACTGAATCCGCAGCCCAATCATGTTTGTGTTCTCTAAGCACCCAGATAAGCCTGATATTCCATCTTTTTGCACTGCTGTGTCAAACAATTTGTTTTCCAAGTAATCTGACACTGTACCAAACAAATTTGTATTTTTTATTTTATTTTTTTAGTTCAGGAGGCAAATACATTGAAGCTGATTTAGATCTGGATTTTTCTCTTTCGAATACAAATCCCTAATACTCTATGCCATGACCTACATCTTCCTTGCTAGCTTCATTAGCTTTAATAGATATCTTAAAACATCCAGGGCCTTTTAATACACTTAGTAAGGGACACCATTAGACGCTGCAGCTGATGAGGTCCTTGCATGCCTTATCACATTTTGCACCTCGCTCCACTTTGGTGGGCTAACATATATTTTATAGTCTGTGGCCCCAATGGGGGGGGGATAGCAGGATACAAGTATAACATGAATGTTTAAAATGTAAATGTAGCTGAAGCATAGGAAGCATACACATTTTACATGAGGAATCATGCAGACCCAGTACACATGTGCACACACACGCTCGAACACACATCACACAGCTGTGTTTTCCCTCAATTTAAAGCAGCGCTGGCAACATACAGAACATTTTCAAAGTGATTTGAGGTGGTGACTTGTTAACTCTCTTGTCTTCAGTTAGATGAAATATTTCTTTTTGTCTGTCTCCCATCTATGTCAAAGAGACTTGTGATATTTTCCATCTTTCTCTTTGTTTTAGTGCATACCTGAAAGGAATTCGAAAAGGAACTCAAATTGCACTCCAAAATGATCATCACATCCATGCACCCCGATGCTTAATCATTGCAAAACAAACCTTGTAAACTAATGCAGAGCTAACATCAGAATAATTTCATTCATTCACCAGTTACAGATATGATAGTGAAGATATAATGAATCCATGAAAGAGGTTGTCATTTTAGAGCGGTGATAGTCAAAGTTGAGCCAAGCATTTGGATTTCAAGTGTTGCTTGTTCAAAGCAGCATGTTGTGTAGTTGGTGGTTACAGAGCAATGCTCTTTGTCAGTATGGCAGCACCCGTGACACACTAACATGACTGGAAGCTATGAATAGATTCAACATTAATTAATCTAACTTCTTTACTTTCTGTTGCTCCCAATTCACTGTGTTTCTTCAAAATTCAAATATCAACAAGCTTCTGGCTTAAGGCAGCCAACCAATTTAAAAATACATGAGAATGGCTGCTGTATCATGAGCAAATTTGTTGTTTGCTTGCATTTTGATTGGCCTGATTTGAGAGGATGATAAGCTTAAGGGGAGATTTATCCTGAGCACAAGGGTCCTGCTGCTTCCGTACACTCACACTACATAAAACATCAGTTTACTGGTAAGTTAATCCCTGGACCAAATTCACCACTGCATCTATGGCTGTGTGACAGCAAGGAGGCACAGAGTGACGGGACAGAGACAGATGGGTCAAGAGATAAAAACTGTGACTGCTCCACTAGAACAGCATCAAAGAGCTGGACTCTGCTAAAGCTGTGTGACAGGCCAAGTGTCCTGTTGAGCGTGAGCAGGGATACCCCAAGCTCACAGAGGAATACCAGCTGACAGAGGAGAGGCAGTGTGCTGCTGCAAAGGAATGAATAGACTCTCACTGCAGTGACTCTACTGTATGTGCTGAACTACAAGAATTTAGAGGGGCATTAAAGCTCACTGCTACTATAATTTTAAATTGCTGGGGTAATTCCAAACTGATGAGTGGCACAATGGCTTATGAGAGACCGGATACCTCTACCTGTGTGTGCCTCACTGAGCTGCTGCAACACGTGTGGTGTCCACACAGACGGTGCTGGTGTGGCGCTGCTACTGACAGCCCTATCTTTTCCACAGAGGGACACAGAGAGAGACGAGGCAGTGGTTTTCCAGTGCTCTGTTCAATTATTTAATAACATAATTATAGTCTACACAGGGTCTCTGCTATGACTATACAGGACACATGTCATCTCCACTTTCTCCATGCAATAGTTAAAATAGTTCATTTTTTTTCATGTCTGTGACTCATGTCTATTCTACAGATGAAGACACCAACATTATATTGAAAGGTATGACCATCAGCAGATCATTTTCCCTGTCTATTTTTGCTGAGGACTGCACACCTCACACAGAGAAAATGGGCTCCACGCCGACACTCTAGATAATGCGCTCCTTCAGCGAGGCTCGAGCCGCACCTGAGACACACTGCTCATGCAGGCTGTGTGGCTGTTCACATAGGCGCCACAATGAAAACACACACACACACACACACACACTGCACAGGTAGACAGTGTGTCCTGGACCTTGGTGGTTAGTACTGTTGTTGTTCAGCAGCATGTTTAAATTCATGTTGAAATAGAGGCGTTTTAGTGTTAGCTGCTGAGCATTTGAAGAAATGAGGTCCAAGCTCTCATTGTTATTTGGTCACAGAGAAGGAATCAGTGGGAGCTTGTTGGAATGGCTGCATTTGAAGGAAGTGGGGAAGGTAATTCTGACCAGTGTCAAGTAATTCTGACCAGTGTCAAGTAAAAATAAAGGTGCATGCTTTTTAAAAATGTGTAAATAAATAGACATGTAACTATTACAAAAAAAAAGATCGCAATGTTACAGTACACTTCACAAATTACATACATTGTTGAATTTGCAATATCGGGTGCCTTTTTCTGTCATCACTAACATGATGTTTGCTCCCACTTGGGCTAGTTCTTGGTTCATCTTGTGCAGTGGAAATGGGCCCTAAATTTCCCATAGGCGTGCATGGGAGAGGGAGTGTAATAATCTGTATTGTTATGCTACTGTTAATGGACTGGCAATGTGTCCAGGGTGTTTTCCTGCCATTTGTCCTGATTTGGTCAGTAGGGATCTTAGCTACAACACAATAAAAGGTCATATGAGAAGCGATATGAGTAGTAATAACAAGGACCTTAGGCGAGTTTAGATGTACAGAGGATGAAATACTGTGAAACCGCAGCAGAGATACACATGCAATATTTAAGCAATGAATGCTGAGAGACACTAGGCTATTGTGTAAAGTTATTGATTGGTGTTGTTACACTCACTCAACGCTGAGCCAAATTGACATGAATGAAAGCAACCCAGAAACCTCTAAAGCAGATGGCAGAGGGGATTTATGGATGCAAGAAGGAGCGGAGGAATTAAGACAACATGTAACTGTATTTGTAATGTGAATGGAAACGGCATGGCACAGCGAGCTACAGTTTCAAAGAAAAAAACACTCATGCATTTTGGCACTTGGGCCTTGCTCATTATGAAGGGCTTATTATGCTCATGAAGCACAATAGGTCTGCATGTATTCTGGGATCAGAGGAATACATCCATGTTAAATAATGCACCGTGGTGAAAACAAGTGAGAGTGAAGCACAATATGTAGGGCTCACATACTGGGGGAGGAGTGCCAATTTTCCTAAACTTGAGGATTTGGAAGCACTTTAAAGATATTTAGGAAAATCAACATACTCATTTGTATTTTAAATCTCGAGCTGCACTGTGTTCTCCTGTTTCAGTGTTTTAACACATTTCATATTTGCTAAAAACTAAAAACGGTATACAGTTGTCCCTCGCTATAACGCGGTTCACTTTTCACGGCCTCGCAGTTTCGCAGATTTTTTTTTGTGCAATTTTGCATGCTTTTTTTTTTTTTTTTTTTTTTTTTTTTTTTTTTTTTACAGCGCATTGTGTTCTGCGTCCTGATTGGCTAAGGGACTGTAGACCATTGTCAATCAATCTCCTCCGTGCCGTGTCTCCTGTACAGTACAGAATGCGTTCATTCTATAATACTGGACTTATTTTTCTACGAATGTTTGAACTTTGAGAGTGTTTAAACAAGAGAGAAAAGTGAGAAAATGTTAATGCCTGTCTGAGAAAAGTGTATAAAGTGTGTAGTGAGGGGTTTTACAGCCTTAAAACATCTATAATAATTGTAAAAAATAAAGCTGACTACTTCGCGGATTTCGTCTATTGCGGGTTATTTTTAGAACGTAACTCTCGCGATAAATGAGGGACCACTGTAATACAATAATTAATTGGGTGATTATGCTTGATAAAGTGGTGAGAGAAGGCATGACACTTTAACTACTGTATAGCACAATGTCAAGGATCTCAAGGGCACAGCGGTGTGGAACAGTGACACTGTGACAGAGGTAAGTGGCATCTGAGGACAGAGGAGACAGGGGAAAGCTGAGAGGGCTGTCCTCCTTTCGACAGCTAGAATATACTGAAAGGTAGGATGGTACACACACACACACACACACACACACACATGAACACACACCAAATGTCGAGGATGGCAATGATGGAACTGAATCAGAAAGCCCAGAGGCATCCTGGCCAAGAACAGCTTCTCCTTTAGGGAAGAGCGTCTGTCCTGATACTTGACCTCTTCTGTTCTGCCGGACCATTTCACCAAGTCTTATTTTTATTATTCTCTATTGTTGACTGAAACCACACATTAGTATAAAAGCTTTTTTCACTTGATAAGTTTTGTTATCTATAAACTGTGGCCTGTTAAGCTCTGTGAGACTGTAAACAGTGATTAAGTGCTATAAATAAACTTGAGCTTGAACTTCATGAAAGCTTTCACATTGTCTGTTCTAAACACCCAGTGCTGGGTAGACGTCCTCCCTGGGAAAAATCCTCCGGCAAGCAGGAAGTTATGCATTTTCTGTTTCTGGTTGGTTTGGATTTGACTTTTTTCACAGCAGCCATTCTGTCACACATGTGGCTCGCTTGTTTTGTTCTGATTCAGGGGCTAAAATGATACAGTTGTTGCATTTGTCCCTTGGTACGTTTGTGTTCCTCAACATTCAGCGGTGGTTGAAAACAAACGGCATGCATGAGCAAACTGTTCTTTCATTGGCCAGACATCCTACTGGAAGGATTCACCTCCAGGCTCTTTGTTTTCTCACAGAGAGATTTGTAACAACATGAAAATGAAAAAAACTTTAGCTATGTTCTGACCTTTGCAGTTTTTCTGGTCTGTGTGTGTGTGTGTGTGTGTGTTTGTGTGTGTGTGTGTGTGTGTGTGTGTGTGTGTGGTTGCAACACACTCTCTTAAAAATTACATTCCCATACAACTGGACTGAATTCTCAGTCATGTTTGGGGTCCTGGCTCTGTTTGACCTAAATGGAATAGCACCTCAGTTAATGTCATTATCACCTGTGTTTAGCCTGCTACAGATAGTAAGCATGAGCAGCGATGCTGACCATGGCTGAACAGGCAAAGAAAAGAGCGCCACCTACAGAGACTCAAATGCAATGACAGCAAATCCAAAGAAAAAGTTATCATGCACTACTGCCTACATTTTGTTTTAATGAAGTAATTTTTCACAGTGCAAAAGAACCACAGCATGAAGTGCTTATCAACAAAAGTGGCTTTCTTTCTTTTTTCTGTCTGTCTTTAACATCATTGGAGACAAATTTCAAATTGAAGAATACAAGCTTCTCATCAGAGCAGAAACACTACTGCTTCATAATAGTGACATTTCTGAGAAGACCAGTCAAAGATCAGATGGCAGAGCCTTCAGAGTCCCTCAGAGAAGCAACATGATACTGGATGAAGTTCGGCACATTACAGCGGGGCCTGAATCCTTGATTTGTTTGAGGATGTGATGATGTGTCTGGCTCACAACAAAGATTGCTACACATATTTGAATTCAGAATTCATACTGGGAGCCCTGTTTATTTTTTAGTTGGTCTGTAATCATTAAGTGGCACAAATCTATGTAAGTATTGACTTAATTTCCCTCTTCTCTCTCACAGCACAGTTTGTGAAAGCAAATTTGAGAACCTGTTGTGCCCTACATCTTTTAGAGCTAGTGCAAAGATAATATTTGTGCATGCACAATAGATCTCTGTTTATGCCAAAGGCATAGACTCTTCGCTCTCAGATGGTCGCTAATCAGCTATTGGAGGGTGACCAAAACTTAGTCGACTGTAAGGGCTCCAGCCTGAACAAAATCAATGTTTTCTGTTAATACCACAGCATCTTAATGCTTGTATAACCTCTATTCTACTGACTTGCAGTTCAGTGGATCAGTTCAGTGGACGGTCATTAACCAGGACAATATGGACATAGATAATTGCATACATACATTAACTGACATTTAGCAGACACTCTCAAAGTGATTTCCAGTGTGTGCAAACCAAGGTGGTTTTTTTTTTTTTTTTAAATGTGGCACAAACAAAGATGATGGAAATACAGTTTCAAAGCTTCCTGTGTTTACTGCATAAGTGGAGTCTCTTAACATAATAGCCTTATGCAAATTCCAAATCTGAAAACACAGTGTGCATATGTATGTGTGTGTGTGTGTGTGTGTGTGTGTGTTTATCTTACTCGACAGTGTCCTCCCAGCTACACCAGTGTCTCTGGTCCAGCTCCTGCATGTCCAGCCTGAACTTGGCCAGGCAGAACTCCTCGATGGCATATTCATAGTGGGGTCCACAAGCCAGCACCGACACACACTGACACACTGCTGCAGACAGAGAGGGAGAGAGAGGGGTGAGAGGGCAAGAAGGACAAAAAGAGAAAAGCATGAGGTGGGGCGGGCAGGGAGGACAGAGCAAGAGAAAGGAGAGATGTCATGATTCAGAGAGAGATGAGGAAGGGAAGGGGACAGAGAAACAGAGAGAGAGAGAGAGAGAGAGAGAGAGAGAGAGAGAGAGAGAGATGGGCGAAAGAGGTTAGACCAGAGTGACAGTCACAGCTATTTTAAAACAGCGTTTACGTTTTAATTTAAAAAAAATTATGGGGTATGTCCTGCTTGCCAACAGTTTGTGCACCGTTTTGAATTCATATTGCGCTGCTATCTCAGTATTTTTTGGCATTTTTTTTTAAACATTCTTTATTGACATACAAAAAAAAAAAAAAAAAGTGTGAGCTTTGATGGAAAAATATGGCTTGGTCTCTTGTTGCTGTAATGAGAGACTGAAGTCATGATGAATACGTTTTGTTTTAGCTTCTTTGTTCTGTAATCCACTGTATTCACATGGCGGCCATTGCAGACTTATGTAACGTTCAGGGTGGGAGCTGAAATTCTGTTTAAAAAAAAAAAAAAAAAAAAAGTTTTCATGCTGCGTTCAAGGTTGTACTACTGATGAATTTCAGGAGTTGAAAAAAATATTAGTGTTTAAACTAGTGTGAAAATCTGGAGGGCTGGACCATATTTCGACGTAAAACAACATATTTGATCACCCATTAGCTACCATGAGCTACGGCTGGTCAACAGCTAATGTTGGCATTCCACCACATCATAGTTAGCTCATGGGGTTAGGCCTAAATGAAAAAAAAAAATGCAATTTGTGAAAAGACAGCTGCACAGTTACATCCACTTAATTTTCAGACTTTTCAGACAAGACTTTCCGCTTCCGCTATCATAGGCCATATAAAGCTGTCATACAGTAACAGATGAGGGGTCAGGTCATTCAAAAGTGTAAACCAATGGGACATCACTCAATAAATGGATTTTAATACAAAAACATAATTCATTTAGTAATTTTATTTAATTCTTTAATTACTATATAGCACTATATATTTAATTAATGTAATTAATGTAACTCTATTGCACACAGACAGATGTGCCTTGTGGGCATGCATGCACAAGCTCAGGCTGTATATGCACACACACGCACGCATGCACGCACGCACGCACGCACACACACACATACACTCAGACAGGTTTTAGGTCCACTAGCGTTCCACATCCCCCACCCCCCACCCTTATTTAGTCAACTGCACTGTGTGTGTGTGTGTGTGTGTGTGGGTGGGTGGGTGTGTGTGTGTGTGTGTGAAATGAGAATGAGAAAGCTGCTACGGCCTGGTGAAAAGCCACAAAAAAAGAGGACCAAGTCACAACTGTGAGCTGCATTGCTACCCTGAGGCACAAGCACAGGGAAACGCTCAGGAATGAAAGTAGCAAAGACATTGCAGATGCTGTCAGCTCTTTTTGGGTCACGGCATACGAAAACCTCTCCCACATCTACTGGATATAACATCCAAATGTCATCTTTTATTGCAGCATTTGATAGTTTATTTCCCCTAAAAGACATGCACATATGACATGTATTGAACTGAAAAATCCACAGTGAATTCGACCTTCTTGGGCATTTTCTCTCATATTTGACAGATGGTAATTTGGAGAGTGTTCTAGATGGTGAAAAAGACATCCTGAACTGTCAGCTATTATGCTGTGTGCTCTGTCAACGACAGAAAATCTAAATGCAGCTTAGAGAGGATAAGATAAGATGAAAATTTTATGATCCCCAGGGAGGAATGGTGTACAGCTGCTGTGATAAATTGGCAAGTGGTGATGTTAAGTGGCTCCTTAGGAGGATCCGTCATGCTTTGGTTAAATAATGTGTTGTATATTATATTTCTGTATGGGGCAGTGCTAGAAATTGAACGGAGACTCTTCCAGTTGCAAGCTTGATGCTGTAATATTTATGTTCCTGTGTCCCCCAACTGTTTCCACTTGCTGCTGCTAAAGAGGAAAAAATTTGAAATGATAACATTATGTAAGATAATGACTTTTAAGCCCCCCAAAAAGGGTAGAAGGTAGACATGTTGTGTTTTAATTTGTTCATAGGTTGTATTTCATTACCATGTTGAATATCTCCAGCTTGGATATTGTCTGTTGCAGTTTTTGTTCCTTTTCTTTCTCTTTGTCTTGTTTTTTTTTCTATTCCTTCAGTCTCTGCTGACTCAGAACCCCTTCTGAGAAACCTTTTACTAGGACAGATACACACATGCATGCACATGAACACACGCTTAGACTGCCTGCCTTTCTGCACTTAGCTAACAGCGAAAAGCATTTGCCAAAGATAGTAGAAAAAGGAAAAAATGAATGTCTTTAAACTAGAGGGAAATGTGGAGAGCAGGAAACAATGAGCTTTAATTTGGTATGAAGAAATAGGTTAAAAGCCAAATAGAGGAACTATTATACATGTCACAAGCCTGTCAAACCAGAGGAGGGAATATCGCTAGACACACCGTACTCAACTGTAGGCTTGTGTGAGCCGACCTGGAGGCGGTGAGCACAGCAGGGTAATGTTTCTCTCTCTCTCTCTCCCTCATTCTCTCTGTCTTTCTCTCTAATGGGACCTAAAGACTGAGATTTCAACAATATTATAAGTTTATTGCAAGCCACAATGTGCAACATGGATCTAAAAACTTGGGTATGACATTAAGTTTGATGGACGTAGACTGCAACACAATTCAATATACAAGATAACATCATCAGCGTACGTCATCCATCTGCACCACTGTAGTGGTAAACAATTAGGCAGAGCGAGAATGGAGCCCTTGCAATAGCAGTATTAATGTGTTTGGACAAGAATCCAAAGAAGCGGAGGAGGAGGAGAATGTGGACACACATATTTGTTGGAATCCCAAACATTTACATTTACCTCCATTACGGTGTTTAGCACCAGTGTCGTGTTGATCAGTGTGTCATTTTATGCTGCATTCCTTTGGTTGGTTAGTACATATAGGTTGTAGCAGAAGTCACATTATGAGATGGTTATCTTCAATTTCTGACACTGTCAGAATTTTGTTTCAGGCTATCTTTGGTTACAAGACCTGGACATCAACATCTTTGAACCTCTCTCACAGATGTGGAGCCATGTCCAAAGATAAAAGCACATATCGTCCACATTGGACATCTTTCACCTGGGACAGCCCAAAATCTCACAGTGTGTACCTGGCTTAACGTATACTCTCTTACCCAGATGCACATTTGCAACTAGCAGTAAACTAGGAGGGATTTTTCAAAAAGCCCACAAGGAATCTCATTAATATTTATTTATTCACATCATAACCCACTGTCAATGTACTGAAACGTGGCACCGATTGATCTAACATGAATAATCAGCACTAGGTAGCAAAGATGTCCTTTGGTCAGTACCTTTAAAAATACAAAGTTCGGTACCCACCCCTACCTCCCAGCTTGCATGGTTTTTGTTTGGTTGTTTTAAGCCTGTTCATGACAAAACATCCCACATGGGACGAGCCCCCATTTTGTCATCAACCGGCTCAGGGCCCAGACAAACCAAGGGGGACCGCACAGATAATTATGTATTAGAATAAAATAACTATAATTAATTGAAGTGTAGTGTTGGCAAACCGTAAGGTGAAAAATAAAGCTAACAGAACCCAAAATACAGCCAAACCACAGCCCTGCGAGCTGGGAGGAGACAGAGAGTGAAGTGGCACCTCCAGGCTTTTATACAGGCTGATTCAGGCGTGGTGTGGATCATTCTCCTGACACACCCCTGCCAGGGAAACACACACACACAAGGAGCCACAGGCAGAGTGGGAGGAGTCCTCACGCTCTGCTTTGCACTATTCTTGCTTTCTTCACCTTTCTCTCCTTCCTCTTTATGAACCTGTCTCTCATTTCTCTAACATTTCTATCTCTGTCTATATTTTCTCTTCCTCCTCTCTCCTCTCTTCATGCCTTGTCTCTCACTTCAGCAGTCTTTATTCATCTCTATCCAGACCTCTTCCAGCAGCTTGTCAATCCAAAACAATAGTCACTTGAAATGTGAGCTCATTTCCAAAATTATAAATGTCCCTTTTGATGAAAAACAAAATCATTATCAAAGCACATCATGACTAAAATAAAGAGGATCTGGGGTTATAAGTGTTCTGTGGGTGTCACTTAGAACATGAAGGAAAATGATAGAAGTACAAAAATTATAAACAAGCAACTTGTTTACATTTCTGCAAAGTTTGTGAGTCATGCTGTGCGGAGAACGGATGAAGAAGTTTATCTACACAACTCAGATCAAACGGCAACATCAAACATCAAGATTAAATGTGAGTGCGCATGTGTGTGAAAGGGTGTTCAGATCTTTAGATGTCTTTCTTTCATCGTGTCACATATCTCCGTCTAAAGATGCATGACTGTACGTACAAAACAGCTTGTTTCAGTAACACATGCCCACATGCCATGTTGCTGTGTTGTTTGGCCACTTGTCAGCCATGCTGGCTCCACTCCAACCGGCTCCGTGGCTGTTTTGAGCATATTCACAGCACTCACACTGCTATATTTTAACAAAGTGCCTCTGCTTTTTTGACCAAAATAGCTGGATAAATAAAAGGCAGCATTTTCAGAAAGGCGCAGTGCCTTGCATCTTTGGGAGCATACAGTGTTCCCTCAGCTGATTCTAAACTCTTGAGCAAAAGTTTGTACTTGTCAGTTTAAACACTTAAATTGACCCTGGCCCTAATATAGCTGGGAATTCATTTATTCAGGACTGAAAATAGGGCAGACCTTGCATCTTTTAAGACAAACAGACCTAATCATCTTCAAAAAATCTGAGGCATGTTTAAAACTGATTAGTTACTTCTAAACAGCTTTGTTACATTTCATCTGTCCTTGTTAAAAGTAACTTGCCAAGGACTTTTGTTTTACCCACTTCAAAAACATACTGTAGAAATATGGCTTATGCTGTTATGACATTTATTGCTTTAAAATGCAATGCAAGACGAGTATTCTTTGTTTAGGAGCAACCAGCAGCGAGTTGAATCACTCTGTGAGTTCGCTGGTCCCAAAAACATTAAAACTTTTTACTGTTCATGTGGCACTGGCCGACACAGCCAGTTGTCTGCACAAAATGCTGCACTATATTCTTTTAGATTTGCCTTCACAAAAAAAATGAAAAGAAAAACAGTAGCAAAAACAGTGGCCACACAAAAAGTAATGTGAGTACTCTGACGCATTAAGTAAAGCATTATCCTCGACACTGCTGAGCAAACACGAAGAGGAGGAGATGGGGCTTCATGATATGCAGGGAGCTGACACACAGAACAGCGAGTGGTAGCTGCCACTTCGATCATGGAAGTAATGAGTCAGCATGAAACTCACTTGTGGTGTTGTGGAGTTTCTGGTAAGGCTGCTGGTCATTAAGGAAACAAAGTGCACACGGCCAAACCAGCCTTTCCAACTCAAGAGAACAAAATCCAGTTACAGCATCATTTTTTAGAAGCAAAAAGTAGAATACTGTGACCAGACCTTAACCTGAAAATCTATGTTGTCAAAAAAAAAAAAGAAAAAAACATTGCTTATGCTGCCAATACTGGTTTCCAACAAGCTCTCCTCAAGCCAAACCAAGTAGTGCAGTATAAATCTAACAGCAAAGGGTTTTTCTTGCTCCTTGTGGCAATGCTAACTTTTACACTGACACTGAAACAGATAATGAATATCTCGTGACTGAGAGCAGACTGTCACACGTGCAGTCCGTGTACAATGAAAGGCAATGGTCCAAGGCCAGCTCTCACCTGAGCACAGAGGAGCCTCATTGATTATATTGAACTGTTGTTTGGTGCACGACTGTCAGAACAGATAACCTTACAAGAAATCATGACACTGCACCCTGCCCTTGCATTATTTCCCTCGTCACCTTTCCCTTTTATTGCATGTGTGCTTTCAAGAGGTACTATGTACTCTTAAATGAAGACCACCCTTCCCCCCACCCCCCCACTGTATCCTGCATTAGTGCTGCAGTGCTTCCCAAACAACTGTTCTCTGATTATACAGCAGCAACCGTCCAGCAGCAAACAAGTGAGAATGTAAATGTGACTCACTTTTTATTTATTTATTTATTTATTTATTCATTCATTATTTAGTCTTTACTGAGACTGTTACTGGATGCAAAAAGCTTCTTTTAGTGGAAAAATGTTCCAGTCATTACACAGTCCCTTGCTAGGAACTGTTGGATGTTTATATGAATGCGTATGAAGCCCCACTACACCACTGTCAGGCTACTTCTGAGTGGATGATATACTGAGTAGAGTGAGGGATAGTGGAGGACAGTAAAATCGCCTTTCACCAGCTGCGTGCTTCTTCCTCTCTCCTCTCTGCAGGATGTTTCCCAGAGCGCACTCCTCTCCATGTACGAGCGCGTAGTGCCTACAGCTCGCTTTAGGGGCTGTGTGTGTGTGTGTGTGTGTGTGTGTGTGTGTATGTGTGTAACTGTGCATGCATGAGATAGAAACAGATTATTTTACATATGGACTGTTTTGTCCACTCTGTTTATGTGTTGTTGCCAGTGTTCATTGTCTTATTTTTTATTTTCTCATTCATATTTAAGAGGCTCACAACAGAGAATCGGTGGGGGGGGGTGTTGGGGGTGGATGACTGGAACAGTTTTCTTTTTTCTTGCTGATTTTAGAGAGAAGAAAACCTATGAAATGAACTTTTTGCCAGTTTGTAAATTACGCTTTTTCATTCATCCATGTCTTGAATGAATATGAGCAGTTATATAAATGGGCTCATAAAGAGTGTGAGAGAAAAAACAAATGAACAAATCTGTCGGCCTGTGTTGCATGTGTTTGTGTGTGTTTTGTGTCTTTGTGTGTGCTGTGTTTGCTTGCGTGCACACACTGACTAGAGAGCTACACTGTCTCCTCTTCCGACTCCTACTCCTCTCTCTTCAGCTCCACTCTCCATCCCACTCTTAAATCCTCTGCCACTATGCCCTCTTGATTGCCTCAAAGCCCATATCTGCATATTAAAAATTTACACACACATACACGCACAGACACACGCGCGCGCACACAAATGTATACAAAGATACACAAACAAACACACACACACACACACCACTCCAGACTCAAAGTTTTTTTTTGACCCAGTCATTGATCTGCTTACATCACACTGCAATCGGTAACCTGCAGCCTGTGATCTTTTTCTGGTGCTTCTCTAAAACAGCAGTTTCAGACTGGTAACTCACGCTGCACAATTCATCAAAATTGTGAATGGTACTCGCATTCGATATAAAGTAATTAGGTACTTAGAAATAATCTCAAATAAGGAAACTATTTCAAAAATGCATTAAAAGTTAAGAAACTTCAAGATTGCTGAATTAGAATGAAATGAAAGCAAATAGATTAATATGAAAAAAGCCAGATAGATGAAAATATATAATATTAAAATATTGAAGTCCCACATGGATAATATGAGTGGGTCCTGACTGAGGGAAGACTGTAGGCGTGCAGTGGATGACGAGACTCATCCCGAAGGTGATGAGATGAAAGCCTGAATATAGGGGAGGCCGGGGAAACAAAGCTTCAGAACAATTTTTGACTCTGCGGAATTGGACTGAAACTTGTGTTTTGCAATATTGAGCACCGTCACCTACTTTCATTCAATCATGGAAATGTCAAATCAGCTTCCTCTGTGAGCATCCCTGCCTTATAAAAGTGATTTCAACATTGCCAGTGGTAGGGGAGATAAAATATATAAAACATGCCATCCATTTCAACGAGTCATTCAATCTCATACATATCCAGCTGACAAATGTTTTTTTTTTTTGAGGGAGAGAAAAACAATGCCAAGGGGATAAAATAACTCCACTTCAACTGCAACTGCACTCTCAGGATTTTGTTACACACAAGTATCAGTATCTATGCCAGAGGAAGGGAGATCATTTCACCGTTATCAAAGTGGTGCATGATTAAAAAACGCTGAAACAACTGAAATTAAGATATTTTAGATGACCAGAATACATAGGTTGTTAAAATTGATAGCCTTTGCAGCACTGGGCCTCCACAAAACATAGAAATGACCAATACAGCTGTAAAGATAACTGGATACTATCACTTTGTTTTCTTCCTGATATCCCCACAAATCACAATTTATTTCACGGTAAGTTAAGGTATTTTATTAACAATAGCTTTATCACAGACCAGGATAAGAGACACACAACACAGCAACACCAAGTAAGCGTCAAGACAAATGTCAGACATGTTTATTCTGTGGGATATGAAGTGTCATATTAGCATTTATTGATCTATGCATAAATAGAAGTAATTACTTTGCCCTCTCTATCCCGCTACGGATTTAGAACAGGAAATGGCTTTGTTAGATGAGGAACAGCTTATCTGTGTATTGTTATCGAGAAGGAGAAGATTACATCAGATGAGAAGCAAACTACCAAACGGCTCAAGAGGATGAATCACAGATCGTGCAGTGACTGTTTACCCTACACACAGTAACACAGTAAGACAGTCACACACAGTTAGGCACCTAATGTAGCCGGGGCAACATTTTGACACTGGACAATAAATTTGCCTTAAACAAGCTTCTGAGAGAGAAATATAAATTAGAGGGCATTGCTTGACAGCGTCTTAATGGAGTCGATCAGCAGGGGTCCTCAGCCCCACCTCCAGAGGTCCGGACAGATTTCTCTCCTGTCACAGGAAGTCAAGGTGCTGAGACTGAAGCAATCACACCTACAGCTCAGGATGTGGAAACAAGTCACATGAACCCACAGCTTGTTCATAAGATGGTTCAGTAAGCTGTCATTCTACCAGGTTAAAGATTTTGAACTTTATTGTCCAATATGCCATATGTGTAGGACATGCAGAGGATTGAAATACTGTTTCTCTGAGACCCCGGCATGGGCATGTACAAGTACTAAAAGAACAACAAGGGTTAAAAAAAAATACTAGTAGAAGGGCTTAAAGATTACTAACAGTAATGGTTAAAAAGGATAAAAAAGAATACAGAGAGGTCCCGACATATGCAGTTTGTTTTGTTCTGCTGCTAGCGTCTGGGTATCAGATCAGCCTCCTTGACCATATGTATGAAGAGGTACTTCAGTTTTGTTGTCACTTGTTGTTGATATGGACTGCAGGTGGTGGAGGAGCAGTGAGATCCACTTTTTCATGTTGTCTTAGTGCATTTATCTGGTGGGAACAATTGTTTAAATTACATTATTCTTAATTGCCTGAACAAACCAAACCAAAGTTTGAAACAGTCCAGATGTCGAATAAACTGCTGTAAACACGCCTGGTGTTAATGCTCCCTCAGCAGGCCCGGGACAGCTGCTCCGCATTCAGGTTCACTGAGGACAAACAGATGAGTCCCCTTCAAATAAATGGCAGACCGTTGAGTCACGGATGCAGTTCCTTCAAATTGTTCACACATTGTAACTTCTGACCCCTGCCAGTCTGAGTGCACAGTGACAAAGATAAACAGGCAGACGGATACCTTCAAAGGCTAAGACTAATGAGGCAGCAAGATTGGATTTTCTCAAATGAACCGGCATCCCTGTTCTCCATCTATCTCTGTCTTTCGTTGTCTCTGCTGTCACCAGGCGCCATCGCCGTTCCTCTAACTGCTCATTTATGTAAAAAGGAACTCTCTGTCACTAGCTTTTAATCTAATTTGGTTTTATTTTTGACCACTTTGTAGGCATAAATCATCGCAAGCCACAGTGTACACGGGAGATCAAAAAAGCGATAGCTGCCTGTTTCTCTGTCCATCCCTCTTACAGCTTAATCTAGACTGTGAAGTTTCGTGGGTCTTACGCGCACTGAGCTGTTCGCATGCAGAGTTCGACTCTCCGATGTTGAGACTTGTTCAGGGAGCTTTGATGGAATCCTGCTGTTGCTGTAGCTGATCCGCTCGTGCGTGAAGTGAAAGAACTCAGGCCGATCCGCTGCCTCCTGGCAAATCTGCCATTACAACAACAATCTGCCAAGGTGCACGCACACCTGGCTTTTGAGGGGAATAAGAGATGGCACTCAGATTGGTTTATTGCATGTTATGTGCAGAACACATCCATGATTAATTAAGAGACTAAGTGCAACCCATGGCTTGTTCAGCTATCACACACCAAGCAAATATATGTGCACTGTCGCACTTCCATGGTCAGGTGTTTTTGCGCATCAGAGATTGGTCATTATATTCTTTGGTGCATTTGGTAATTCCAGGCAGCGGGAGTCAAAGGCAGGAGCATAGAAATTAAATTGGGTGCTGTGTATCTTATTTGACGTCTTCAGAATTTATAGGTGTCAGTGCACTGAGTTCTTGTTTTACATCATGAAACTGATGGCAGAGCTAGACATATTGCAGGGTTTCGGGTGCCAAAGTCAGAATCTGCATATCATAATGTGAAGGTGGACATGGTTTGATTTACATATTCATCAGCTCAAGTGCACATCTAGCAGGGGCTACATATCCCTTCACTCAGATCCAGGGGTGGAAACAGCATAACGGAGTGTATGTGTGACAACAACATTAGCACCACCGTGTAGAATAAACTTCAAAACTTAGAGGTGAACTCAAAGCTGTAAGAGAAGGGAGTAAGAAAAAAAGAGCACTCTTTCTTTGTGTCCTCCTCCCCTCCAAAAGGCACCATCTGTGTCCTTCTGTCCACTTGTCCTTTTGTTCTCCGTGATATAATGGTATTTAGTTAGCAAAGTGAATGCCTGCCTTGGCACTCAGGGAGAGAAAGACAGATAGACACAGAGAAAGGTTTAAGACAGGTTTTAAGGCCCAATTTCCTACTATTCCTAGTATACTGCTGTCATTTAGGATGCATCTAAAAATATCTACGAATATAAATAGACTGCCATAAATATAGCTTCCTCTCTGCCAGTCCTTACAAGTCTGGGCCACATTCGCTCTGTGAGTATTAGCTGACAATTTCACACTTCAGCCCTCCACAATAAATTATTATTGATATTGGTAAGATGGCAGTGTATAGATTATGGAAATGATTTGCATGGAGCCTGGATATACTTAAATAGATAGATAGATAGACAGGTAGATACACAGACAGATAGATATCATCAGTCTGACAGACACTTCATGTAATAAAAGTTCTGATGTAGGATCATCAGTGGTCAGGTCACATAATCTTAATCTCTCTTCATTCTTCTTGTATTCTTCCCTCACTTCGTTCCTAATTGTCACAATTTGTGAGTGGGGCTGAATAATTCATTGGAACATGATGTTCCCTTGCATGTGAATCGAAAATAGGCATTTCTCACCCATGGTGCATTCCCTCAGACCGATTGTGCACTTAACTGAAGTAAAGAGGCGTCCTTTTTTTTCTTTGTCTTCTTCTTGCTCAAATGCCCTGCAGTCGGCCCATGCTCCAAGCTAACAACACCGAAGTAGTGGACGGAAAAATAATATCAAGCAGCAGTTTTGGCTTATTCATTGCTGGAATGTACTGTGTAAGTTTGATAAAAATGACGCAGATGTAAATGAGTCATTCTTACTCTTTGTCTGTTGAGTTGTGCATGTCTGACAAATTAGACAGAAGGGGTGCCAAATGCAGTGCAGTGGCTGTTGTCATCAGGTTGTATTACAGCTTTACACCTCTAACCATGTCTGTCTGTCTGTCTGTCTGTCTGTCAGCCTGTCTGTCAGTCTCTCTCTCTCTCTCACACACACACAGTTTGTTAGTGGCTGAAGACGTTAGAGAGGGAAGAAAGGTGTTGACAAACAATCAATGCTGTGACTACAGCCTCACATTATAATTGCAAAACCTGATTGTTAATTATCTGTAGCTCATTACTGATGTGAATTGAAACTGAGATGAAACATGAAAATTAGTTTACCATATCATTATTAAACACCTTAATGAATATGTACATAATGTGTAATAAGTGCACCTGTGCCTTTTTAAACGATGATGTAATAATATTGACAAAATATGTAGAAGCTTGTAGGAATGACAGTGTAATCTGTTAGTCAGTGTCATTATTACATCTTCAGTTAAAAATCATATTAATTACAAGTTAATGTAGTAATGTGATGTACTTAAATTGTTGAGCAATTTTCAGTTTTTATTACATTTTGGCCAAATTACAGGCACATGAAATTTCATTTTGATAGCATATTATATTTTGGCAGTTATTGCATTTTTCTATGACACCCCAAAGGAAAAATCTACAGTATTCTCCTGGCATCTGATTGTCCTTGCACTGAGTTTGGTTCAGGTTTTTTATGAATGCCCCCACGCCCCTGTTTATGTCACCAGCATCGTTCAACATCTCAGGAAAAACTACTGCTTCATCGGAAGACTCATATTCTGTGCAGTGTCATTGGGTGGGTATAACAGCAGCATGGAAAGCACGCAGTATGGATGAACCGTGTTTGCTTGGTTTGTAAAGTAATTGACTGAATAAATGGCATACACAGACTTCTTAACGCTGGAACACTGGAGTTGCCGGTTTTGATTCAAACAGATGCAGACTGCTGCTTGTTGCCAGCAGTGTGCATGTGACTGAGAGAACAGAGTGAGAACTAATTGAAAGAAACAGGCGGTACAGCGGTTTGCAGGTAGCACTGTTATTCCAGGAGACTGTGTCTTCCATTTGAACTGAAGGAAGAGGCGAGGAAAGGAAATGAAAAATGAAGGTTCGAAAACAGAGTGTGAAGAGTGGAGAGGAAGAGGAAACAAAATTGAAAATTTAGCTTTCATCAGTACACTATTACTTTGCACATGAGTATGTCACACTACATATTAGTCCAATATAAAAGGAACAATTTGGACATTTTTATTGCATGTTAGTGGTAAACCATCTAAAGCCATTTGTTGTTCTTCCTAGGTGTGCTTTCCTAATTGTAATTGCATTAACACAGGTGGAGCATCCTCTTCAGTAGTGATGACGACTAACAGCTGAAGCAGAATGTAAGGTAGCAAGGAGTTTGTTGTAGAGTCAGATGGAGAAGAAAGCAGAGAGAACAGGAACCGTTCTGCAAACACACTGATCTTGTTTTTCATCAGGATTAAAGAAATCAACATATTGCGCAAGATACACCAAACAATTTGCATGTTTAATGTACAGCCTGTGAAAGCTGTCGCACCACTCCTTATTACTACTTCAGACCACTCGTCATCCTGCATGCTGCTTCTGTTGGATTTCAATGTGTGAATACAATTTTTGATACCAATTTTTTTAAGATATTCAGAGAGGAAACTTTGTCATTAGCAGTGACAGAGATTGCATGCTGGAACTCAATCAGAGAGGACAGAAAAGTAGGCTACAAGAAAAAAAAGGACAAAAAAAGTTCTTATTCGGGCCATAATTTTTAGAAATTGATGCCTGTGTAACGTGGATTAAGGATCAATTTCACAGGCAACGTTCCATAAAATTCCAAAAATTCAGAAACAAAATCAGTTTTAGCTTGTGGCCCCAGGGCTGGTCATACTGACTGTATTCATCTATCTTTAGCATTAAGTACCTCTGTGACTACATGGATTGGAGTGTGTTTTATAATCCATCCGGGCTATTTATGGCGTTAGAGTGGACTGGAGTCGTGAGAGAGGAGAGAGGTGAGATTTTTGGGGCTGTCAGCATATGCATAGGATGACACATTTTCTAAATAATTTAAAGTAATCTCATTTCTAAAAATCAATCTTTAAAAACAGATGCTGAGATGCTATAACTGACACAAAACACAGGTAAAAGAAAACAGTATGCTCCCTTTAGAAATGAAAAATTGATATGATAAAACAAATGTGATTGCAGTCACTTTATTTAATTTAGTTGATGTGATTAGGTAATCCAAATATTACAGCTCTGCCCTCTCCAGCTGTACGTACAGCAGAGATGACTTTCGTGCTGATAGGAGAGGAGAGAGCGCTGTGAAGAGGTTTCACTCCGTGGGCTGAGAGCTCTGCATCATTGTTTTGAAAAGCGCCACATAATTTTGGCTTATTGTTATTCATTATAATTCATATCTTATCTCACTGTATTAGCTTTACTGGAACTAATAGCCCCTCACCAACTTATCAAACCATATTAAATGCCTCACATTAGACCAGGCAACAAGGCACAGTAATGGGCTATTGTAGAGAAGCAATAGCTTTGCATGGTAAAACATTTCCCTGATATCAACATGATCCGTGGAAGTAAATGAGATTTTTATCACACAGAGATCAGGCTTTAGGGGGAAAGCAAGGGGAAATCATTTTAATGGCATTTCTGATTTATTAGGAGAGGGAGGGAGAGAGAGAGAGAGAGAGAGAGTGTGTCACCAGGACCCTGCAGGAGTATAATTGGCTTGACAAATGTCCCTGTATGGTGGGACGCTCCCTGCTGCTGGACAGAAAAAAATTGTCAGAGATGAATAGAACATCTCAAAGATCTATAGGAAACAGGAGCAGAAAAGCGAGCTCAAAGTGACAATACTTTGCATAATTCCTCCTCTCAGTGTGTGCAAGAAAATGGCATGCAGGGGTGTACCTACAATAAGATTTGTAAAGAAATAGAGAAGGAAAGAGGGCAGCATTGTGACTCAGGTGAATTAAATTGTGTATGATTACCAGCTGATGGACCCCATAACCTCTAGGCTGCTGTAATGGATGTTTCAAAGGCAAAATATTATATGATAGAAATCAAATACCTGAAGCCAATATGAATATGAATCTGAGAAATCTAATATCCACTGTGATGGTGATATTTGAACCCCTTGAACTCGGATTTTCTCTTAAATTTCCCCCGTAAGTAGCTTCAAACTGAGAAAAGAACATTTTTTTTCTGTACTGGCAATGGCCCATACATGTTCTGTATCTCAACCCCACGATGACATTGTTTTATGGCTGCCCCTTTACATCAAATCAAAAATGCCTAGATATGTCTCATGCATCATTTCCATGTAGTTTAGCAGGACATATCTGGTGTCTTTGGAAACCTTGAGATCTCTACTAGAATTTAAAATAATGTGTTTGTCCACGTAGCATGCATACATAATGACGGACTGAGAGCTGGCAGGTTTGAAGCACTAAAAATAAAACTACGGCAGACTGAAATGTAGACATGTAAATTCCACAACATCAAAGCTGGTGGCTTTTGCTCTTCATTAGTTTCCCTGTCACACCTTCAGATTAACACACACACACACACACACACACACACACACACACACCGTAATGAATGTGTATACTTGCACAGTGCATGTGCACACTATCACTTTTTAAGTGATGGTAATTCAAAGCAGTATACATTCGCACACGCACGCACGCACGCGCGCCCACACACACACACACACAGTTGCAGGTGTGAAAACATGCTTCCTGCACTCTCTTGTCGAGGCACTAATGGGTGAAGCCAGCTTGTGTGACAAGATGAATGACAGAGAACTCCCATCTATCACATACCAACACACACACCTTTGTGCAAGCCCATACCTACACACAAACTCATGCGCATTTCATGATAATTACATCAAAGAGAGAGAGGGTGAGTGTGTGTGTGTGTAACTCCCATCTCTGCCATGTTTACATTCAGCACCAGCTGACCATTACAATAAATAGAGCTTTCAGCACGGTTCCATTTTTTTCTAACTGGGTCTCTCTGGTGTAATAGCTTCCAGTTAACTAGATACAATCATACGCACAAAAGTAACATGCAACAGCACATGTTATCTATCTACAAAGAGCATGAGGATGAAAGCAAGGATGACATGCTAAGTGTCAATACAAACTATAGTATAGTATATGGGTCTGGGAAAAATATTATTCGAAGCCTCTGTCTTGTTAAATTTGAGTATTTTCATGATCTGTATTTACATTTATTCTATTCTGTTTTCACTTTAATTTGGCTGGCATTTTATCTAGAGCAAGATAGCCTGAGTGCAGAAGTGGCATAGCATCAATTTCTTGATCCCCAACACTAAAAGCAAGCAATTACAAGAAATGTTGAAGCCATAGTGCTCTGAAAATATTCCCGTGACCACATCAGGTAAGCCAGAAGAGCCAAGATAAAAACAGAGGTTGAGGGAGAGGTTGAGCAGACATAGCATGAATGTTCTTTTTGGATTCATTCATAACAGAAAGAAAGAAAGAAAGAAAGAAAGAAAGAAAGAAAGAAAGAAAGAAAGAAAGAAAGAAAGAAAGAACGAACGAAAGAACGAAAGAATCAGCATATGTTTGCTTGCATGCGCTTACCTGCATATTTCTTTGTTTGAATTTACAGTAGGCCCGTGTGTGTGTGTGTGTGTGTGTGTGTGTGTGTGTGTGTGTGTGTGTGTGTACGTGTGTTCATGCATGTCCATGGGAGCGAGGGAGAGAAACTGACAGAAAGAAAAAAAAAAGACAAAGAGCCAAGGAGACACAGAGAGCCTACAACAGCCAAAATAACAAGAGCAGAGTGGGCTGCAGGCGGATGAGTACAATTACACAACATGTCAGGGCAGCTTTGGAGAGAGAGGGTAAGGGGCACACACACACACACACACACACACACCACATGGATAAGCAGGTGTAGAGACACAAACACCTTGGCTGATTGCTTCTGGAGAACTACATGCACATAGAAAAACAGGTAGAAAAGCACAAATGGGCATGCACATGCAATGTCACACACACACAAACACACACACACACACACATGCACGGTGTGTCATAGTAGGTTTGGCTAAAGGTGAGCAGAGGGCTGGTGAAGTCAGTGAGGTGGAGAAAAAGGCTGGAAATGTCAGGAGGAATTAAACTAAAAAGATGCAAACATGGAATAAACTCCCTGGTCAGACACATACACACAACATGAAAACACACAGATAATACACTCATTCTTACATTACTGTATGTATGAGGACATTCCAGTTGATTTACATTCATGCCATTAACTCCCTTTATACTATGATGTGGGGGAATACTTGTTTCTGACTGTCTGGAGAGTATCTGTTCAAAACGTGTAACGCACGGATAGTCCAGCTGCCATACTGACCCATTTTTAAAATACAGATTGCTTCATAACTGTTGGGATTATTTTCTATCAGGTAATACACCAGCACTAAGCTAGCCAAGCCATTTTGTGTAGAAATGCATTGGATCCATTCTGGCAAGTCCACAATGTCTTACTGTGGTTGGAATAATAACATTAACCAGCTCAGTTGGTAGTATTATTGTTGGCAAGTGGCCGTGGTTTAAACAAGATAATCCACTCTGAGGTGTGTGTTAGAGGGTTTTCAATGCACAAGGCTGAGGGATCCACCTAGTCATGCATTATCCCTTACCGAACCATAAACACCCCCTAATTCTACTCTTATGCTGATAAGTGATGCCCATCCATTCATTTTCGGGTGCTGATCCAGGACCGGGTCACAGTGGTATCAGGCTGAGGAGGGCGGCCCAGATGTCGCATCTGCCAGCTCTTCCTTTGGGATCCTAAGGCATTCCCAGGCCAATTGGGATATGTAATCCTCCCTGGTGTGTTGTGGATCTGCCCCAGGGACACACGCGTGTCCACAGGGAGGCTCCATATCATAAAAACATATGTCACACACAGACACACATTTACACACAATCAGGGTGCCTGGCAACATTTCAATACAATTTGCCTTTCCACACTGATAACCTCTCTATCCAAACGACAAATGCATGATTGCACCTACACAACAGGCAGAGGCATTGTTCTCCACATTACTGAGTCTCCTGTCTGGGAACATGAATTCAAAGCAAAGGGTGGCTCTATAAATCACTGTCCCAGTTTGGGTAATGCCTAAAGACTGTCTTTTGTTCTCAACACTTTGAGTTCACATTTCCATCTCTTGTTGCACCGATGTTGAGTAATAACTGCAGTTTTTTTTTTTCATACAAATAAAGGTTATGAAGGTATTCGTGACTTTTCTCCTTTGGATTAATGCAATACTGCCTAGGGCTACACTTGGAAATCCTTAGCATTTGAGATTCGGAAGCCTGCGGATGGAAAACACTTACATGCATTACTTACAATTCATGGAGTGATAGGAAATTTTTGGAAAAGAGTAAAATTGGTGGCTTGACAGTGCTCTCGCCCCATAAGTGTCGCCGCATAGCCTGTGACTGCCAAATTGCAAGGCACTCAACCATCTGAACACTCCAGTGGAGAACTTGTATAGTGGCCAGCAGTACAAGAGTGGAATTATAGAGTTGCTTTGTGTGTCTGTGTGTATGTGTGTCCTAATTATTTTCAACTTTCTCTGGGACCAGTGCTGTCAACGTAATTTCTCCCGCTACTCCAAATTAATTAATTGCTCAGACTTAGTACGGCTTTGGAAACATACCTAAATACTTGTAAAGTTTGGTGGAAACCAGCCAGCTTAGGTGGCTGCCCAGGCAGTAAAGAGCACATCTATAGATCACGTTGCAGACAGAGCAACACGGAAACCTCTCAACTAAGTCCTCTGTTCTCATGTTCTCCCCTAAAACCAAATCCAGACATAAATCTGCCGCCCTTTGTTGTTCTGTCCAAGTGTTTGGTTCAACACCGGAGACCCAGAAGAGAGTCGAGGGGTGCTGTAGGGTCACATTCCTGGCCAAGGGGCCTCGATTACTCTGTCTCTCTCTCCTACTGTGTTGTTTTTTAAGCATTGCACTGACTTGAGCTACACTTGATTTAAAAGCTCTTTCCAGTGGCATCGTCAAATTTGAACCTGTTTAAACTGCCCACAACAGATCGTGATGTACGTTCACCCCCACTAGTCCTGTGAGACTCATAATGACATGCAGGTGCAGCTGCATGGAAGGGGATGTGCAGTTGCGTTCACTTCAAATAGCACGAATGAAATGTCGTTCCTACTTTCAGCTGTGAATTGATGATTTGCTGCCAGGCCTCCGTTAAAAAGCTGTCTGCTGGCAGTGAATTTGGAGGCATGGGATTTAACTTGTCAGCCCTTTAATTGCTTATTGAAAACCCAACATGTAAAGTGAAAAATCAAGAGCACCACCAAGATGTTTTTTTTCCAAATCCGTGTGATCCCCCCCAAGAGAATATGCAAAGCCAGTTTTGCTGATATGCCAGCGGTGTTTTTGAGCCAGCGTAAGGCCGCAAACAGCTGAGCTCTTGTACTTTCTCTCCCTCTTTGTCAGTGGACAACTCTCAGCCATAAAAAAGACTGGCAAAAAAAAGACAAAGACAGAGGGAACTGTGCAGAGCTAACCATGCTTAATTCTGGTTTAATAATAACTCTGGAATGCTAGCAAACTTGGCGTTCTACCACTTGTCTGAATGGCAAGAGAGAAAGAGAGATGTAGTAAGACAACAACAGAAGGTGAGAGAGTGAGTATTAAATTCAATTCAATTAAGAGAACAGTAGGCCTAAATGTGATTGCAGTGAAAATGTGTGGTGAGAGAAGAAAGGTACCACGAGCGGGTCCATATTAATCTTGCCTCTTCATGTTTCCCTCCCCTCGATAAATTAACATGATGCTTCTGCAGCCATAAGCCAGCAGAGGCCAGGACTCATCTGCATAATGCATAATTAGTTCAAGTTAGTGCTGCCATGCATCACCCTCATGACATAACTCTACCAGTCTCTCACTTCTCCTCGCTGTCATTCTGAATTTAATACCCTCTCTCAACTGATGTCATCTTTAATACAGCATACATCCTGACATTTCCTCTATTTACTCCCTCTCCCCCTGTTAAGTCATGCCATTTAATTGAATCTCTCTTTTTCTCCCTGCCTCACCCACCACTACCATCCACACCTGCAAAGGTCATGTTTGAAGTATTCATCAGCCGTTCAGATTACACCTGTAATCCATTCATACGGGGGTAACACGCTAAGCATTACGTGCTTGTCAAATGGCTGATGAATATTTTAGAATATGATGACTATTTCCCAGGGGACCATCACTGAAGGTGGCACGGTGTAATTTAACGGAGCGAGAGGACTAAATATGGATGACCTTCATCCCTCACTCTGTAGCCTCGCATTGGCTCTTGAGTCACTCTCCCAGATCTCACCTACTCAGGAGCTATTTACAGATTCAGTCTCAGGAATAGCTTCCATCAATGGCTGTTTAACAGAGTCAAATTCTGTCTGGGCCAATCAGCATCTGTCGCCAGCCAGAATTCTACAATGGGTGTGCCGCCCAAAGAAAACATAATGAGATAATGCTAAGGTTTAATTCCAGTTTCTCTGTGCACTTGTTTTTGCCCTCAAAAAACTTTATAAATGCCCTTTTTGGACATGGGAAATTCACAACACAGTCAAATATGTCAACATGAATTCTCACAAGACAACTCTGAATTTTTATCCATGAGTAATACCAAAGACCATCCTTCCTGAGTTGACACCATGAATGCAGTGTTGCCACTGGTCAAACATTTACAAGATCGAAATTCTCCAGTCTGAGTTCAAGAGACTGACTTAGCAGCAGATCGGTGTGGGTGTCTGCAAGGCGAGGTATTACTGCAAATACTAAACAAAACCTGTTTGAAAGCACCAGCTGCAGCCATGTTTTGGGTGGACAATTTCAAGATGTATTTGACTGTGTTTCAAAATTAGCCTTCATAATGTTTTTTGAAGACCAAAACAAGTCCTCTGCTGGAATGTGTTGACTAGCAAGAAGCTGCAGCAGAGTTTCAAATGTCCCATACATAGCACAACCTCACCTCAAGCTGGAGGTGAGGCTGTGCTATGTATGGTACATTTGGGTTGAAAAATACCAAACCTGTCCTTTATTGACACCTCTGCATCTCAGCATCCATATAGGAGTCTCCCAAGGTTCAGAACTGTCCAGTAGGTATTTATAATCATCTATCAATTTTCTCAAAACCATAAATGACAGTAAAAGTTGTATTGTCTTCAGGTATAATTAGTGGTGTCAAGAGATTAAAAAAATTGAGAGATTAATTAATTATGATCTGTAATTAATTGATCTAATTAATCTCTTTTTTAATCTCACCTAAAATTGCTGAGAAAAGCCCTCAACTTGAGGTATTTCCCTTTAAATTCATTACATTATTGTAGCAGATCAGTCCGATGCGGGTCGGGGGGACGACCCCTCTTTTTCAAGACCCTTTTTTGGAAAAAAAAAAAAAAAAAATTATATGGACAAAATCTTGTTTGAATAAAAAAGCCACCGGTCGGCATCAGGCGAGGCGCGGCACCGGGTCTGGTCTGCCGGATCTGACAGGTGAGCGGCGCACACATAGCCTACTGCCACATCAATTTTTGTTCATACGCGGCTGCAATGACTGCGCAATGCGGCCATTCGCCGGTAATCGCGGCATCAGGCGAGCCTACCTACTGGTTTACATATGCACAATACATGTGTATTTGCTTAGACCCCCAATATTAGACGAGGGCGTTTTTTCAGGGCATTTTCAATGGAAAAAATATTGTCTTATATTCGGATAAATACGGTAATGTATAAACTTCGATCACGCAACCTTTTCTTCCACCTCCTCTCCTCTCCTCTCCTCTCCTCCACAGTCAGACACACACACACGAGTCGCGACACCCCCTCCTCAACATGCTGCCTGTTTACAACGGACTCGGACTGTTGGGGCGGGTGTTAATCAAAACAAACCAATCACGTCTTGACCTCTTCACAGGTTGCTGGCCTCTGATTGGCCTGGCCTGTCTCTCTGACTTAAAAAAAAAAAAAAAAAAAAAGACGGGCAGGCCACCGGGCCAGTGACAGGCCGGCGCTTCGGGAAATCTCCCGATGTAGAGTTCGGGCCTGACAATAGGAGCCTATCAGCTTATGCTAAACAAGCCCAAACACAAAAAGTAAAGTTAGAGATTAAAAATTAGATTAACTCGATTAAAAAACATAACGCGCTAAATATGACTGTAATTAATTAATCTCAATTAACGCGATAATTTGACACCACTAGGTATAATATCTAGGTTTTCTTGGGGTTAGGTCATATTGCCTGGTTCACAACTGACAATAATACTTTTGAATAAAGTCGATGTGAGTTAAACAACTCCAACTTCGACTCCACAAAATTATTCTCTAATTCATAAACCAAGTCTATGATCATGCTTTTTCATAGCATTGTCACAATTAACCAAATTTTTACTACCTCTACTACTACTACTACTACTACTACTATGACTAATAATAATTATTATTATTATAGAAAGAAGAAAAAGAAGAAGAAGAATGATAATGTTGCTGAGAAAGTTTGAATTCAAACTAAATATTCAGTGCTGTAACCAATTTCCGTAATTTGCTAGGATTGGTTCTAGTCCCCTGCAACCATTTTCCAGCAGGTATGGAAAATGAATGAATGAATGAATGAATGAATGAATGAATGCCTCTTCTACAATTTACAGTTACTCATTTGGAAACATTAGAGAAACAAGTGGCATGACATTCTCTCTCACCCCAAAGTCAGGTTATCTTTAACTGCAGCTCTATATTTATGCACTTATATGATCACAGCCTTTTACTGTTGGTAACTGAGCATTCAGTGCCTTGCTCAAGGGCACTGTAGCATTACTTGTTAAAGCATGGGTGAGCATTTTGGATTCACTTCCCATGTCAACCCGTCTCCCATTGCAAGGGAATGGGTGCCAAGTATATGACAGCATGTGACAGTGAGCCAAATCAGTGGTGTGTGTGTGTGTGTGTGTGTGTGTGTGTGTGTGTGTGCGTGTCCACACTATCTCTAGAGAGATAGAGTGAGAGTCTATAATCATTAGAAACAGTGCTGTCTCTGCTTGGCTACCACTGTGTCTCTTTGTGTGTGTGTGTGCGTGTGTGTGTGTGTGTGTGTGTGTGTGTGTGTGTGTGTGTGTGTGCGCGCGCGTGCGTGTGCGTGTGCGTGTGTGCATGCATATATGTATATTTGTGGTGGGAGGGCACTGCCACCAGCCTGGCTTCCACAGCAAGGTGCTGAAGTGAGCCTGACTAATTGCTAATAGTTATCCCATGATGTACATGACACACACACACACACACACGCTCAGACCCATGCATACAGTAGGCTACCAATCAAAAACACACAGGCTCACATAAACTCTTACATATACAAAGGCATACATGCTGCATTTCCCAGAAAGCAGCAGCTCCCCCAGCACTCCTCATTAGCAGCTGAGGCGTGACACTGAATAAGTGGGTTACAAAGACAAGCATGCACAAACACACAAAAACACACATGCATACTCTGGACAGAAACACACACCAGTCATAACCAGTTATAAAACAGGTTAATGTAGGGAAAATAGGCGGCAGAGAGGAGAGAGGTTTCCCTGTATTTATTGCTACATCGGGAATATGGGAGAGATGGAGAGGGAGACTGAAAGGAGGTCTTACAATACATTAAAAATTTTGAGAGTAAAAGAATGAGAGAGAGAGGGGATGAGAACCATTCATCTCTGTGGTTAACACTGAATAGGAGCTGGAGCCAGGAACAGTAAAAGCCAGTGAAGGTGAAGGGGCTGAGGTCAAAATGATGTTTGAGACAGGCTTGTCACAGATATATGAGCTGTAAAATCATGTGATCAATGCAGTGTGGTGCTGCAGAGCAGGGGGGCAATCTGTTCTGATTTACCAGGGGATGCAGTGTGGAGGTTAAATTACCTGCCCTCCTCCCTTCTTCAGCTGACAGGAATCAACAATAAAGATGCAGTTAATCAACAAATAACCCTTGCTCCAATTTGTGTGAGACACAGATCCATGGGATTTTTCCTGCTCAATGCAGCTGCTGATTGGTTGTCATTAATCTAATCACTGTTTTTAACACTATTTGTAAACCACTGTTGCTTTATTGGACACTCAGTGAATGGAAAATAGAATAATGGGAAAAGAAGGAGTATGATATGTGGCAAATGTCCCAGGCACAGTTTGAACTTATTATATGATCAGTCTGAATGTTATATGATCTCAGCAGTGGAATATTAAGATCATCAATGCTTGATTTTCTGGTTAAATTTGTAAAAAACAAACAAACAAACAAAAAAAAAAGCTATAAAAACACTAATGCAAATGACATTGTCACAAACAGTGGCTTCCATTTGGTCTAATTTGGGATTTTCTTTGCATAATTTGATACAAAACCCGCTCAAGTATATTGGTAAGTTACACATCAAAGGCAGCAGGAGGAAAAATAATGAAAATGTTGATGGAAGGCAGCTCATTGGAGCCATGGTGCGTAGCCCATTAGTCCTTATTACATTTCATTTGAAAAATATATAGAGAAAATCCTATGAGAATTTCTTACATGGGTTGTTTTAAAATGTAATTTGTGAAAGAGGGTTTCCGCAAATGAATGGGCTGTGAAATCATATCTGGCATTTCAAAATGGTGCAGAGTGGTAGAGAAGTGTGCTCATGGCTGGAGGGTCACCAGTTCAAATTCATGATCTACTTAGGAACTTGTGGGTTCAGGCGTGCAAGACGATCCCCACATGCATCCATTTTCAAGTTGTGTCACAGTCTATCTGGAAAACTGAGAACAGTGGCAAAAGTGACAACAGCGCTATTGAACTACATAAAAAAAATTAATTAATGAAAAATAAAGTAAAACAGATAGGCCTGACAGTTGAAACATTAGCTAGCAATCCTGGGAACAACAAGACTTCATTAATTTAGCAGAGAAGTTAGTTAGCTTACTGGTTCCAAATCCAGACTGCGTACAACCAAAGATCCACATCTACAAATACAATCCTGTTTTTTCTTTCATTTAACTGTTTTATTTAGTAATCACACTTATGCCTTTTTGGTCAAATAACCTTATCTTATGATTCCAATCCCCCTAAATGTATGATATAAGAAGCTTATCCACCACCTGGCAGTTAATTTACTTTGACAGTAACCCTGCCTGCGGCCTGTCAATCACTGTGGGAACTGTAATCTAAAAGTAACCATTGGGCTTCTTGTTCATGTCTAAACTCTTATCTTATTCTTTGTATGTTTAAACATGTGCATGTTTGAGGAATCCCAAATGTGTGTCAATTCATGTTGCTTACTTCTTCGTAGATAACTCATAAAAAATTGCACCAAAAAACTATATGGTGATAGGAATTGAAAGCGTTTCTCTCCCTAGGCCAGATTCTTGTAACTAGTTGCACTGGGCCCTATACAGCACCTTAAAATGTCAGTCCCTCCAGATTTTGTTCATTTATACCTCATATGTTTTTACTGGGGAATTTGTCCATGTTTGTCCTATTCCAGCAACAGTAGGATATGGCTGGGCTGGACTTGCCCTGCTAAAGTTTCCATCCCAAACAGTGATATGAGTGTGTTACTCCATTACTTTGCCATCTTTATTTTCTCAGATGGTCTCAGGATTCAAACTGGTGACTCGCCAGTGACAAGCCATCCAGCACAAGAAGCTACAGCCTCTTCAACCTCTGGGCTGCTGCTGCCACTTTACTGTCCCCAAAGTGAGTCACTTAACCTCAAACTGCTCCGGTCTAGCTGCTCAGAGATCAACAGCACAAGACTGCGGTTGGACTGAGCAACTTGCAAGTGCAAATGTGGGTATGCACAGAATGCAAAACCTCCTTGCCCCCATAACTGCTCCCTCAGGTCATTGCTACAAATACCAATGTGTTACTATTCAACCAGTCTGGTCAAATAAATGTTTAGAGAAATCCCACCAGGATATTTGGTAGCTCTGCAAGTGGGACCGCATGCCATTTAGTCTTGATGTTGTGGGTTTGAATCCTGCATGTAGCCACTGCCACATCCCATGCCGTTCTCTCCATAAAGCAGAAATACAATGAGGAGTCGCCTTTCAAAAGAAAATTCCAGCCTGGTGCACTAGTCAAGTGAACCACCTCAACAATATCACTACGCCATTGTTATGTAAGGCTTAATGTAATGTGTAAGAGCAGCGTCCCAGAAAAAAAGGGCTGTAAAACCCACTCTGCTGCTCAGTGAGGGGACTAATGTGTCGGATTTTGAAGAGACGATGAAGAGGAGCATCAGGAGGGAGAGGAAATGGAGTTATGCTCATAGCTTTTAATAATATTCTAAAACAGAAAAACCTGACAAAACAGCTGCTCCTTTTTAAGTGTGTTTCTGATGCTGTGCACATCACAACAAATAAATCTATAAACCCATAGAAATATAAGTACATATACACATTTGAGGGGGGAGGGGAAAGAATGGCAACACTCATGCTTCTCCCTGAGTAATTTATTAATAAATGTAATATAATATACAATAAATATAATAAATGTATATGTGATTTTCATGATGGGATTATTTCTTGTGCTGTTTTTTTTTTTTTTTATTTCAGTTTTACTACTGACTATGAGTGCTATCATCATTAGATTCACTTCATCACTAGATCACTTTATTTCATTTTATTCTATTCACATTTTTAGATCTTGGCTTTGTACAGCACTTTGGTCAGCCATAGTTGTTTTTAAATGTGCTTTGGAAATAAATTTGAATGGACTTGCCTAAATGATGATGACTAGGGCGTAGAAAAGTGAACAGAAATAATTCAGTAGTCCTGGTGCTGAAGTGGATCTGTGTGAGGACATACACACACACACGCATGCACGTACACACGCATGCACACACACACACACACACACACACACACACACACACACACACACACACACACACACAATGGATTGTTTGTTCATTTATAAGGCAATTGTGCAGCAAGAGCTGTCGTTCCCTTGTCCCACAGTGTTACCTACATTCTACAACTAATTGGAGGCACTTGTTTGACACCATGTGCTAACGAGGGTGATGCCAGACCCTCACAACAGCCCTCAAATTCCTGTCTTCACAGCTATAAATAGAAAGTTTTCAATAATCACCAAATAGGCACTCTAGTCCTTCCTGAAGAGTATCAAAAAAAGGCTCCTTGAAGTAAAATTTGAAATAATCTTTCCAGTGGTGAGCACATCTCGTCTGATTTCAAAAGCTGAATGCTGCAAACCTTCGGCACGGAGCTGAAGAGGTGATGCATGGCCTGGGGTCATCATTTGAATATCTTGTCTTTTGAGAATTTTACTGGGGGAAAACATCTCACTTAAGCATTAAACAGCTATTACTCACATTTTGCTACTCATAACTGAGAGACAGAGACACGTTGGGCAGTAGGGAGAGAGAGTGGATGTGGAAATTTATATCCAATATCACACGAGGAGGAACAGCTACATTAAAAGGGGGCGTAGCTACTGTTGTTCGCATTCTCCTTCTTTTCCTCTCATCCCTTATTCTGCATCAATCTAATTAACCAAAGTCCAGTGGGCGGGTCCTGTCACATGACTAACAGGAAACATCCGTGCACAAACACACTTGTACAAGTCATAAACAAGGAAAATATCTATAAGCACTATTAAAACCTTTGCAACCCAGCCCCACATTCCTCGTTTTTTTCTCTCCATTTAATACATTCTGTATATTCATTCTCTCTCTTTCACTCTCTCTAGATCAATCTCTCTCTCTCTCTCCAACCCTAAGATTCTCAGAAACATCCTCTTGAGTCCTCTACATCAGAAATGTGTCTCTGTCAGAGCAAGGGAGAAACATTTCCATTTCTATAAAGTCCATGGATCCAAGTTATCTAAATAGGTGAGGGTTCCACAAGCTGAGTTATATCGGGGACTGGGAAGAGAGGCAGACACTACGGTCTCTGCTGGCACCATCACAGGGTCCTGATATTCATCTACAGCAGTGGGAGGTTCGCCACTTTCTCTCTCTCCCTGCTCCCTCCTTTATCTTGCTGTGTTTACACTGTGGCCTAAAAACAGCCTTACCTGCTGGCACTGCAGGATGCCAGCCATAACACAGCAGTAAACCTCTTGGCAAAGAGTTTCTGATGAGCAAGTTTATGGTGGCACCATCACCGTAAAGACTGGTGGCCTCTAACACTGCATTTTAACACCGCATGTCAGATTTCATGAGACCTCTTCTGAAATGCTTACACAAATCTGTATTGCTTGACATCTCAAAACATTGTGCTATACTTTGAAAGTGATGCACAACTTTATTTGAGTTCTGCTTTTCGAAAAAAAAAAAAATTCAACTTCTATTATTACTTCTATTTTCAACTTTATGCTAACTGAAATTTGGAGTGCATGTTCCCTTATTTTTGAATCAAAAGCTTGCAGAGTGAAGTCTATTTGTGGCAGGGAGGAAAAAAATGGGGTGCATGGGAAAGTTGGAAAACACATAATACTACATGTAGCAACTTTAAATAATATTCTTGATTGTGACTGTTCATTTTTAGTTTTTACTTTCAAAATATGTAATAAACAAACATTTCAAAACATGGTGGTACATCTTCACCTAGAATCCAAAATGGGAAGTCTGACAACAGAAACACCATATTCATAACTTTGTCTTCATTTAAAGACACGGCAACAAAAGCAGGTGCAAAAATGTATGCAGGTGCATCCATTTCCAACATTCAGTTTGTTTTCACTACCACAACAGAGGTCAAATTATTTTTTTGCAGTTCAGCCTCTGTCATCACAAGCCATCTGCAGATGTAGTGGATGCACTGTGCGCCCGGGCTGGCAGACCTTTCTGCTGGTCTTCCAACAGAGAGAGCTTCACAGAGAGAGTGCAGCATCTTTGGTGCTCACACTTTCACTCTTGTTAGTGTTATATATTGATATTTTTGTTCACCTCTCTGAAGAGGAGGGCAAAACTGCAGCTTTTTTTATCGATGTTTTTTTGGACTTTCCCACTTTTTAAGCCTATATGCTGATTCATGAAGTCTGAGGCTTTGATTATTCAGCATTTAGCAGAGAAGGTCATACTGACTGCCCTCAGGCTGTTACAGAGGAAAAAAAAAAAAACAAACAGTGAAAATAGGACGATCGCTGGCACATCAACAAGAATGGATTTCCGAGAGCTCAGATGAATTGATGGGAACTAGAAAAAAGTTTGAGCGAACAAAATTAATTAACCCAAGGTGTCTTACACTTTCTCAATCTGAAACTGATTAACACCCTCGCTCCAAACTCATTAAAACACAGTTATACTCTTGCTATACTAAGACCCACCAGACATTGCATGACTCATTTTAAGCCTCGACCTTTACTTCAAGAATGGTCTATCAACATTTTTTTTATTGCTTATAGACCATCCAGTGAGATGAGTCAAATTGTCATTACTGTTCCTCGAAGTATTTTACAGCATAAATCCACCCTCTGGCTGCTCCTCTACCATAACATTATGGCTTCAGTGTGATCCATGTGCGTGAAATGTGCTTCAAATGACTTCAAATTGAAATCTGAGCCCAAAGATGAAAGACTATCGTGTCAGGGAAAGAGGATTACAGTGCCTCTGTGAGCCAATCCCTTCATATCTGTGGGAAAGAGTGAAGGACCCGTTCCCTCTTATTCGCTCTCTGGTCATCGGCCACCACGCTGAGTGCTACAGAAAATTAAAAATTGCTTCTGATTAGCACTTAAATTATTCTGGGGAGATTAATGACTTTAGTAGCATACGCTGGTTTGATTTGACCCTTTCAACTTTGTGTCACATCACTGCTCTACTAACAGTGTGATGCGGTCACTACCTTGAAAAGCCCCCTGTTGGTTATGAAATAGCCTAGACTCACACATTAACTGCACAAAAGAGGGTAATTCACGCTACTTTGATCTAATAGCCCGCAAATCGGTTGGGATCTTAGAAAAAATACCTTAGAAAATGAGGGTTCCAGAGCAAATGTTTGAAAACTACTGATTTAGAGAGGAAGACTGTGAAACGGTAATGAGGCAACCTGGTGCCGCTGTGATGACTCACAACTTTTTCTTTCTGTAAATACACTACGCCTACATGGAGCCTTTGTAACAGGAAACGAGGAGCAAAGAGCAGCGGAGTCCGCCTCATCTGGAAGCTCGGACAAACACCTTTGTCAGAGAGCATCGCAATGTGTGCATAGGCTGCACTTCCGTGTGTGTGTGTAAGCAAGTGTGTGTGTGCAGCTGCAAGTTTTATATGTACATATGCCTGTTCATCAGTGTTGCTGTGTTTCCTATGTCTCTCCGCTGTCACTATCAAAATAAAAAGAAATGCCAAAAAAATAAAAAAAAAACTTTTACAAAAACAAAAACAAACACCAAGTGCTTATTTTAAGGTTAGGAAACAGGGTTTGAATTACGGTTATGGTTAGGTTAAAGCATTTAGTGGTTAGTGTTAGTATCAGGGGTTGGGGAATGAACCCCGGTCAACAGAATGTGTTCACAGGCAGAGAGCTGCAGGCATGTGCAAGAATGTGTGCATGCAGGAGAGAGAAAAAGACAGAAAGAAGGACACAGAGAAAGGGAGAGAGACATTTTACAGTCTGAGAAGTGAATGTGTTGCAACAGTAACCTGTGGCCTTATCAGCTGAGTGGTTTTATCATACATTTTTTATTAGTGGTGATGTGAAAAGTAGGAAATTGAATAACTGACATATGAGATGTAGCGGTAGACATATCTTCAGATTCACAAATGCCATGTCCAGCTTTCCCTGAAGTTCTCTCTCAGATAATTATTTAATCCCATACAGTGTCATTCACTACAGCACTAAAAGCTGTGGGTGATGTGGAAAGTATGCAAATGGTAAAGCATGGCGGTACAATTTCCACTGGGACCGTCCCTATGCGCTCATGGCTCTGTGTTGTGTTTTGGATAAAAGCATCCTCCAAATGCCATTATGCTGTGCAAGGCTTGTATTTCACTTTGGTATGACAGTTTCACTTTTCAGCCATGCATACCTACTGTACATAGAAGTTAAGAAGGAGTCAGCCTCCAATATCAACCAACCCCACAGGCATTCAGGATTTTCCCCAGCTCAGTGTTGACAAATGCAAACAGATGCATGGATTCATTTTTGTTTATTTGTAGATCTGTTACAAGTATAATTTCTAAATTGGGTTTTCCATATGGCAGTAAAAACGTGGAACAAACTGCAGGTCCCTAGAGCAGGCAACTGTGTGGTTAAAAACTCATCAACTCCTGCAGAGATCTGTCATTACGCATGCACATGCTCTTCTAAATCTGTTTACGGATTAAACCAGGCTCTCAAATGCCTCTCTGCACTACGATCTTCTATTGTAAAGGATATGTTGAATAAACATAGGCACGTTTGCCAAGAATTATTACCAGTTGTACTTTGTTGTTACACTTCTTCCTCCTTGTGGCACACCAAGCAGGCTTTGTCACATTTGGTGATGCCATTCCCTGCTAAAGACATTACTGTCTGCCTCCATAATGGTAATTTTACTTTACTGATTCCACTGCTGGATAGTCTTTCATCACTGAAACACCTTAACTGATACAAAAACTCAGGAAAAGGTACAATCAGGGCACTAACTGCTACCATAAACACAGCAGAAAATATCTATCTATAAGACACACAGAGAAAATAAATAACAGTCAGTGCCAATGTTACGTGGACGCTGTCGCCACACCCTTGTCTCCACATGTACCAAGAAACTTTAATGAAATTGAATATTGATCCCTGTGTTACAAAAAAAAACAAACAACAACCTTCTATCAGCCAGCATAGCCACTTTATTTCCAGCCTAGGAGTTTATTGATGCTTACTGCTTTCTAACGAGAAGCTGTGAAGAGTCATCCAACAAAATCTGCCCCTTCTTTCTGGCACACGTTTCAGGAGATTAGCAGGCTCTGCTATACTTAAATCGTCAATCTAGGTGGAACTCAGTGGCTTCATACAATAAGGCTCTTTTCCAGTCAGAACCCATCAGCTTTTCAGGCCAAAGTTAGACTAAAGCTCTAACACAGTGCTTTGCAGTAGGACCAATTATTAAACTGAACACTGAACACTGACAGGTTCCAAGTGGTCAGATTAAAACATAAAAAATAAATAATCACTCATACATAATTTATAAATTCTAACAGCTTAAAGTGGAATTATTCCAACTCCAATTATTACTATTCATCATTTTGCTGAGGACCCCCTGGGGGTCTCAGACACCAGTTTGCAAACCACTGCTCTAACAAACAACAGAGGTGGCTGAACCATGTAACCAACCTCAACTTAATGTGTGCTCATATGAAGAACTGCATGTGCTAAGAGCATATTTAAATTCTCCTGTATGCATTGAATTTGTTTCCATTTGTTTTCCATTACACTTCCAAATGAGTGATTCAAATGATTATATCACATAAATGTGGCCTATATCTCAGCCAGAAATAATTAAATTAAAATGTGTTCAAAGCCTATATGAAATCTATGTGATTACAGTGACTAAATTATCTCCCCAACAGCAGATGTTAATTTGGCTTTATAGGTTAAATATGACTTATGCAGTTTTTATAGTGTACGAAACAAGCACATACAGCTATAACCCAAGCCTAATCTATCTCCTGCTCATAAAAATCTTCATTTTAACAATGGAATGATGTGGAGATTATAGAGATTTATAGAGATTTTATTTGAGTTGTGCAGCAGCCCTGGCGTTTTAGGTGAGAATGCACCCTGACCAGCAGGAGTATACTTAGGACCGAGGTAACATTAGCTGCTCACTGTGTCCCCAGAGCTGAAATAAGAGAACCCAAGTATCACCATATCCAGCGTTAAGCCTCATTATAATTGAAATGCATAGGAAGACAGGATCACAGCATGCAGAGTCTCAAGCATGCAGTACTTCCACCCTGCCAACTCTCTGCACTTCACAACTGTACTGCTTGGCCCCAATTAAAAACACACTAGGAGACAGGCTGACAGCTACACTTATCCTATGATACATTTTATAGGGATACTATGGAAATATCACAGCAGACCTCCACGGTAAGCTTCCCTCAGAACGTGACAGGGATGCTGTAATGATACCATAAAAATTACTACACGTTCACTTCAAACTCATTATTGAGCACCGGAGACCCACTTCAAACCTCTATGGGAATATTACAGTGCTTCTCTGTAGCAGGGAACAACCAGCTCAGTCTTAACTAATTGCATTTCTTATATACCTGTCCAAAATCACATTTAAAAAGTGAAAATAAAATTAAAATGGGTGTTGTGTTATACTTTCAGTTACCCCACTACTAAATAGCTCCCTGGCCACGGAGTGGAGTGTAAACACACTTGAACTCGGCTTACCTCCTTTTTAAGTTGCCCTAATTGACAGTAGCCTAGGCTCTACATTATAGCCAAAATTAATAAAATTGCACGCATGATGAAAAGAAGTGATTTTATTTTCTTTTTTGTATATATAACTAGGTGGTTGTATGCATAGTGATGATCACCTAGGAGGTCTTAGCTTTGCCTGCTGACCTCATTTTGATTTATTTTACATGTATTATAATCCGGAGGCAAACTCACCCAACAGCAGCCAGAGGAGCGCCTGTTTCTGCAGAGCCTCTCCGGTCTGCGAGCCCATCGTCGCGGTCGCAAAATGGTCCACTGACGGCTGAAGTTCGGGAGGGAAACTGTCAGGGAAAGGGGGCTAACTTGAGCTGAAGTATCCTGAACTCAATGAGTTATAAGTGGCATCGAACAGTCCCGCATAAAAGTGACGATTGGTGGGGAAATCCATGTAATGCGGCTCCAGCAGTGAGGTAACTCAGCTGTATCACCTTGCGCACATTGCCCGGGGGGAGACAACCAAGACTGTCCCCTGTCCTGTCCGCACGGTTCCCAATTCAGGAGTGCTGTTGTCGCGGATCCTCTGTCACTGAAAACTGAAACATGACTGTATAATGCCTTAAGTTTTAGCTGAACTGTGAATGGTCCTGATGTTTGGCGAAATCCGTAGCGCGCAGGTTGGGAAGTGAAGGCGTCAGTGCGCGCCGGGAGGCACCAGCCGTAGGGCTGCCCCTGCAGCTGAGAGACGGTGTGAGAGTCCACTGTCTCCCGGGGAGGACAGCACTCGGTGAGCAGGCAGGACACGGGACAGACCCAAATAGAGCAATTACAGTGCGTAGTACAGGGAGGGGAATTTGACAGGGTGATTTGGATAAGACAGGAGGCGGTGGACTCTAAGAGTTCTTTTCAATTGGCTAAGCGGAAGCACACAAGTAGTATGCAAATAACTTGTACGAATGATACACGTATTTGGATAGACCTGCTGTACTATCATCAAATCATACATTATGTCCACAGGATTGTTATGAGAAGTGATACTATCAGAGATATATCATAGGGCCATAGCTCACCTACTGCAGACATAGCTCCCTCCAGAAATATAAAAGTAATACAATAGGAGATTAACAGTTCACAATAAAATCAGTTTTAACTGACACAATCTATTGTCATCATAGGAATATTATGTAGGTGTTTTGTGAAGGACGCATTGCCACACATTGTTGAGCACTTACAACAAAAGAAAAGGTTTGATTTAGTAGGTCAGTGGGACAACACTCGCGTCTGGAAGGGCACAACCAGTTTGGCTAAAATGACAAATGAGAGCAAGTCAAGCTCTGCAAACTGTACACCTGAAGTTTTAAGTCAGACAGTGAAAACGATAATCGACAGGGGAAAGAGGAAAAGTCAGCTGTGCCAGTGATACATGCTCTCCATTAGTGGAAGAGGGTCTGAAGAACTGTGGAGACAGAATTCCTCTCACGATGTTGGGAATAAAGAGTTGAACTGTATGACTGACAAACTTGTTGGAAGAAGTCTATCTATGGTATGAATCTGATGGGCATGGATTCTTGTGCAAATGACTGGGGACAAGCATTTAGATCAGAGTTGCCATATATCGCCATCTAGTGGTGAGATGGAAACTTACACCTCCTGTTTGGAGTTGTACTGATTAATGTACTGTTCAGTGAGATAACATGTTGACCACTATGTCCCTTGCTTTATCACATAAAAAGAAAGAAAAAGGATAAAGTAACTGAGATTATACCCCTAGACACATTACGGTACTTTAATATAGCCTGTAGTTGTCTGGTTATCCTATTATGCCACACAGTGTCTGAAGCTCTGACAAAATGACCACGTTGTCTAGGACATCAAGTTTTGAAGGTAACATTAAAATCTGTCTCAGTTTGAAATTATTTTACTTTTAGAAGGAAACACAGAATGCTTATTGCAGTGCTTCAGCGTCTCAAAGTATGGCAAGTACCATATTGTTCAGTTACATGGTATAATAAACAGAGAAAAAATAACTGAGAAACAAGAATTGAGAAATATCTCCTTTGTCATCAGAAACCAGCATACAGGGAAACCAGAGTATATTTTCTCACAGCAAACCAGTAGGACAGATTTGGACCTACATGAGACGTTTATTATCTCACTCTTGGACCAAGGCTCATTAAAACATCCCAAGCTTGGTAACACACACGCCCGGCATGACCCACTTCCAGTGAGGTCCAAAGATAAAGAACAAAGACAGACGATGGCGTGTGGTTGGTACATTGTTTTGACTCAAATATTTCAGTGGAACATTGCAGGGTTCATCCAGACTGCTCCAAAAAACACGGTGGCCACCCACATCTAGTGAGTCCGCTTTTGTTCATCATCATACTGAAGATGCTTCTTTGACCACATCTCAACACTATAGCCACATATGCAATAACTTTAATGTTCAAAACATCTCCAAAAATAATGTAACTGACTATATACAGTGTAAGGAAGAACCATGTTCAATATAAGAGTAAAGCTATTCTAGATAATGAAAATATTACCTACTGTCTCTAGTGCCCTATTAAAATGTATTTAATTTATTTGACTTTTTTCTGAAGAAAAAAAATAGGCTTGCAAACTGTTCTTTTGAAGTCTGGATTTGAAAAGCAGGAAAATGAGATGGATGATAGCCAAAAGGTCAAAGAGGAAAGCTCGGTTGTTCCATAGCTACCAGGTGCAGACAATACAGATATTCAGAAAGCTTTCATTAGTGAAAGGGAGCTAGGAACCAAAAAGAGGTCTACTCTCTACAGTATTGTCAGTGACTGCCAAAAAAATCAGTTTTTGAGTCCAAAGCCAAAATGACTGGAGGCTTCGATGTCAAAGTGGAATGTTCTTTGGGGGAAAATGAATTTGCCAAAAACTTCTCCACCACCGACAGAGAATCAAGACTCAAGGAAAAGGCTAATTGTACAGCTCCAGATCTTGCAAATAAGGTAAAGACCAAAAAGAGGATGACACTGTTGCAGCAAAAATGTCAGTGGCTGATTTCACAAAAAGATAACCAAGAATGTCTTCACCCCCAAAGAGAAACAGAAGCAGACAAAAAAAAAAAAAAAAAAAACAGCGGACGATTCTGCTGCACCAGAAGTCACAGATACTGTGCTGGTCAGTGAGAAAGTCTTTGCTGCTGAAAAAGACTCAGAGAGACTTAAAGACAGGACACTACCACAGCACAAAATGTCTGACCTCAAAAATATTTCCAGTGAGGTTGTCTGTAAAAAAAAAAAAAAAAAAAAAAAATACTAAGCAGATGTCACACGGGACCAAGTTATTTCTGAAGAAAAATATCTGGCAGAAAAAGTGAGCATGTTTGTGGCATAGATTGCCCATGACCGTCTTTATGGAGAAAACGAGAGCTTTCACTGCAAAGGAGGAGAACTGGGAGATTATCAAGGAGATGGGAACAGAGAAGATCAAGCTGGAGAATATGTAGCTGACCAAAAAACATGAGCCGAAAAAGAAGAGCATGAGGGAGATGGTGAATGCCCAGTTCATATACTGCATTCATTGGTCATTTTGGTTTTTAATATTGTTTCATTTGATTGGAGTGAATGGCCTTAAACACGCTCACATTATCAAACTATCAGATTGATTAAATGCAGAACTATGCTAGATTTATTAGGAGTTTCAACAGGCTTCTACATGTTATGAACTGAAATAATAATAAACTGCCTTTCTCTTTTGGAAATTTCTGGGCGTAAGGACAAAAGTAGAAACCATTTATTTGTAGTATCTTGACAGGAAAAGTTGCCTCTCAAACAGGACAGCTCAAAAACAAACTTCATTGGGACTATTTGTATCCAGTTCATAAAACTGCTTAAAGAGCATCATGATGTCCATCTTATTCTTTTTGGTAAACTGGGGAGTTGCTTTTCCTCAAAAGCTCCAAGTGTCAAGGATTCTAAACTAAAAAGTGCATGTTTAAGATTGTAGAGGGTAAAAGCAAAAACTGGGTGGGAAAGGTCACAGAGTGCCGCTGAAAGGCATCACATCACTTTGCTGCCAGTGAGCCATTTAAGTATAAAGAATGGCTTTCATAGATTATTTTGGGAAAGTGTGATTGTAGTCTGTATTTTGTAGTTTTAGGTGCTGTGCAGGGTTAGATTCAGCCTGATGGCATCAATTTTTATCAATAAAAGATTTTTAATTGCTTATATACTCATCATAGTTTTCCAAAAAGCTGTATGGACTTTGTGTACAGCAGTGAATATTAGTGCTGAAACAATTAGTTAATTAATTGACTGATTAATCAACAAAATTGTGTAAGCTTCACAAATGCTAAAATTTGCTTGCTTTTCTCTGTTCATGCTTATTATAAAATGAATGAAATGAAAACTAACACTTACAGATGCAAAAATTGATAAAAGCAAACATTTTCAGCCTCGCTTCATGAGGTTCATAGTTCACCCAACATGATTGTCATAGACTTTCATTAGAAAAACACATGAAGTTGCAACTTTTCAAACACTCCTCTTGTATACAGCAGCGCTTCGTCTTCCTTGTTGAGTAGGGAAACAGCCTGCAGGCATTTAAACTCATCCTGGCCTGCTTGTCTGGCTGACGGTCTCCTAGGCAACCGAGTGTAAACGTACAGCAGGAGGTGTGCAGAAGCCAGAGCAAAGGAGAGGAGACGCAACACTTGAGACTTTTGAAAAGGACAAAAGCTTTACTTGTCCAGTGCCTAAACAAGGTTGGTTTTGCCTATCAAGGAGATACAGGAATGTGTGAAGAATAGGACGGAGTCGGAGAGAGTAACTCACCAGACGAGTTGACATCATCACACAAGTGTAAAGGTGAGTTACTCTCAGCATTGTATTGCATTTTGTAGTTTCTCTTATATGAGAATGTGTAGATTATTTTCTCATTTAATGGTTATATCATCATCTGTTATTGACAATATACTGAATTTGAACTTGCAATATCAAAGGATCCCTCAGTATGCTCTTAAAAAGGTACATGGGCACATTTTTGAGACAATGTTGGTGGAGAACTTTGCAAAGAGTTAAAGGTGAACTATGCAAAATTGCTGAGGATCAACTGAGCTGAGGGCTATTTAGACTCAACCACTAAAAAAAAAAAAAAAAAAAAAAAAAGAAGAGCAAGAGCCATGTAGACCCAATTATCAAATTATATTCTTACACTATGTGTGGAGTCAACCTTTAGCTATTTATCATTGTCTACCTTTATATAATATTTCCTCACCTCCCTCTATACCTGATTGACATATCATGCTAGATCAGGGCATTATAACTACTACTAGTACTGCTAATAATAATAATAATAATAATATGTTTTGTTTATCTATATTTAGCCAACCCACTGCTCCACGCCACACACACCCACATCCCCCCCCAACCAACCCTCCCACCCAACACACACACACACACACACACACACACACAGACACACACGCAGACACACACACACACACACACACACACACACACACACAGCCAGCAAGCTCATAATGCTACTTAATGATTTACATGATGATGGCTCACCAACAGTGATGATGTGAGTAAAAACAGATTACAGTCACGCCCTCTCTCTGTCCACTGGGACCACAGGACCATTAGAGACTTACGTCACCAGACTAAGATCAAAATAATGAATCGAATCTGTGCACAGACACACAGACTATACCTTAAATCAGTGTGTGAGTTCATCTTAGCATTCCCTCCTGCGTCCACTCCACAGCTTTCCCCACTGCAAAACAATACAAGACTGACTCACTGTACAGACTCCACCATTGTCTTTGGCTGCCATTCACAGAGATCTGGCAGAAAAAGTTGTGGGTTATGGAGAGAACTGAGAGGAGAGAGGAGAGGAGGGGGAGTGTGGAAGAGATGCTGAAAGGAGAGCAGGAGCAGGACGAAGAGGAGGAGGTGATGGGTTTGAACCTGGAGCAAGAGATGGAGGGCTGGGAGGAGCTGGATGAGGATGGCTGTACACCCCTTATCACTGCCTGCCAGAGGGGTATGACTGAGGTAAGAGGGGTCAGAAAGGGGTTAGGAGTGTGTGTGTGTGTGTGTGTATGTGTGTGTGTGTGTGTGTGTGTGTGTGTGTGTGTGTGTGTGTGTTTCCCAGTTGATGAGTTTATGTTATTAAATAGGTTTGGTGTTGATTGATTAATACCACTTGAGAATGGGGAAAGACACAGAATACAATAGAATACAAAACAAAACAATACAATAGATAAACCTCATTGACTTTCAGTTATCAGACTTACACTGCAGAATAACCTAAGAACAGCTGAGATGTGAGCGAAGGAAAACTGATATTCAAGTACAGCAAAAAAATGAATATTTCACTGATCTACAGTGTAGTACAACAGTAGTCCCATTCTTCAAGTTTGTGATTTTTTTTTCATAAAGTGCCAATATTTGTTATCACATTTTATCTGGCAACGACTTATTTAAAGAAAATTCTGTACAAGCTATCTGTAACACCCAATTGTCTGGTAATACTACCATTACAACAACAGTTCAGCCATTTTTACCATTACACAGGTAAACAGTGAGGTAAGTCTGTAGATATGATCTCAGCCTGTTGTTTACTGGAAAATTACTATGAATATTACAGTGTGAGTGTCACGGAGGGAGGGATTGACAATAACATTAACGTGTGAGCTCCATGTGATCTGCCTCTTTACATAACTCCTCTGCAGCCTCTTGGGGAGCAATTTTCAAAACAAACATATGACTTACTGGTAGCAGAGGAGGCCACAGGGGGACACTCACAGCTGCATACACCTGTGTGACACAAGGAGAGTGTCCCTGTAATTTGCAGCAGGATATTACTAAAAAAAAAAAAAAAAACTGAAAAAAAAAAAAAAAAAGAAATTTACAGAGTGTTACACTGTTCAGGATTTGAAAAAACCTCTTAGTAGGAAAAAATCGGATTAAATTTGGCAGCCCACTGTTGCAGGGTACTATTTAATTGGAAAATATAGGCTATTATTAGTTTAATGATGGGCCAACCTCCTTAATAAACCGCATTTTACCCAGATTTACTGAGCTATTTCTATCTTTTTTGTACATTCCCAGTTGTTTTGTGGTTGTGTTGTGAACAGATGGTGCAGCTGCTGCTGAGAAGAGGGGATGATGTGACCCTGTGTAACTGCTGCCACCAGACGGCACTTCACATCGGTCCTCCAGAGCTCCAGGGAAAGGTGTTGGAGTGGATGTGCAGACGTCAGCTGCCGCCCCAGGCTCAGCTGCTGCAGGCTGCCTGGCAAGGAGACCTGCACTCCTTACAGCAGCTACTGGTGAGGCTGGCACACACACTCCACCCCACTCTTGAGGCTGGAAGGATTTCCCGTATGAGGAAAGGTGTCGAGGGAGACAGCTAAGATTCCCCTCTAAAAAACAACTGGGTATTGTGTTTGTGTGTATTCATGTGTTAACCAACCATGATCAGGTGTGTGTGTGTGTGTGCGCTAAAAGACAAGAGACAGATTTTTCATTGACTGTAACAATGTACAAATCTCTGAGTTGGGTTTGTAGGGATTTCATTTGGAGAAAGATTTTTGAAATTTCTGGAAATGTTGGGAATGATACACACATCTCACAAACTTTCTGCAATGTTTGTGAGCCACATTTGGACTTTCCCCTCTCTGCCTCCCTGCATCTGTCATCAGCTTTGGCCAACACACAGCACTACAAGCCTCCTTGTGTAACACAGTGCACCTGGAAATGTGATCCATCCCGTCAGGTGCCTTCCTAACAATGAGCGGAGTCCAAGTAACAGGCGGTGTGTGAATATTGTGTGACTGTGGGCTTTCCATCTGTGGCTGGCAATTAAAGTAATGTTTTAGCGACTTTTTTTTTGGTGTTACATTTGACAATGATCATTTGAAAAGCAACTATTATGTGTTGCCATTGCTTTTGACAAATTTACAGCTCGACCAGGATAGTCCCCTGATTTAAAGCTTTGTCTCCAGAAATGTCCCCAAAACCCTTCTTCCCCAGACAACACTGGTATTGCAGGGGACGTCTTGTGGTTTGTAATTTTTGGCTCAAGACCATAAGAATTCTGTCAGACTTGTAAAGGGTATATATATCGCTTTAAGAGCTTGTGGTATGGGAAGTGAAGGTTTTCCTGTTTGTTTGTTACTGGCTGCTACAAAAGTGGAAGACAGGTCCTCAGTTTGTGGATTTCATGCAGGTTACACATCAGATCAGTGACGCTGGGTCAACGTCACACAAATTCATTTGGTTTTGTTCAAAAACATGGGGAAAATTCCATTAGTAAATGAGCAAAGAATTACCAGAACATTGGAAAAAATAGCAAAAAATGACAAGAAGATAATAGGGAAAAAAAGAAAAATTACAAGGAAACTGTTTTTATAATTATCAAAATATTCTTTTCTTTTTTCCTTTTGCGATTCAAGTTTTGCTTTGTTTGGCTCAGCCCACTGAGGTTTAAGTCAAACCGTAAGATTTTTCTAGAGCAGCTCTGGCGCAGAAGTGTTTGTATAACTAAAACTCTATTCAAAGAAAAATATCCACAGTGTGTCTACACAGTTGAAGAAACATATCAAACTTCTGCAGATAGTAAGTACTCCTAACTTTGAGCAGAGCCAAGTGTACATTTTCAAAATGTTTGGATGTGTATTTTTGTGTGTAATGTGTGTGTGTGTGTGTGTGTGTGTGTGTTTCAGGCCCAGACAGAGATGGTGGATGTGAATGTTCCTAACAGAGACGGGGTCACAGCTGTGATGCTTGCTGTCAGGGACATTGACCTGTTTGAGGGCCTAGTGACACCGTTGCCATGGGAACACCAACCTGTGGAGGTGGTAAAGGAACTGCTGGGTCTCTCAGTGTAAGAATACACATCCAAATCCATGTACATGTGCATTAATATGTACATAGAGATAAATGCATACACACACACATACACCTTAAGTTCACACCTTAAAGTTTCCAGTCCATTTATTTTCTATGGAGAGAGAAACATTGCTAGATGTTTGAACTTTATCCGTCTGTCCCCGACCAGAGATCTGCGTGTTCAAGACCACAGCGGCTGCTCTGCTCTCCACTACGCTGCAAACATCAACAGCCCACTGAGGGAAGAGATCATTCACATGATGGTGGAGGTTCTCAAACACACAGGTACACACACACATAAGCAATGGCAATTGCAACAATACAACCATACAATACCCAAATGCACAAACAAACATGTACATATGTAGATCACACATAATCACACCTACATAAAAACACCCGGATGTAACACGTGCATATGAATTCATTGGAAGTGTGCATGCAGTATTTGTCATTCACCATTCAAAATCGTGGGAAAATTTTTGATCTTAATTCCAACACAATGCATGTGAACTGCTTTGGAATAAATACGGATTATCCAGTTATTTGTACATTCTCATGTTGCTTTCATAATAATAATCTGATTATGGTTATTCACGCACCAAAAGTCTTTGATGTTTCCATAAATAAAGCAGTTTGACATCCACTAAAACGGAAGCATACCAAGAAGACATATAACGTGCAATGACATCCTGCAGACTTTGACAGTGATGTGGAGATATTTCAGAAATACAGGCAGCTGCTTCAGTAAATAAAAGTCATACACACAGTGTGATAATCATCGGGTTACTATGAGCTGCCAAAGCAATGTGGCTGTTGGGTGTTTCCTTACTTCCCACAGGTTCTGCTAACAATGCATGCATGGTACTAGAGGGTGTTTTGGATCAGTGTGTCCACAAAATGGCAGAATATATGCTAAGAGGCTGGACAATGAATCAGTAAATGCAATATATTGCGAAACATCCTCTTGTGAGTTCTTATCGATACACTTGTGCCAAGTATTGGCATTTTTTATCAAATATACTCAACATATTAAACTTCAAAATGTGTCATAGCAATTTAGTGCCTGTGCTAATCTATTATTTTTTTACCGTAATATATAGGGTATTTTCAGTTTTCAACTTAATTTACACTGATAGCACATTTGAGTCATTATGAGGCATATCTGTTCCCTGCCTTTGGGTATTTTAACTGGAACTGTTCTGTCATGTTCATGTTGCAGTTGGTGTGCATATTAAACCACTGAAAAACATGACTGATTCATGCTTAATGGAAAATTATTTTGCCTTTTCTGGAGTATTTCTTCTTCCTGAGTTTGCAAAATTGCCTGTATCGAGAAAACATCATTATTGAGGGTAAAATATTGTAATAGTATCAGATTGCGAGTTACCCAGTGATTCCCATCCTAATTACAAACAGCATATTTTTTAATATGAAAATATATTTTCATTTATTTTGTTTACATGTGGTTGCAACCAGATATGGGTAGTGCTAAATATCACTCTGGTTTTAAAGGCTGAATTACAATAAAGCGATGCAATTTTCTGAACTTATTAGATGTCAATATTGACCTCGATATCGAACAATATTGTGGTGTTTGGTCAAAGATATTGTGATAATTAATTTTGACTATATTGCCCAGTCCTAGTTGTCAATATGTGTAATGTCCAAAAACCGGACATATAGCTTGTATATATAACTTAGGCACCACCTGAGTTACCTTTACTGTTATTTACCAAAACATTTGACTCCAAATGAACAACTTGAGGTGATGAAGACCTACACTTCCTCACCTCCTCGCTCTTCTATGGCTTCACAGTGTTGAGTGGTTACTGATTCACATTGATCGGTTACTTATTAAGCCACATGCTGAACGCAAAGTAGGCCCACATTCATCATAGACTACACACCCTTCCAAATATATCCTCCTGTTCACATGATCATGTGCACGCTCACACTCTGTCTCACTCTCTCTCTCACAAACACATGCGCACACAGTTTACCCAGTTCATTCATAATCCTGTTTTTCGTTGTAAAGCAGTTGCCCTCAAAGCCTGCACTTATGTGGGACGGTAGGCGGGCGAGTGTGTGAGAAAGGCTTGCTTGTGTATGTGTGAGTGACCACGCTGCTTAAGAGCCTTCTGAGGTGCTTATGTGCGTAAGAGTGTGTGAGTGTGAGTTTGTGTCAAAGTCAAAGAGACAGACCAGGGGACGCAGAGACACAGAGACACTCAGAAAAAGGCAGAAAGAAATGTTTGGATACTTATTTACTTCCTCTAATTCCCCACCGCGTCCTCAGTCAGTCCTGTGTAAACAGTCCACACCCCTGGACCCCAGGCTGAATTTACAGATTGCCTAATTCTTGGCATTATCTGTTCATGTGTGTCTCAGCAGAGTGAAAACGTATGGTGTTTGATTTTTTTTCTCTGCCTTCTTAGATGCCAGTATCATTTCCGCACCTGACCTACAAAGGTTTAAAAGCAGTCTATCTGTTCTTGTGCAGATGTAGCCCCAGTCCCACCCTTGGACCTGGACAAATATTTGTGCCAGGATTTGGACTCCGAGCTTGGAGATTTGGACCTGGAGTTGCACCTGGAGAGCCTTCATCCCAGTCAGCTAACGGCAGACTCTCACAGCCCTACACCAGCCCACCACCACTGCCTTCTACTGCACAACCACACTGGGGTAAGTGGAAACAAATTTAAATGGCCAGTTCAGAGCCAGTTCAGAACAAAATTCATGTAATGAAAAAAGAAAAAAAAAAAAAGCATGGCAATCCTGTTTTCAGATTTGGTGGCCATGTCTATGTTAATTGTTTAAATTGTCAAAGTCATAAGGAATCAATGAAAATATATTTTAATCAGTCAGCCAGACTGTGATAAAGATCCCCCCAAAAGCTTGACCCATTAAGAGAAAGCACCTAATGTATCTGTCATGGAAATCAGCTCAGTATCTGCATTTTTTTTTTTACCTTCAAAATCATTTTAGTCCATTTGTCAGAATGCTCTAATCTATTTAAATCACATTGAACTACTTGGTTATCGAACAAAGTAACCAGTTGTGTTGTCGTTACTATCCTCAGTAAGCCTAATCCACCCAAAGAGTTTGGTTCCACACATACCACCTTGCATTAAATCAATGGAGCCTGGCTGACTCCTATGTGCAATTAGCGTGGTGTTTAAACAAGTGTGTGTGAGCAGACGAGGAGTTCTCCTTGTGGTTCACTGCTGGCCACAACCTGGCTGATACACACAGAGACAGACAAGCAGAAAGACCGGCAGAGCCAATGAGCAACTACCCACAGAGCAAATATATGGAAGGACTAATTGGCTGTGTTAGAGCAGCGCCTGGCTAGAGTGTGTGTGCATTAGTGTGGAGGAGGTGTACTCTGAGATGCACCCTAGCTGCCTTGCCTCTGTATTATGGGGATCCTTTTACAAGAGGCAGACAAGCAGGGCAGCTGGCTAGTTGGAGGGGCAGGGCAGGTGCTTTACGGGGACGAGCGCTATCTCAGGGGCTCACAAAGAAACGCTGTACATCCACACAAAGCACAATAAAAGAACAGAAACCAAAGGAAATACTGTACTCGGCCACAAGCAAACAGTTACTATAAAAGCAAGTTCATAAAAATGAGTTTTCAGTCATATCTTTAAAGGGGATAGAGAGTTAACTTCTCATATAGAAAAGTGTTTCCAAGATTAAGGGCTCTGACTGCACATTGAGTTTGGTCAAGAGAATTGTGTCTGGATTTTTAAAACAATGCTCTTCCAGATAGGAAGATAAAAACTCCATTAAGTTGTGGCTAAGCAATGTGTTGCACTGTAAATAGTCTTAAAATCGATTCTATAATCACCTGTAAGCCAGTTAAAGTTGGCCAGTGTGGGAGTTATAAGATCTCTCATGTTAAAATCAAAACTCTTGCTGCTGCACTCTGGACAAGCTGCAGATGAGAGTTTTGGAAGAAGACTACAAAAGTTATTGTAGGCAAGATGAAATAAAGGCATGAGCCATTTTCCAAGTCAGAGAAGGAGAGAAATGACCTACTTTTAGAAATGTAATTTGATGGTTGAGCTTATATGGTTCTCAGCACACTGATACACGATGTGCTTATTTCAATTCCCATTCTGTGCTCATTTCGTTGTCATTTGAGTTGAAATTGTCCTCATTTGTGCTATTTTGGACTTTTTAGACTTGGTTCTCAAAATTCAGGACTTAATCAAAAATGACATTGAAGAAGTCCCCTGGAACTTGCATCTTACCTGCATTTGTACTGCAGGACATCTAGAAATCTCAGGGTTTTAAGACATGTTTTCTCTGTCCTGTTGTGGCAGCACTTTCTCATGTTTTTTTTTTTTTTTTTTTTTTTTTTTTTTTTTCAGGAACTGCTGGAGTCGCAAGACTGCCCTCCTCTGTCTGGCTACCATAAAGTCATCAGTCAAGGTAACGACTCTCAACTTCCCAGAATCCATTGCTTACGGCGGGGGGTTACTTCTGGACTAAGATGTTGACCGCAAAAAATTAGATCAAAGTGATGACCCAGGAGTACTAGTAAAAAAATTTCTTTACAGACTAAAGAACTACATTACATTAAAACATTAGTCCACATAATGTCAACACAGAGAGAAAGAGAGACAGAGAACTTATATTGTGGATGTCACATGGATGTTTTTCTTGCCAATTAACTAGTTGAAATAGATCAAGGAACTTCAGTTTTTGCCTTGTATATGGGACCTGTCCTAGTTGTGTTAGCTCCCCAAATAGGCCACCAGACCAAATCACCACCCTTCCAAAAAAAAAAAAAAAAAAAGGAAAGGGGGGGTGGGAACGACAGAAGGGAGGGGTCACGCACAATGCAACCTCTCAGCTGATAAACCTGCCTGACTGAGCAAGTCAGTGACAGAGGAACACAGAGACAGAGTGAAAGAGAGCAAAAGAAAGACGGTAAAAGTTTAGATAAAAGTGTAAGGCTGACATAAAGGTGGAGAAACAGATACAGACTCAAAAAGAGAGAGAGATTGTCTTGTGTTCACACCATCCTTTAACCTGATTCTGATATTAACATAGACTGGACTAGCGGGCTCAGAAACAGGTAATGTTCATTGTTTTCTATGTACGGAGTATCATGATGCTGTATAGGAATAGCACTCTACCGTATACAGTAATATAACAGATAACATTAATATTACCAGGTCAAATTGATATTACAGTATTTTACTATACAAGCTGGTGTGAAACTTTCACTTGCCAGTAACTGAGAGCAGACAAATGGCAAAGTTACTACAAATCCGCTCACAGTTTCGACTAACACTTGTGGTACGTGAACTCCAAATGACTCCAAGCAATGTGGCTTTTTAAAGTTTCAGGGTCCTGCAGCTCATGAAATAAAATCATCATACAATTTCATCAGTAGTGCTATTAATCTCAAATCAAGGTTGTTTTTGTTGATGCCTGAAAAGGTGGGTTTTGTTTTGGAGCTTTTCTTTTGACATCAGTGAAATGTCTCTCCCATCTGAATCTTAAATGAGTGCCTGAGGGGGAATACTGGGAGGACACAAAGGGCCTAACACTGGGGTGTGTATGTGTGTGTGTGTGTGTGTTTGGTACAGATAAGGGGATCCCCTTCTGTTTCCAAAACGCCATGGAAACACTAAGAGACATCAGGCAAGCCTACCAGGACGCAGGCAAGGGAAGCAGGTGGGGTCACGCAATCTCTCTCTGTCTCTCTCTCTCACACACACAAACACACACCCACACACACACACTTACGCAAACAGACACAACTCTTACAATGTTGATTTGTGTAGCTGTAAATTAAAGAAATAATACAATATTGACAGTGATGCTACAGGCTTGACAGTGTTGACGATGCTCACACATGTAAACAACAACATCTGCTCATGCAGTGAGCCCTCCCCCATCACCAACTCACATAAACACAACCTGCATAACGCTGTGCATACACACACACAATCAAACACACACTTGTATATGCAGTACACACTGTCCCCTCACTAGTCAACAACAACTCCCTCTCACTTTTACACACCAGATGAATAGCGTCCTATCCAGTTACACACACAGACAAGTATGGAGGCACCTGTCACCGTGTCTCAAGGACAACCTGTTCTACACAGTGGACAGAGAGAGAGAGAGAGAGAGAGAGAGAGAGAGAGAGAGAGAGAGAGAGAGAGAGAGAGAGAGAGAGAGAGAGAGAGAGAGAGAGAGAGAGAGAGAGAGAGAGAGAGAGAGAGAAGTGGAGACTTAGTGAATCAGCCTATTGTCTGTTGTGTGTAGCTCTCACCACTGAATCAAGTCCTAGCTATCCAAGGAGAATAAAGGTCTTTGAGCAGGTCTCTTATTTCATAGCTTCAACTTCCAGAAAGAGGGAGAGATGGCGGAAAAAAGAGAGAGACAGGTAATTGACCATTTTGCGGCTTAAAGTTCAGCAGTGGGCAATTACTCTCATCAGCATTTTTCATTTTCCACTAATTGTTATAACGTCAATCAGCAGTTCTCTATCGAGTCTCGGCACACTCCCGCTAAGCATATACTCTTTTCTAGAGCCTCTTGTATAAGTCAAGTTTCAAATTATGTTTAATCATGTCCTCTCCCTTCTCTCCTCCTCTTCCCCCTCTCCTGACCAGAAGAGGTTTGTCTCTGCCGAGCCTGGGTCATTTGGACGCTGCCTCCTCCGGCTTGCTGAGAACGAGCAGTCCCTGCCGGCCGGCACCCCCAAAACACAGGTATAGACTCAGGTGGTTACAGATGTAGCTCTCTCAGAGGGTGTACTTTTTACGAGCTTTCTGCATTCTTGCTCCACTGCCACCAGGAATTATTCAAGAAATCCTGTTTAATGGATATAAAGCAATCTGTCATATTTATCGGCCTCCTCCTATTCCATAGGAACTGTTTGAGTCGAGTTTGAGTTTCAGTTCCCCTTTAAAGTTTCAATTTTGCTGTTTTGATGGGTATTGGGAAAAAAGACTTCATTTGTCACTGCTTGCCATTTTTCCAATCAAATATGACAGCTCACAAAGTCAGAACAAAAGGCAAGAAAAGGGTAATCTTTGTTAGACATGAGTGTATATTTGTTGTCTGTACCAAAAATATACATAACAAAAATTCACAACCTTGGATTCTGATATTTGTTGCTCACAGGCTGAGAAGAAAGAGTGTGGTTGTTGCATCCCCGTCCTCCCAGGGCCTGCTGTCAGTGCCTCAGCCCTGCCAGCTCAGCCAATCAGCCCCCAGCATCATGGAGCCGCTCCTAGATTCAAACACTCTGATCCAGGCCAGGGCACATATCCAGACCCGTAAGTGATGCTTTCTGTTGAGAAGCTTAGACTGCCCAAAAATAATTGATCTTTAATTATAAACTGCGTTCTAGAGCGGTTTATAGGATCATGATATTCTCGTAGCCCACAAAGGAGCAGAGATTTTCGATTTTTAGTCAAAAAAATAAAACTTGGTATCAAAAATTATTTTCATGTAACATTTCAATCTTCAATACTGGAGACACCGGTCAGTCAAATCCAGGCATGATAGTAGACCTCAAAATGGAGGTTGGAATAATATCTGTTTATTTTAGAGACCTCTTCTGTCATTGTGTTTGAGGCTTCTGATTTAAAAGGAAAGATCTGAGCTCAAAACAAGCCTTTGTCTTTTAGCTATGCTTATTACAGGTGTATTTCCTCTTTACAGGCCTGGGTTCTCATGAAACTGATGGGAATACAAATGGAAAGAAGGTGCGTTTCATCCATGATGTATTATTTGGTTTCAATCAAATAGCAACAGTTCAACCTCATTCAGCTTCATACTTTTGTCTCTTTAGATGAATTATATTATATATTGTATTTCCTTGCATAGCCGCTGAATCACATGTTAATACAATCTCTCACTGTCATTTGCACAGGGTTCCTTGCCTGCCCTGCACCAAAGTGTCCATCCCCGGACCCCCAAACTTTTGGCTCCCCTGGACTGTAGACCTAGTGACAGAACAGCTCTTCCTGGATTCAAGCACCATGCTCCTTTGAAACCCATCATCCAGAGCCCCCTCAGCTCTAGGACCCAGCTGAGAAGAACAAGGCTGTCCTGGGGCAACTCACGCAGTGGCCCACCCACCACTAAGGGCGGTAGTGAGGAAAGTGGGTCTAGCAGCAGTAGCCAGAGTTCGATTGATCTGGAGGATGAGGAAGAAGACGAAGAGCATGACCTATGTGAAAGCACTTCAGAGAACACTAATCCAAACAAAACTAAACAGAAGGTGATTTTAGACCTGGAGCATTTGAAAACTGTGAGACAGGAGACGGGATCACATGTGAACATTATCAGTCATACAGCACTGATTCACAGCCCATCAGATATGCAGGATGGAAAGTCAATTGCTTATACAGAAAATCAAATTGATATTGAAAAATCGATCAAAACTATTTGTGAACCAAAAGCAGACGATATGGATCTTAAAAAGGAACCTATGGAGAGTCAGTCATCTACAAAGTGTCACTGTGAAAACCAAGAGGATCCTATGAACCACACTACAGTAACTATGCACAGTGATCGACCCATCCCTTACTCTGATGAAAAGAACAATGTGGCATGTACTACAGAAGCTGAACATGAGGTTAATCATGAGATAATTTCTGAACAGAGTCATGACCAATATGTTGTGACTGCATGCTCTGAAAGGAATTACAGAAATGAACTAGAGTCTGTGGAACATGCAGAGAAAGCCATGAAAGACTCCTTAAATAAGGAGATTTCTACAGTGTCCCATGTAGAAAGATCAATGATAGGTAACGATGAGGATGTAAAGTTGAATACTAGCACTGCTGTTGTGGAGAGGGGAAAAAAAACGAATTCAACTGTAAACCTCATACTGTCCAAAGTGGATCCCCAGAGAGATGAGAGGACAGTCAAACCTATTAAGACTGTCCGGAACAAAGAGAGAAGAACCAGCATGAACTGGGAACTACGTGCAAATATCCAAACTAACCAGTCTTTCAACATACTGGCACACAAAGACCGAACTGTCTTAAATCGGACCAAGTCCAATAACAATCCAAGGTCCACCTCAGTTACTACACAAGTCAAAGCTAAGGCCAGGAAAAGCCCTGATATGATTGTTAGTGGAGAAGCCACAGTGAATAAAGCAAAATCAATAGTTAGTTCTGTTAAGGGAACTCAGTGTGACACTGAGACCCCATCACCGCGAAAGAGAATTATTCAGTTACCTCATCCAAATTGCAAAAGAGGAAACCCTGAAAAGATGAACATGAAGAGAGCTCAGAAACATCCACCAGTAAGAGAAATGAAAAGTGCCCGTCAGCTGAAAAGATCCAGTGTTTCAGGGATGCCTAGGTCTAAATCTGCTGTTGACTACATTACCTACAAAGACATGTTTCAGGAGATACAATGTGGGGATGAGGGACCAGCCATCTTTGAAATGTTTGCTGGCCCAATCTATGATAACCTCAGAGTCTCCAGCTCCTGTGAGAAACCTAACAACAAGCAAGTGCAGTCTGTTCCATCTAGGAAGACACAACAGAGCCACAAAGTCAAGCACAGACCCTTGAAGAAACAGCCAGACAGTAATAAACTAAGGAGAAGCCCAGTGGAGAAAACGGTACTGTCGACCAAGGGTAAACGAAAACCTGTTTCTTCTAGGGTGAAAGCTCGCCTTACACCTGTACTGAGGAAGGACCCATACAAAATGGAAGATATGTCTAACCTGGATCTGCACTCAAAGGCTGAGTTAGTCCTCAGTGACGAAGACGAGATCTGGCCTAACAGTGCTCAAGACAAGGATGAAGATCATATGTTATCTATTATAGAAGAGATGTTATTGAGGTATGGATCTGAGACATTAAAATCTGATACCAAAACAATAGCTAGGCAAACATCTCACCATCTTGCTGAAGATTATAGTCATCATATGCAGGTGAATACACAAGAAACAATGGAGAATTCACATGACACCAAAAGTGAAATTGGAAACCTGAACAGACCAGTTCCTAAGCTTATGTCATCTCAAAGCCCCCTGCAACCAAAAATTAACACCTGGACATCTGATAGCAGCAATCGCACCATGTCACCAGTGTACCAAAAGTTCCTGGATGAGGTGGGGGAGGGGCCGCTTACTGATGACCTGCTGCAATGTCTGGCAGAGAAGCTTATCTCACTGGATGAGAGGGATGCGTCTGTAGGCCTGTATCCTGAGACCCTCAAGTCAAGCACAGAGGAGTCCAGCAAAAAAGATCCTGTAAAGGGAATAAATAACTTTCCTCAGGTAAACTCAATGGCAAAACAATAAAAGTGTTATTTAGAAAAAGGAAGTAACACATTCCATAATGACAGTTTTGATGAGTAATGTAATATCATGACCATAATTAAGAAATATTTCAAAAAATAAAATCACCTATTTCTCTTTCAAGCATTTTAAAGTGACACATTCACAAACAAACAAATGCAAACAATGACACTGGTCACATGCACCCTATCATTGCATTGTAACTGTTTTTAGTTAAAACTAACTAATCTCAACACTTACACCATGAGAAAACAGAATGATCCCTATCCTGGTAAACCTTCAAAGTGATCCTGATGGGTTTTGTACATAGTCCCAACATTGCTTTTCAGTTGGTTGGTTAGATAATCAAGCTCCCCCTGCATGGTAACAGGCATTGCTGTCTTGATGTTCCTTTGTAATCTTTCGTCCTGTATATTGTATTGCAGGTCATTTCAACAGGTAATGCCGTGCTCAGTGGCTCTGATCTGGTTGTAGATGACACCATCACATGGACAAAGGGGGAAGTGCTTGGCAGGGGAGCCTATGGGACGGTAAGGATACTCATTTGGACAGAAATTGAGAAATCAGGAGACAATTCTCGTAAAGAAGAAATAAGAATCTGGCACTCTGGGTTCACTGATGTCCAACAGAGACTCTGTATCACAAATGTTGTAATATTTGTGCAAAAACAGTCAATGCCGAAAACTATGTGAATGTTGCTTTCTAAGATAACCTGACATGAGCCAATAATAAGCACTCCTTTTCTTTAAAATCTTCATTGAGGATGAAGAAAACTTACTCAGAGAACACCCCCACCAACCTTCACCTTTCCCTGTCACTATCCCCATCTGTATAATCATGCAGCTATGCATGCTAGATGAACAGTAATAAAATGAACCAGTAATGAAACCATGAACAGGCATAAATGCTCAGCCCTGACATCTTGTCTTTTTGCCAGGTGTACTGTGGCCTGACCAGCCAAGGCCAGCTGATAGCTGTGAAGCAGGTGAGCCTGGATACCTCTGACCCTGAGGCTGCAGAGAGGGAGTATGCCCGCTTGCAGGGGGAGGTGGAGCTGCTTAAAATGCTCAGACACACAAATATTGTAGGCTTCCTGGGGACCTCGCTCCGTCAGCATGTGGTCTCCATTTTCATGGAGTACGTCCCTGGAGGATCCATTGCTAGCATCTTGCACAGGTTAGGCTGATTAGAAAACAAAATATTTGACCCATTTTATCAATTTCAGAAAATATTTTAACTGACAAGAACATTAGGTTATAATGTTCAAAAATGTCTGAGTGGTAATCAGTCAAAATGACCTTAACACACAATACATTGTCCTCTTTTCCACCCTCAGATTTGGCCCTCTCCCTGAGCGTGTCCTGGCCCTGTACACCCATCAGATCCTGGAAGGGGTGGCCTACCTGCACCTGAACAGGGTGATCCACCGGGACTTGAAAGGAAACAATGTCATGCTGATGCCCACCGGCATTGTCAAGCTCATAGATTTTGGCTGTGCACGGCGCCTCAGCTACCTCAACCACACTGCCAGCAACAGTGGAGACCTGCTCAAGTCTGTCCATGGAACACCTTACTGGATGGCACCAGAGGTAGATATGGATTTAGGTGATTCATAGGTGAAAAACTGACATCTGAGCACAGGTTTCCCCAAATACCTTCAGATTACAAGCAGGACAAAGACACACTCAGTTGTGATCTGACCACAGAATACTATGCATTAAGAGAGGACAGGCTTTTTAATAAGAGACTGAGTGCTTTGGAAACTTCATTCGGCATGATTTTGGCTCCACAACTAGTGCTTACTGCCACCTCTGTTCCTCCCACTAGGTTATCAATGAGTCTGGATATGGCAGGAAGTCAGACATATGGAGCGTGGGGTGCACAGTGTTTGAAATGGCCACAGGGAAACCACCACTGGCACACATGGATAAGATGGCAGCCTTGTTCTACATTGGGGCTCAAAGGGGGTTGATGCCATCCCTGCCTGATGAGTTCTCATATAATGCCAAGGATTTTGTTGACTTTTGTCTTACAAGGTGAGACCTCTCATCTCAACTGGTTTGCACATGTGAAATGTATATACTTGTGTATACTGTAAATGTCTCTACCTGTCCAACAACCCCTTAAGTCTGGCTAGTTTTTATGAAAATTGGGACTTAAAGTGTGCTAAATAACAATTCAATGTCAAAATATACCTGAATTGGAGATCCAGTTCTGTTTAGAATACTGTGCTATTTATAGATGTGCATTTGCAAGATGTCCCCTGACGTTAAATACTTTTTTTCTTGCTACAGTGACCAGAAGCTACGGCCATCTGCAGACCAACTACTAAAGCATCCATTCATTCCCAAAAACAACACTGGTGTGAACACACGTGAATCCCAGAGAAAGCATCGCTGCGCTCACCCAGCGGGACTGTGTAGTTAACATGGAACCATATGAAGCAGGCATGCTTTTCGGTGTGAGGAGACATTCAGTAATATTCACTCCATAGTAGTAACTTGAGGCACTAAGTAAACTGTGTTCACTCTGAAGAGGCCTGCCACGTACTTTGCCCCAAGTGACACGCAGTACCTGTTAATGCAGTTTTTGGTTGGGGGAACGTGGGCGGTCTTAGGTTCATGCCCACCCCCCTGGATGCCACACTACAAAGCCCCACCCAGGAGTTTTTCGGGGCCGCTCAGAGTCCCTACTCCGAGGCAGGGCCATCTTTTAGCCCCTGTAAAGGTTCCTGAACTCTCTCCTTCGGGGTAGTTCTTGCGGTGGAGACACACGACAACGGCCCTGGCCCCGTAAAATTACCCCGAAGTTCCGGCGGTGGAAACGGGGCTAAAGTGTATCAGTAAAAGGGAAGCACTTTTATCCATAGCACTGGAGAACACTGATATGAAGAGCACATGGGCAGGTAGAGGCATGCTTACTTTGGAGGTTGTTTAGCGATTTGTGCCAAGCATATCAATGCCATTACATTTTTCATATACAGTATATAACTGTAGGTCTATTAATTGTCAATGATGTGTAACATATAAAACAACATTTTTTAATATATCGAGTGATTTTCATTACAGCATAACTTAAATTATAGCTAGTGGCAGGTATTGTCCAAATTTAAACAGCAGGTAGGTAAACTGTTTCCTGATTAATAAGCTGCTGCATGTCCATGCATGCACGTTTCGATCTACTGCTCAAAAACTTTACTTGCAGAGAATTAATTGGTATGGAAATATGCATAATAACAAGAACACAGCAACAAACAATCACAGTTTATCATGTTTCAAGGTAGTGGCAACTTGGAAGTTTATTTGTAGTATTTAAATGAGAAAAAAAAATGTCAATAGATGTCTGTGCTCGACTTGTTCTCCCACAACTGCTGTTAACTGTGTGCCTGTGATCAGGATACAAACAAACCAGACTCAGCCTCATCATTTACTCTGCACATGAAAATAAAACCCTAACCAGTCAAGAACAGATGACTACATCATGTCCAGACTTGAGAATATATTCCATTTAGCAGAGGAAACTGACTTGTGTGAAGACAGCATGTGACCAGATAGGTGACTAAATAAAAAGGTTGAACAGTTGGATGAGGATGCCAATGATACAAAAATGATATTTGATGTCCAAATGGCAGATATTTAAGGTTTCCAACATATTTCAATGAGTTTGCATATGGCCAATCTGTCATTCTTACGCAAATGATGTCACTGGGATGGAACTGAGCCCGAGTTTCTTCATTATACTGTATAGTACACTGTTAATGGTTCATTAAACAATCCTACATAATATGCCCTCATGGACTGACATCTACAGGGCTACAGCGCAAAGTCATGAAACTATTTTTAATGCACTTCAAAGCAAAAAGGGTTATGTAAACTTTTATAGCACTATTATTGTCCTTGTCAGTAATTTTTTTTTTTTATGAGGCACAGCCTTTGGCATCCAGCTTAAGGTCTTCTTGGAGGTCCAAAAACAAACAAAAAAAATTATCGGTACAAATTGCATCGCTCTGACAATGTGACAAGTTGGTTTTGGATGTGCCTGTGTTGCTGAAGGGGTTTCTTAATTATTTCCTGTGATGGAAAGTACAGTACAGCACCCTCTGTAGGCAAATCAACTACAGGCTCTAAGAAGCACACACCACTGGAATGCTGCAATCATTCACCTGATGATGCCCGATTCCTACATCAACAAGTTACAATAGTCTAGAGTCTTTTATAGGTACATAGACATCCTGCTATACTTACAAGCAGCTCCAAACCTGAGTAGTCATGTATAGCTTTTTTTTCTTTAAACATACAAAAACATATGTACATTTATCTCCACTCTCTGTAAACAGCTAGTCAACGATCTTTTAAATCCCTTTGATGATTGAAACATGCAGATCATACATACAGTATTTAAGTATAAAATGAAGAAACTGAAGAGATTAAATGTAACATTAAAAAAAAATACCAGCTTTGACTGACTGTACCAATCAGAATGCCAGCAAAAGCAACTTAAACTCTTCTACCCCAGAAAGCTGGCTCCTGACTTTCTCTATACAGTTGTAGAAATGTGGTTCAATTAAATTACTAATTAAAAAGGGAAAAAAAAAAAAAAAAAAGAGTTGAGAAAATGTAGAAATTGCACCTTCCATGCCTTTTATGGTATTTATAATACTTTTGTTTTCCCACATGGAGATTTGAAACTATTAAGGATGGACCTTCCCCCATGAAAACACACTCAAACACACACACGTGCACACGCATACACTTGCACATTTCTAGACCCATTCAGAGACGGAGAACAAAGCAGCAATTGACATAATAATAGAAAGACAGGACTGAGCATCACTGCCCAGTGATCTGACGGTCAGGAAGCATCATTTTTCTTTTTTCTTTTTTTTTTTAACACTCGAGAAGTCCAACAATACCTTTCATTTTTTTTTGCTAATATGTTGTTTATCTGCCTTTCAATAAAGGGTTTATCATCACATAATGAGTTCTCTTCCTGGGGCACTTAACAGGAAAGTGAGCATAGTCTGCAAAGTATCGACTGTGGATAGTTTGTTGCCATTTTCGTGTGGCGGCCACGGTTGCCGAGTGGAGGACTCAGTGTCTCTGCTCTCCCACTTCATGTGATGATTCACTGGGAGGAGGATACTGCTGAGAGGTCCGCAACCCACCTGCGTGTGACAGGAGGGGAGGAGGAGAAACAAGAAGGAGGAGGAGGAGGGGGAGGGGGAAGGTTAGCCAAAGAGCTGTGAGCCAGATGAGACACACTGCAGTACAGGAGAGGAGCAAGGAGGAAAAAAGGGGGAAGAGGAAGATGAAGTACCTGCAGCACCAGTGCCACCCTTGGAGATTTTGCTCACTTTGGAGCACGAAGAGGAGGATGAGGAGGAAGAGTGGTGGTTGTGGCTGGCCTCAGGGTGGGTTCTCTTACGAGATGAAGTGGATGAGGACAAAGACGTGGAGCCGGGGGGAGCAACGGTTGTCCCCTCCATGCCGACAAGCCCCACAGGACCCCGGAGTAGCCCTCCCCCGCCACCCAGCCCCTCCGGGCCCCCTCGTCCATTCCCGCTGTGCCTGTGAGGATGTGAGTGACTGTGCTTGTTGTGGCGGTGGAGCGCGTGCTCCGCTCCACGATGCTGCTTCTCCTTGCTCACCAGTGGGCTGGAATGTTTACTCTTGTTGTTGACCGCCCCGCCTTCTTCTGATGAGCCGTGGCGCTCGGATGATGAAACCTTGATTTTCATCTTCAGCTCCTCCTTGCTCGTTTGCCCGCCTTTGTCCGCCTGGGAGCTGCTGCCTGACACGGGCACAGGCAGCCGTAGTTTGAGCGAGCCTGTTCCTTTGTCCCGTTTATCACTGTGGTGACGCCTATCTTGACCTGAAGATGAGGAGGAAGGGAGTTTCATTTTCATAGGGGAGGCAGTGCTGCTGCTGCCACTACCATAAGCATGCTGGGACATTTGATGGGGCTGTGAATGTTTTCTATGGTCTTGCTGACTTGAAGAAGAGGGTGCATAGGTAGAGGAGGAAGAAGAGGAGTCCCCTCGTGCATCAGACTCTGTTCCTCCTCCATGCTGCTCCTGCCTGCGTTTCTGTCCAGCAGCAGCCAGCTCTGCAGCATGTTTCTCTCTGTATTTATCAAGAGAAAGCTTCTGTGCTGAAGAGGGTGGTGGTGGTGGTGGAGGAGGCTGGGGGGGAGGTGGGTAAGCTGACTGGGGCGGCTGCTGATGCTTGCCCCCTCCACCCCCGCCAGCTCCTTTGTGTTCATGTTTAACAGGGTTGAAGTCTACTGTCTTCTCAGTCCTGTATGGAGGATGTTGAAGCAATGAGGAAGTGGAGGTGGAGGTCTGCAAGGACAGTGCTGTCCCTTGATGAGGGATGCTGAGGGGTTCCTGTTTAACAGAAGTAGAAGGGTATCCTGCTTGGCCCTGGGGCCAATCAGTGTGGCTCGTGGGGTTGTAAACACCAGCCATAGTGTCCAGAGAGAGGGGTGCGCCTCCAGAGTGCCCAGGCATGGACACAGTAAAGGAGGAGCCTGCTTTGGAGAAAGTTGGGTTGGAGGAAGAGACTGCAGGAAGTGAAGAGTCACCCAAGGAATGGTCCTGGAGCATGGAAGGCCCGGCAAAGGAGCTGTCTGCCATCTGGGCGCTTTCAGACTTGGGCTTTTTGGCAGCTTGTGTTGCCTAGAAGACAGACAGGAAAGAGACATGGTAATCAGACTGTAAAGCGTTTTGTTTAGATTTATGTAGCACTGGAAAAAAGGACTGAACAATTTATCATCAAAATTGCAATATGTTCAAGTGTCATCTCCAAATCACAGGAGGTGCAATTTTTTGATAAGGGTAAAATGTAACAAAATACCAGTACAGTCTGGAGACTACAACAAAAACTACTACAAAAGCAATATGATTTTTTTATCCATGTTGTTCAGCCCACTGGGGGAAAAAAAACACAGACACACACACACACACACACACACACACACACACACACACACACACACACACACAGGAGGACATCTTTACAAATGGATTTACACCTAATTTTTTGAGGTTTTGTTATGTCCAACTACAATCCAGTAAAGATGCATGATGACAGTTATGAAGGGGGACAAACACCACCACTGTTACAAAATATGTAAAATTAACTATATCAATGTCTGATAACCGTGTGTGAATCAGTCCCCCAACAAATACAGATATGTAAATGACCAAACAGTAATACAGAACTTTAACTATAATATCTACTAGCATGTTAAGCATCCAGTTAATAAAACTTAATCACTGGGATAAAAACATTTACACATAGCAAACACAAAAAATGACCACATTCTGGAAGACAAATGAGAAAAAAAAAAACAAAACAAAAAAGCTGACCAAATTTAAAAAGTAAACATCTGTTTACACTGGTGACATAGGGCAGTCATGTATCTTACCCTCCAGTTTCGTATTCTCTTCAACCGGCTGGGCGTCTTCTCCAGAATCTGCAGAAACTCGTGGGTCAACTCTAAAGTGAAAGACATGAATGGACTCATCACACTTCTGAATGGCAAATCCTTGAACACAGCGTTACAATGAGGCCAATCCTTCAAGAAATTTAAAAAAAGCCTAAGAACATTTCTGCTATCCGCAATTAAAAAGGACCATACCAGTGATTTTTAATGTTTGGTCCATTTTCTACAACTGGCCCACATTTTGCATCGCAACAAACCATTTTTCAATCATTTTGCAAAAATGATAACTGTTTCCTCGGGAACTATTTCATAGCAGAAAGAATGTTTCACTCCGCAAAAATTTCAACTCATGAAAACACAACCACACTGCTGCATTTAAGAAAATGAATGTGAATGACTTTCATATGGTGATGGAATAATGGTGGAAACCAACGGCTGTAAAAAAGGTGGGGAAAATTATATTGGAATAAAAAAAAAATATGACTGCTTACTTTGGGAAAAGATAAGGAGAAATGTTAAGTATATACATTTTGTATTATGCTAAATATACAAACTCATTGTTATGATCCTTTAAAAGAATAGAAATTCAGTCTCATTTCATTTCTGTCACAGGGAGAGAAGATATCTGCCCTCTCCTACCTATACAACCTGATACAACCAACAAAATATATAACCAAATCAAATATTTCAGTAAAATATAAAACAATTCAATAAAACACAAGATGCACCACGGATCCTTACAAGTACATTTCAACCATATCACTTTCTTTCAAACTCACCGTCCAGCAGCTCCAGGGTCACAGAGTTGTCCACATATTCCCACCAGTGTTTCCCGTCAGTGGAAACAGGGATCTCCCAGTTGGACCACTTGCACGCCAGGTGGATACACACACAGGCGATCACCGTGGGCTTGTACTGGAGGCAGAACGTGGTAAGGTGTAGACTGTTTGCATGCATGTAAGCAAGGCAGGAGTGTATGCCATGTGTGGAAGAGAGCATGAGTGTGCATTGTATGAGTGAGAGAGAAAATATGTGCATGAGAGCATGATGTGCAGGTTCAGCCCAGGCCGCAGTCAAGATTGGTCACATGTGGAGAAAACAGAGAGAACACAAGAGGGAGCAGACAGTATTAATTAACTGGCAGCTTAGGTTGCAAGAGTGCACAGAAAACAAACACACCAGCAGAATGGATAAAAGTCTGTTCTATGATACAGTGTTGATACGGTAAACTTTGCTCAAAACTTAAATGTCTTAAGTCAAAAACACCTGAATAAATCTATAAATGGGTTGTGACATCTGTAGGAGCTTAATTTAATAATGTATGTCTTTAATATGTCAGCTTAAAAGTAATGTTTAGATTTAACATGACACTGACATGAATTTCACATGACTTGGTGTATGTGGAAGTTGGGGCATGGGAGTGGGCGGACAGCTCTACGTGCAATATCTAAGTGTAGCTGCCCTCTGCCAAACACATTAAATCCTGAGGCAACTCATGTGACAGTTGCATCATTGTAAAACTAACTAGAGCCTGCTTTACAAAGGACAAGCTGCAGAGCATGGCACTGATACAGCATCAACTGCGAGGCCATGGCACTAGTACTGCTAAAGTTTGGAGTTCACAGAACTATGTGACCTCATGGTACTATGAAGCACTTTGGATAAGAGGGATCACCAGATTGAATTTGTTAGCTAATATCGGCTAGGACTCGAGGACAAATTATCATCATTTAATCAATCTAAGTGTATGCTACCACTGTGGAAGAGCAAAGGGTCATGCAAAACAGTTCAAGGTTAGACATTACAACAACATTGCAAAGTACAGATATGATTAAAATAAGAACAGAAAAACAAAAACAAACGGCTACCATCCAAGTATTTACTGCAGAAATACAGACTTGCTACAATGACCAACAACAGTGAGCGCTTGTGTTGCTTCTTATAAAAATGGACAGCTTGTGTCAGCTTGATATCAGTAAGATTAATACCACATGATTAGCACTGAGGCTGGGATTTTCAGTTCAACAAAATCACTTATCAAGGCACATAAGCCACGGAATACAATTAATGCTGTATGAAACTTAAGATTCTCAGGGACAGTCCATGTCTTATTTGTATGTTTTGTGGTACTCAGTAAGTCTTGCAGACACTATGTGAATCTCAGCGTTGCATTTTAAAATACAATCTGGTAAGAGCTGGATGGTAACCTTGTATGCTGAGACAAGTACAATGTCTGGAGTCTGGCTTGTCAGATTACAATGCCAATAAACAAAATTATCAGTCAGCCAACATTTACCAGTATTTGACTGATGTCTGCAGTTAATTTCAAACCCCATCGCAAATCCATTTGTATCTTAAATCATTTAAATCATGAGTTTGTATTCCTGACTAAACTTGTGCCAAAGTCACGGTAGACAGAGTGCTTCTGTTCACTTTATGAATACTTTTGTTTCCTGCTTTTACACTTAAAGGAAACTGTACCTTTAACTAGGCATGCAAACTAAGCATACTAAACACACTAAACTAAACTAAGCATAAAGCACCTGACACTTTTGGTCCAGACATTGTACATTATGTTAACCAATTTTGAGAAGTCTGACACAAAAAGTTATGTAATCAAAATTAATGTAATCCATTTCTAAAACAGGCTACACTAAACAAACCCTTTAAGGACCCAGTCTGTCATTTCATTTCCTCACAAATAATCATGACTAAATGTCTTTTATAACTGGACAAATACATGCATGAGGCCAATACACAAGGGACTCTCAGTATTTAAGGAATATGCAAAAGGTATTCTAAATTGCAGGTCCTTAATGGGTCATTCACTGTCATATCTTGTAAAATAAGCTAAACTTCTGCAAGAATGTTGTTGTGAACAGCTAGGAAAAAAAATTCATGTTAAGACAAGCAAACACAGCGAAAAGATTAAATATATTTGAGGAGATATTGCATTTTGCACGAATTAATATGAAAAAGAAAAAAAAAATTAAACGAATTTGAGGTACTTACCGGAAGGACCTCTACGAAATGTTTACATCTGTGTAATCTTTAGCTGCTATTCAGGCTACCAAAGTGTCTTTTAGACATATGCACTTTTTCGCAACCGAGCAAACGTGTGGGTTTCAAGCGCACCACTACACTTCACATCTTGCATTCAACCCATCTGTGCCAACTCTTGGTCCCTTGTACAATACACCGCACTGCGACCAGGGCCGGTAACGCTACGAGCCACCCTGTCCCACTCTCCTCGGCCAGGGGAGGGGAGGAGGCAAGCGTCCCAACAACCACCGGCGCAAGTAGGGCCCGTTGGACACTGAAAGGGTACCCTGCATTACAGGAAGCTATGGTGTGCAGTCACAGTGCAACAAAGGAGGGGCAGGATAACAACCTGTTGGTAGCCATGAAATAGGAAGTCTGTGCCAGATCCTTGCTCGCTGTGAGGGAAGAGAGAAGAGACAGACAGAGGGGGGAGAAAAACACACACACAAAAACAGAGATTACTGCTTCTGCAAAGCAAAAGGATTGGATTATCATTAGGAAAGGAGCTGAATTTATTACCTTTTATTTCATTTCCAAAACACTGATTAAGCCAAGGCCAAGACTGAAAATAACATTCAAGGGGACTTGTTTGCCAGTGAACAGCACAAAATGGGAAAATGGGAAAAATTACTTTCATTCCATTCCATCATCTTTGCGACAGCCTCATGAATGAAGCAGAAATAATAATAAAAAAAGAGAGAATGGTATTAAGACAGAATCTTAGTTCAAGCATTAACTATCTTCTCTTCCCACTCTAGTGCTATGGCCACACTGGCTATACTCAGAGTGCATGCAGAAAACAGACCTTGAGGGGCCAGTTTCTGATATACAGCATGAAACTGCCAAACCACAGTCAAAACACTGAAAATTAAAACAATGAAATGTTTTGTTCCCGAGCTGAACAAAAGCTTGCAATGAAATCTCAGTTTCCGCACATTTCAGTCCTGGACTTGGCTCAATCTGTACCAAGAAATCAAGTGTTTCATGAAAGGTTGCTACGTCATATACAGGGAAAGGGAAAGGTCATCAACTGAACAGGTGTGTGGTTATGTAAACATGAAATCAGCAGGATTTTCACCCCCCTCCCCACCCGTATCTGAGGTGGGACAGACAAAAGCAGAGGGCACAAAGAGCAAAGAAGGAAGCCTCTACCTCGCACTAGCTGGGAACATTTCACCACATCAGTGTGTGGGTGTTCAATAGTAATTTCAAAGCCTGGAACAAAATACATGACAGGTGAGTTCAACACAGACACAGTTGCGAGGTGACATGTCATTTTATGCGCAAGCAAACAAGTTGACTCGGAACATGTTAAAACTATCACTTCAATCATTTGAAACAATCCGCCATAAACGAACAGGGGAGCTTGATGACAACTCAAGTCGATTTAGTGGGGTCAAAATTTAGTGCAATCAAATCAGTTCTGCAAACTGTCACTCTCTGAAAGACAGACACTTATTTCCATGCTGCGTGTATTTCAAAATCGCACACACAGATGGCTGCAGCTGACAAAAATGTTGCCATAGCGACTACAGCTCTGAATGTGGAGACAACATTTTCCAACATTCATTTGAAATTTCCTCTAAGGCCTTATCAGTGTCTATGATATACGACTATGTGCCTGTTGACACTGAGAGAATGACATGTCACCTTTACGTGGCTTACTGAAGAAATGCACTTGACAAGTAACCCATACAGCTGTTGCTATAACATTTCACTCAACAGGCTGTGATACATAAATCAACAGCGGTCAATCATACCAGACTCTTACTGATAATGATAAACCGATGATAAAGATTACGATAAATAAAGTGCTTTCTCTCTTTCAAGTCATCCACTCCAGTCACCATTACTTACCGAGGGTCTGCAGCACTATGGTTTCAAGTATCACCAGCTCTTGAGCTTGCTGGAGGTATGCCTGAAGTTTGATAGACAGTCATTACATAACAATTGTAATGAGTCTATTAATCAAACCCCCTAACAACTGATCTGAAATTGCCAAATCTCCAGAGAGGCTCTGTTACTGTTAATGTGAGTGATGGTAGGTGCAGGTTTTTGATACACACTTAATTTCAGGCCAAAGCACGACAATTAGGTCCTTTGGACAAGGCAAGGGAACTTAGAGCAGAGAGAACTGGAAAGACAGATGTAGAAAGGAAGAGCAATTTTTAACCTACAATACCCAGATCTACCCAAACTTACGTTACTTTTTGTGTCTAGTGGTGGTTCTTGCGGATTTAGGCAAGCATGTGCAACTTTGATCACATGTTCAAGTTTCCGAGGTTGCTCTTCCACTTTTGCAGCCAGGAATAAGGTGGTTGGAGAAATTATCTATGATTAAAAAAATAAATAAATAAATAACTCCATTATTACAAATAAAGTCCCATACTGACAAAATGGCAACGTATCTAAATCACATTGTGGTTTACTTGCATGCATCATAAGCAGGACTGAATCTCCGAATACTTACATTTCTGTGGAATTTGGTGAAAGAGTGGTGCATATAAAATCTATGCATGTAAACAATAGCTGTATTTATTGTTAATTGTGAGCTGGAAGTAAGTCAAGGAACACAAATATGTATGAAATTCACTGGACTCAAAAGAATTTGCACCCATGTAGAGTTCACTCAATTATTACTAACGGGTAAATCCATAAATTGCTGGGGAGCTAGTTAACCCTCCTATTATCTATGCAGTTAATTTGACCATATCCAATGTTTAACGTCTCTAAATACATGATTAAGGTGTTTTTGCTTCATATTTGATGACTTTTTCTAATTTAATCAGAACAACCGGGTAGACATGAAATGGCCATGATATGTTTTCAACATCCTGTACACATTTGGCACAGGGCAGTGTTTCTTTGGGGTCAAGTTAACCCTTCCATCTGCTTTAGGGCCCTAACCTAACATACCCATACCTGTAGTGGTGCCAAAACCAGTACAGTTTATATGACATTTGGGAGGAACTTTGATGCGCGGGGGGTGAGGTTATGTTATATGTAAAGGGCTATTTAGGTTGTCATCAAGACCCATAAACTCGTAGACAATTATTATGATCCTTTTCTGGAGGTTTAGATTGCTGAGGTCAAATTGACTCCAGCTGATGGATGTGGTTAGTGAATGTGGGGGTAAGAGGAGGCTTAAGGTGGGGTAACGCTCAAGAGGAGTCAGGGTGGTGACGGTGTGAGAGATGACAGGTGGGCAAACTGTGACCGGCCAGGCTAGCTAGCAAGAAACCAAACGGTGTCCTGACAGCTAGTTACACGCTGACAACATCACCGCCTTACCCATGCTGTCTGACCTGCTGTGGAAGTAACTCGCTGTTATTACATAAAGCTGGCTCTGAAAGTGCAGCAGCGAGGCAGATTTAATCGATTGAATATGTCGCTTGTTGAGAGGCTAGCTGGAGCGGGCTAGTGACGCTAGCTGGCTCGGCTAGTGGCCTTTCCGTCGCTGAGCTCCGAGGGACACTGCGGGCAGCTAGCTGGGTAGTTAGCGCGCTAGTAAGCTAGAGAAACCTACAAAAATGATATCAAGGCTGTAGCTAAGAACACCGTAGCTATAACTACAACAAACAATGAAACACAGTGAAACGAAATACCCCGTTAGCCAGCTAAGCTCAGCAAGCGGGTTAAATTAGGTAACGGGCCCACACTGAGAGTGACCGCCATGTCTGCGCTGCTAGCCGAGCTGAATGAGTTTGTTTACAAAGGATACACGTTGAGTCTCTGGCCCATGTCTTGGATCAGGTTCGCCGCTTGCTGCCGGTACGACAGCTCCCGGTCCGGTTCAACTCCACAGCGGCGAGACGGCGTGTTTTCGAGCTGCTCCCGGGTGAAAAACCATTTCGACGAAGATCCCCGGCACGCCGCCATTGCTCTCCAACATTTGCTCAGTACATCGAGAAAGCGGACGTGACGTAGTTGGCCTCAGGAACCCGCAGACCTCTTCTTCGATGGTGGATTTGACCCGATGTTGACGCAAAAAGTCTTATTTATGAGTAGATGGTAATATTTATTTAACTGTAAAGCTCGCTGTTTGTTTTTCAATTTGTTTTGCTAATTGACTGAGTCCTGACTGACCAGTAAGCGATTTTTTTTTTTTTTTTTTCCAGGAAAGCGAGGGGATTTTTAAATGACATGCATTCATTATGTGCAGCCTTTCCTGATTAATCAACCTATGCCTAACCTTGACCTTAACCTTAACCAATGAGGCAAAATGATAAGTGTACTAAAATAAAATAAAATAAAACAAAATCTAGAAAGAGACACCATTTTTTCTCAAGTCTCTCCATTGTCCCTCTCAAGATTTCTTCCTTTATTTCTTGCCTGCTTTAAGGGTTCAAGTAAGGGGGTGTCCAGTTTTTATTTATTGTAGATAAGTTGAAGATAAGGGATTTATTTTCCTTTGCTCTAACTACTAATTGCCCACACAGAAATCAAACTAGCATTATATCAGGTAGCTACATAATGTAATGTCTTAGAGTGTCTTAAGGCAAACTGGGTAACAGATGAGCAGAATAATCTTCCACGATTTTAGCCTGTAGTCACCACCATGTTGATGCATATTGTGAACCCAAAGTGTAATTCAGTTGTTCCTCCTTGACACTTTATATGTAGCTTACTAATAAAAGTAGGCCTGGCTTGCATTTTCCCGGTCCCAGAAGCAGTCAAATAGTAGTTTTAAAACAAACAAGTCGATTTATAAAATTCTATGTCATTGGAAGTATTTAATTGAAAATATTTATCCTGAAACAACAGTTAGAATAGGTGGTGATCTGATGTAAAATCCAACATGTGTCTTCTTCAGAATCAGCACAGTGCCCGAATAAAACATTTGCATTAAAATCTTGTGCACATGCAGCAGCCGAAGTGTCATTTTCATGTTACTCAAATTGTTCTCTTCGGAGTCCCAAGAATTCAAGTGCATTTCCAGCAAGCAGTTTATCCTGCAATATAAACAGAGAAGAGAGGAGAAACGTACACCTGAATTGGTGTCGGCTTACAGAACAGACATGAGAAGGAGGAGAGCTAAGCCACACACTCTTACCTCTGATGCAATGATCAGCAAAGAGCAGCTTGTGCCAAAACTTTGATCTTTAAAAATAAAAAGTTGCATCAGACCTAAGAGTGTGCAGCATCCCCATCCTGTGATACAAAACAACAAATCACACTGAATAAGTTATAGGTCTTCTATTACATGGGATGGGGCTTTAGATTTATTTGTCCTCGTCTGGTGAGGCTAGAGCACCTCATCAGTTTGCTCTCGTGTTTTTATTCAGCCTTGAAAGACTATAATGTTTACAAGTGGCCCTGTCTGCTTGTTATTAGGAGTCTTAACTCCATCCCTCATTTTACAGTATGTGGTTAAAAACTAGCTGTGATTTTCTTAAAGCCCTGCAATAATTAATTCCAAACGACAGCACAGTGTCTTTTCCAATTCTAACCCGGCTCTGATGTGCTGCAGAGGTAATTATTGCAGCCATTTATGACAAAAGAGTTAGAATATCTGTACTGTCTGTATGTCGGACAAAAATGTTACCTTTAGTGTCTCATCAAACTCGTCCATGGATTCAATCAATGATCCAGGCTGCAGCTCACCCAGCGGGAATGGATAGTCTGTGCCCAGCATCACTTTATCCTGAATGGGGAAACAGATGCATGAGAGAACTCCTGAATGTCCCATGATTCTTGAGGTGATGGATACCACCAAACATATATAGTCTATGGTATGTGTTTGGTTAGTTTTTATGGTTAGTTTAACGACCAAATCATTCCTGCCATAGCCTAGAAATTATTAGTAGCTTTGGAGCAAAAATAAGTCATGGGTCTGGTCAGACTGGCTCCTCATATCACACGAGCACTAAGATTGCTTTAATGAGTCTGGGCCGCACAGTTAAATTATATTAATCACTTTATTATGGTTGAATCACTCTATGAATTCTTGATCCATTAAAATGCACACTGCACATTAGGACTAGGAATTTTCTCTCAGTGTCTTCACCAAGCAGGAGCCCTCTCTACAAGTGTGAGAGTCAATTAAAAACCATCAATATGACATGGCTGAAAAACGAGCAGCTCACTTTTCCAATAACGTCAATGAGCAGCTTCAGGGCGATGGGATCATGGACTAAGGAGTCGGTGTAGAACGAGCCAAGGTATTTCCGAGGGTTGGTCTTGTTGTCCACTGCGCACAGGTCAGGCCGAACCTTGTGGCCATGTTCAATTCTTCCTACGGTGAATGGGAAAGAGCCGCCTGCAACCAGACCAAAAAAAAAAAAAAAAAAAAAAAACATTGAGGGTCAAACAACACACTGTGGCTTAGGCTAACCCATTGTACTGTCTTTAACATACTATAACCAACCTTTTTTTGATAATAGCTTTATATATTGATATTTATATATTGGATTTTGCAATGTAAAGGAAGTATCTGGTTTCTTCTGTACCTCCATGAGCAAAGCAGACTTTCAATTTAGGAAATCTCTCGAACACACCCCCAAAAATCATCGAGCAAATAGCCATGGTTGTTTCTGACGGCATGCCTTTGGGAATGCAAAACACAGCAACACATTACTGTTAATTTCAGATTACCAATTAAGATGACTAATGGGTATCTTTATCCTATTGTAACAGTAAGTTTTTTAAAGACAATATGTGTGGACACTACTGCAATGGGGTTTAAGCAACACAACAAATGTAATTTTCCATGTGCATGATAGCCTTAACACAATGGACCAAACATGATCTTACAGTTGAAAAGCCTATTGAGTTGGTTATAATGCCTCCCGTCCATAATTTCAGGAACAAGCGGGTGCAGTGTTTAATAGTGTATTTGCCCTCATGTGATTTCATGTGAATTTACAACAGACAGGGATGAGGTATTTTCACAAGACAAGGGGTATTTTATTTCCTACCAACTTGTCCAGGGGGCATATTCAGTATCTCCTGTTCCTCCTCCTTCTCACTCACCCACCAGCCAGGGCAGCCAATACTTGGCCATCCTCCCATCTGTCTGCATGTCCCATGGGTGGACAAATATGGAGCAGTTCAGTTCCTCAGCTGTCTGCATGGAAGACACATTACACATCGCGGTACGCACAATATGGTATGTCCAAGGTCAGTGTGTCTTGATGAATGTGAATGTGCGCTATATATACAGTAATAAAAGTGTGACCTAGCAAGCAGATGGTTACTGTACCATTTTGAATTCCGCTAAAAAAAAATGTAGGTACACAATCAGTCAGTGTAATATTAGCACATAATACTACACTGGGAACTTTGCAAGCGCATATTACAGAATGCAGTGTCTCACAGCATAGATGGGATAGAGTTCAGGGGCGTTGAGGTCCCAGTTGTTGATATGTGAGCCGATCTGCACCCCAGGGAAGCCCAGCTCCTTCACGCAGCGCCTCATCTCCTGCACTGCCAGGTCAGGGGCCTGCATGGGCAGCGTGCCCAAGCCCACAAACCTCTTGGGGTGGCTACGCACTGTCTGGGCCAAATTATCATTCAGAAGGACACAGAGATCCAGGGTGTCCTGAGGTTTGGCCTGTAATCACAATAACAAATCAGGATGAACCAGGTAGCGATAAATCATCAGTAAGGAGAAACTATGAAATGTGAATTGCCATTAATCACATTCATTCTTCATCTAAGAAGAGCTGATACCCACCTTATGCAAACAAAGTAAAATGTTTAAAGTCGCAACGAAACATCATTTTAAGAGCCTCTTACTACCTCAGTTATGTTTCTCTCTTTCTGAAACAGGTTCCTGGGGCTAGGCTTAATACAGAGGGGAATCTTTCAAAAGTGTAAACCAATGGTAGATCAGTCAGGGAGAGACAGGCAGTTTTATTTGACAGGAGGGGCATGAATACTTAAAAAAAAAAAAAAAAAAAAAAAAAAAAAAAAAGATACAGCACATGGTTTGGTACTGGCAAAAGCACAAAATCTAAATTTAGTTTGATATATATTCTGCATACGTGAATATTATTCCATTGTAAGTTATCTACCATGTTGAAAAAGTCATCATTTGACAGTGTTTTTGAGACTGCAGTTTTACAGAAATTGAAACCAGATGGGCACACAGCAAAGCACACTACAAAGCATACACTACTCTAGAGTACAGTATAATAATGATTTATTTAGTGAATTTTTGACCTGAGCTAATGCATACGTACCCAGTAACTGAACATCACAGGAACGGTGGAGAGGGCTTGAACCGTGACACCTGAATGTCATAGCAGAAATATCCTTTTCAAGCACTCAAATGCTTCTATCCTAACACTTTGCATGTATTTCATTTAACAACTGTTTGTACCATGTTGATCCATGTCTCGTATGCGTGCGTTTGCATCCCAGCAGTTTTCCTGAATCACCCGGAACACCTTTCCATCCCTCATCATCTTTGCCTCACCCTGGAAAAAAGAGGAAGGTAAAATTTGCATAATTTGCTATAATTTATTGATACTGCTGCAAGAGTCACAAACTATGAACTGTCTCAAGCCAAGTTTAATGTGTGGAGCAGCACATAGAGCTCTCTAGAAGGCAGGCATGTGCACCTCTTATTCAGTGTGTGTCGCATTGACAACAACTGTGAGAAAAGTAACTCCTAGAGTTTTTAATTTCTGACTTATTAATAAATTACAATGTTTTGGTCCCACTAGGTTCTTTGTGACCATTTTAGTGTGGTTTTCGCAGGAAAGAAAGAAAGTTCCTGACTTGTGCATTTTGAAGTCCAAGCAAATCTCATCTTCATTCATTTATCCTTAGTCATTCTTTCAATTCACTGATGCAATTTGCAAGTTTATGAGCTCTTGCAGCTTTTGAATTTCAGAACATTTCAAAATACAGCCACATGATGGCAGCAGACAGATGACTATTGCTTCACTGAGAATGGAATAATGTGACTGTCATTGATATTTTTCACTTTATTTGCACCTCATGCAAATTTCAAGGCAGGCAGAATCTATATCTGTGTTTTTACACTTTTGTAACACATTGTGACTATGAGGGCAGGGGAGCACCGGACATGGTTTATATTTAGACTGTATCAGTGTCACACATTGAACTATATGTCCTTATGTGCAGTTTGCAGATGCCAAATGCCCAACGTTTGACGCCAAAAGTTCCATTGCCTAAGCAGCTGCCTGCCTCTACTGTTTTCCGCTCTGTCGTGGCTCCGTCTGCATTGAATCTCTCCGCCGATATAGTGGCATCATGCTGAGCTGTGCAGCTGTTCACACTGCGAGGCCCGAGCTGACAGGTCCGCAGAGTGGGGTGCAGCCCGGAGAACCTGCTGTGCACACGTCATGCGCTTGCATAAGTGCACCTGCACACACACACCTACTGCAGAACTGGCTGCGTCCCAACAGTGTGTCCAGTTAAGCAAAGACACACACAGACACAGTATGCATTGTCCTGTATGTGCATTTTGAACAAATGCTGTTCAAATTATGTTTGCGTGACTCACCTTGCAGTGATGGTGAAGTTGAACAAAGCCGTCATATCCGTACCTCTGAAACACACAACAATTGGTGCTGATCTTACATGTATCAATTATTACTTTGATTTGATAATTTTACAGTCAGGCAGGGACACAGACTCTCATTTACAAACTTAAAACTTTGTGTAGCTTTACAAATAGCACATACTGTCATGCAGATTATGCTGTGGTTATAGATCTTGACTTAACCTCTAAACATTAGTGTGGTTTCTGCAGGGTCAAATAAACTTTAACCAGTACTAACTCATTCACTGATGTGCCCAAAAAAACAACATGTCTGAGTTTTCCAAGGCCTTGCTAAGCTCCACTTGGCTCTGCTGTGTAAAAAAAAGCCCCCTGACTGTGGTATCCCATCTCCAGAGAGTCAGTGTTCACCCTAGAGGACCACACTAACACCCTGGATATCTCTGACAGAATGCCGTCTGAGACTATTCAAATGTTGACTCGTATGCATACAGATGAAGCGGCAAATGATCTATGTGTGCAATATAGCCAGCAAAGCCCCATTTCATATCCCTGCAGATCAGCATAACTGCACACTTTGTTGATGCAGCGGCAAAGCTCCAACTTCTCAGAATGCAAAGTGGGTTTTATGTCCTTCTACGTTTAAGGGTGCTCCTGCCACATCTATCTCTTGCCGTTGCCAAGGTCGTTTTTGCTTATCTGCATTATAAGCAACTGCAATGCCCCCCCCCAACCACCAGGGGATCTCTGTTGAGTGTGTGTTGGGGGGTTCCCATAGACAGGGGAGACTCACATACTGTTGATGGAACTGAAAGGCATGTTTTCTTTAAAAAATGCACAAAATTACACCATTTATCATAGCCACAGACTATAAAAATGATAATTATCATCTGATTTCCGAATTTCCTCTCTGTCTTTGAACACATCATGTGCAGCCAACAGCTCCCTTGGGAAAAATAATTGTTTCTAAGATCTATATGAGGACATATGAGTATATGTCATCATATTATCATGTTATATCTCTAAAATGTGTGAATAGGTTGTGTTTATAAAACCTTTGTATGGATGCTTTCATGTCACTGTCATCACATTGCTTAGTTATGTTTATAAAAGTTGTGTAATTTTTTGCAATAATTTTGATGTCTAATGCACATATATATTTTTTGTGCACACATAATTTTACATTGTGCTTCAGCTGCACATTTTTTGTCGTTTCATAATCAAATATTGTGTGTTTTACTTTCACTCCTATTATTTTACAGTGTTTATGCCTTTTCTGTACCCTGTTAAAGAGGTAAAGGGGCATAGGGTGGATTTGCATGTGAATATGAGAATACAACGTCTTGGGCTTGTGTACTCGAAACAATCTCTGTCTTACTTTATAGCTGCAGTGGCTCTGGGAGATGACAGTTTTCAACAGTTTTCTGTTACATTTCTTTTAAATCTGATGATGATTTTTGGAGTGTCCTCCTACTTCTAGCCATGATTGTGCAGTTGTGACTGCTTTATTTGTTCATTAAAAGCTTGACTGATAATAGAGTATGCCTAGCCATTTGGGGCTGGCCCGGTTGTAAAATGTCACTTAGGGTTCCAAAATGTTCAGAAACAGCCCTGGCAGTCGCTATTCCATTTAAATCCTGCTGGTTTATTAAACTACAGTTCAGGACTTGTTGAGTAATTTATACAGATTCTAGGGAAGTGGTTGAAAGTGAAAGGGCCTTCCTCTGTATTTTGTTTAAAATGTAGTATGAATCAGGGGAATACCTTATGGTGCTAACAAGGGAATGCTGTCCTCTCTCTTTAAAATACCCAAACCAAAATCAGGAACCAAAAATGGCTACTGAACCTTTTTCTGGTTGGCACTGCCATACCAAAAGCCACACCTGTTACTGGATTACATCTACTGATTTCTTTTTTAATCTGGAAACTTCAGCTTGCTTGATGTGAAAGTCAAGCATCTAAAATATCTGAAATATCTAAAAAGCATAATTTCTTCTGAAGGAGAACCAGTGTCTGGAAATTATCCCACAACTCCAAACAACATGCACTCATGGTGATCAAAGCACATTAGTTAGAAAACAGAAAGGGGAAAACACTTGAGAAATAGCCTTGAAGCCTACATGCACCCTAGAAACCTGGCGGGATGTGAGGAAACCAAACATACACCCTCTCCTGGTCCATGGGCAATCATTAGCTAAAGCCAGGCCTTCATATTGACAAAGACACAGGAGCAGGAAAAGACAGGACAAGGAAGAGCAGGGCCAGTGCCAGCTATTGATTAAAGTTTAACCAGGCAGAAAGAACAGATTTATGGAGTGGACTATTAAACTCCCCACTGGCACTCAAAGGGAAAATGTCAGTACACCTTATCCAGTCGTTAATAACATTACATTCAAGGATGTGTAAAGTGGACAACAGTCAAAGAGTGTTAACCACAAAATGTACAGGAGAAGTCAACATTTTGGCAGACAGTGAGATGGATATGTGCCATTACGCACGCCGAGGCTCCAGGTGCAGCCTTATTTTATGCTTTAGGTACTGACTGAGTAATCTTACGTGTTGTGTCCCGTTGCCTACCTGCTTCAGATCGGGCCATTCCTTCGGCAAAATGTGATTGTGAATATCAATCTTCATCCTGGTGATCTCCGTACCCTCAGAGGCGGTGAATTGTGCAGCCCGTTGCAGTGGATAGGACAGATTTAAGCGTGGACAGGTTGACCTCCTGCCACAGGTTGAAACCAATGACCGTCAGGTGAACGGCTGCTGGGACAGCGGCTGCTGCACCCAGGTCACTCCTTACTCCACCTATAAACAAGAATGAAGCCTGTGCAATACACTTTTAACAGCTACTATGTCACTACAGCATGGCATTATCGCCCCACAGCACAGTCTTTAAGCTCAGATGATTTAGTGGGCTGTTTTCCTTTTATTTGCAGAGACGAGTTCGATTTCGCAAGAGGTGCCTGTTTTCCATACAAGACCGCACCCTGTCTTCCTGCACTGGACTTTTCGCTGAATCAACCTTTTATCAGCTTTATTTTGTTTATGACTTGCAGTAGAGACTGTAAGAAAGTTATTCTGATGTTTCAGGAGACTATGCAGACTAAAGTGGGGTTTGGCTCACAGGCGTTTTGGCTATAGGCTGCTGCAGGATGAAATGGACACATAGAACTACCCTTCGTCTTTATGGATCGAATAAATCGTTGTGTTTCATGAGTGTCTTGTCCGTGTGCCATGCAAACGGAGCAGGCGGAGCGTCTTCTGCCTGTGTGAATAGGCGCCACCTAGTGGTTGATCCCACCATTCGGAAATTCTCTCTCTCTCTCTCTCTCGGCTGTATGTGGCTGTATTTTGAAATGTTCTGTAAAGAAAGAAAGAGCCTAAAAAACATTTAAAAAACAAACAAAACAAAAAAAAAAACACCATGTTCTGGGTTATCAGTAGCCTAGTGAGTTTACTGCGACCTCCTAACACTTACTGGTATCTTCTAAAGGTCTCACTGTTAATGTCCTACTGTTAATATTTTTATCCGAGCTTAATCATACTGCGGAGGTTATATTGCCGTGATATTTGTATAGGCCTAGTATCCCCTTTCAACATGCTATTATACTCCCTTCTGTTTTTTAACATCAAAAATAGCCTTTGCTCGAGCAACTGTAAATGTAACTAAGATGTTACACTGTGCTGTTTCATAGTGGACTGGGGGGATGGAGGGGGGGGGGGGGGGGGGGTTAATAGGTGCTGAGGAGAGGAGAGGGCAGGAGAGGGAGAGAGAGGGAGGGGAGGGGAAAAAAACTTGCTGGTACCGCCTGCCAGGTCTCCATCAGACCACGATAGATCACAGTGCGCTATCGCGTCGCCGCATCTAACCCTTACAAGTGGGTGTCTTTAATTCGCCTAGCCCGACAGAGTATTTAAATTGAGGGTGCAGAGCTGTTCCCTGTGGAGTTTTCTGTATACAGAGAGAGTTGCGTCGCTGCTGATGCTCGGGAGATAGTCCTTTATCTCCAATCTTCTCTTATCGCCATCTCTCTCTCTCCCCTCTCTCTCTCTCTCCCTCCCTCTCTCTCTTTCTTTCCTTCCCCTGCGCAACTGAGTCGACACCGGTGGCACTGGACACGCTGGATGGCTGCTGCACTTGACAAGCCGGTGTGAATCTTTTATCTCTGCTCTTCTTGACCCTATAAAAACAACTCAGCAACAATGACAGATCCGGCGACTCAAGAGTCCTACCCTGTCCCAGACCCGACTATCGTGGATCCGTGCCCGGCGGTGGTGCGTAACGGCCAGTGCGCCCCGGATGGCTTCTCCAACCATCACCACCAAGGCAAACCCCCCTCCGGCCAGCCGGACCCCTTCACCACAGGCCAGGAGATGAAAATCACCGACAGTGTGGAGGGAGAAGGTAACTTGCATGATTTTTTAAATTTTTATTTTATTTATTTTAACTTCAACGGAAACAGGGAGAAAGCCCCGGGGTATAAGAGTATTTTTAGCCCGTGTTATTTATAGCCTACTCTCATTTGAATAATTTATGAAAGGCCTACATCAGCAGGAACGATTTTGAATGAGGGCAAAAGTTATTTGAGTTCAAAAAACGCCATGCAGTGTTGGTAGCTACTGTCACTTCCAAATTAGTTCTGTCACCAAAATTGCCTACATTCATTTATTCATTCATTGGTGCGTGTGTGTTTGGAGCTGTTTGTGTATTTACTTTCAGTGGCAGGCTTAAGGGTGTAGATATTGGATTTTGGACTCAAGTGATGTGAAATATTATAAATCAGTGGTCAAGACTGAAAAAAATGTTGCTTCTGAGAATCCAGTAGTTCTGTCACACAGTCTGTTTCAGGTTCTGTAAGAGACTGGATTTAGCTGCCAGATTTCCATGAGAACCGGTCACATGGTATAAACCCTGACATACTACATCATTGGGTATGTGCATTGCCTGTATGCTCCTGCGTGAGTTTGTTTCTATGTGTGAGTGTACACACATGTATATGAACTCTCATAACAAAGGATAATCCCATTCATTCTCCCATAACACCTCAGATCAAAAACAAAACATTCCAGTGTGGATAATAGGAGGGCCTCAGTTACATGATAATTCCTTAAGCCTGCTGCTTCTCTCTATAGGCACCAACGCACAGATTACAGATTTATTTACATATTATGTGTGCTTGCTGATTCTAATTGAGAAGGATTTAATTATTATGATAATTATAGGCCTACCACGCAGTTTTTCCATACTAATGAGATTCATATCACCAAGCATGTTATGGCTGGAGTAATGAATTTAAACGGAAATATTCCCTCTAATTAGGGCTGTCACAGCTTGGTAGATTAGATTTGATCTTATTTACCACCATATATTACTATCTATGTATCTATCTATTTATCTATCTATCTATCTATCTATCTATCTATCTATCTATCTATCTATCTATCTATCTACAAGGTGTTTTAGGTGTCTTGGAGTAAATTGGATTGGATGACATACATTGCAGGTCTTCAGATCAAGTTAAACCCACATCCTGTGCATTTCATGTGTGTAAAAGTCCACTCAGCCCCCAAAACATACAATTAGATGCATTTAACACTTCTTGTCCAATAGCTTGCAGTGTACAAAATAATACCTCAGCCCTCTGCTTTTAGTATACAGTTTTTAATGGTGTGGTGCAGTTTCTTTGGGCTTTTATATATAAGGAAAAATGACTCCTTTATTTTGACTCCTTTAAGGCTCCCTACAAGAGCTGTAATGAGGTCCAATCTGCTCATTAGGTGGTGTCAACAAAGCTTGTTGTGCTTAGTTATGAAAATGAGGCTTGCACTTAGAGCTATTCTAATAAGCTATTATAAAACACTGGCCGGTTATGGCAGACAGCAGCAGACATCAAGGAGGACGCTATTCCTTAAAAGTCAAGCAAACCAGGTAGATGCATGCCAAAGCATCATTACACACACACACACGCATGCACGCACTCACGCACGCACGCACGCACGCACGCACACACACACACACACACACACACACACACACACAAGTAAGAACAAAATCAAGACACACATGCTTGTTTTTCAAGCACGCACACACACAGTACAGGTGCAAATGCACTTGCGCATGCTATCTTTCTTGAACGCGCTTCCACACTCTGCCTCTCCACCTCCCTCTGTTGCTCTCCTCCTTGTAGGTTGCATCAATCTCTCCTCTATTTACATAAAAATCCCTGCTGCTGCTCTTGGGAAACCTCTGCAGTCATCTGATCATGCTGCCCTACGTCAGTGGTTATCAAACTTTTTTTCTGTTGGATTTTTTATCTATCTATCTATCTATCTATCTATCTACAATAATTCAAGGGCTAGTAATGGCAGATGGTATTACAGTAAGAAGGGCTGTAAAGGTGAGATGCCGCTTGTCAGTTTATTTTGTAATTAATTTTTCATCATTTTATTTGGACTCACATTGTTCCCAGGTGTTTTATAAGCCCAGTCAAGTGTTTACTGAAGTTTTTGCTAAGTGGAATTAAACACTGGTATTGGACAGTTGCTGTTAATTACTTTGAGAAAAGAAAGGTGAAAGAAAAGGTGTGTGTGTGTGTGTGTGTGTGTGTGTGTGTGTGTGTGTGTGTGAGTGTGTCTCAAGGAGAGATATGTGGAGCACATGCCTTCTCTGCTGATCCCCCAGCCATGGATCATGTGAGCAGAGTGTGGTGGCGTTCAGCCATGCTGTCTCACTTCCCCCTCACACATACACACACACGCACGCGCACACACACAGACACACACACACACACACACACACACACACACACACACACACACTGCTTGTGTGGCATAAATGGTTTTTAAAAATCCTTTTATTGTTTCTCCCTTGTGTGGGAGAATATAAAAAAACTGTATTGTGATGTGTGCACAGTCACAGACAGCTTGGCATGCATTTGATTTAGAGTTGATCAAATGCTGTATGTTAAATAATATGAAGAACCTTTGAAATCAAGTATAGGGGAGTGCTATATAGAAATAATTAGAATTTTTGACAGTCCAATCAGGATTGATGATCATGAGCAACTCTAGTTTTGTTGTTGTTGTTGCTGTATCACCTAATTACCTAATTAAGCTTTCCTCCTATTTATGAACTGGAAAATGTCCATAGAAAATCATCCTTCATATTGTCCAGTGCTAACACCACAACTCCAGAGAAAGACACAATACATGCTGATCAGGTGTTCAAATGGAAACACAAAGTGTTCAGCATTACAGTGAAATGCTTTTTTTCTTTTTATTTATAATGAAACATGTTTTTATTACAGTTATTGGCTTTATTCAGCATACTTTTTTTCTCTACACCTATTTCCACACACAACAGAAAGAGCGAGCAAGCAAATATGTGCAGTTGAAGAGCAGCTTGCATGATGTTACTGTAAAGTACAAAATCAAAATATGAATGGCCTCGGTATATAGCTGATCTTATGATTGGAAGTGTGTCTTACATGTGAAAGTGTTGGCAGCTCCTAACTGTGGAGTCATATGACTCTTCTCTCTGTCTCTTACCTACATTGCATACACACAAACTGTAAATGGGATATGCTGAAACATGAACAGGATTTTCTTGGTGGGTTGGCTTGAGTTTGCTGATAATACAGTGGCTTGACCTTTTGCTTGTCCCAGACTGATGCCCCTGCCTCCTGACACATAGACCATATGATCTCCTTTGATTTTCTGTCCTACAATGAAATTAATTTGCTTCAGATTAAGTGATTTGACATGTGCCAGACAGGGAAAGTTAAGGGCTTGTTTGTACTATACACCACAATGAAAAAACAAAGAAACAAACAAAAAAAATAGTTACTACAGTGCTAACATGTTTTAGTGAGACTAATTCTGAGTTATGGATCCCACACTGCTAAAGAAATAGGCCAAGCTGTAGTCAGCATACTGCAGTTTTCTAAGTAAAGCTATAGAAAAGCCTTACAGTACCATTTCTTGCAGATTTCTCACACAAGTATAAAGTTACTGTCTTAGCCACATTTTCTCTATCTCGATCTGAATCGAGATGACTCCACAGGGGTGTAAATGCTCCTGTTTCCGGCTATGACAAACAACCTCTGTTGTTCTTTTTAACCCTGTTCCAGTAATTTTAGTATTCCCATCCCTGCTATCCAGGGAATAGGCAGACTCATCAGTTCTGCTCTGTTAGTAGCAGTGAAGAGGCCTTTTACTCCCCAAAACAACATCCATGTGACTTCATCCGCTGTCTATTAGCAACTGTTTCTGGACAGGTTCACTCTCTATGACAAATGCACACACACACTCCCACCATATCCCCATACACACACACACACACACACACACATACACACACACACACACACCATGTGGTGGCGCTGCTGCCTCCTTGCGTCTCTCTCAGTCTTAATACCTTTGCATTTCGACCTTGAAATATGTCAGTCCTGTGCCGCGGGATAGCTCACAGGTGAGCAACAGTTCCCTGCGTAGGCCTGTAGCTCATAGTGTTAAAAACTCATTTGGATGTAAAAATTCAGACTCATCAATATTGTATGAATCTGAAAAGTCAGTCTCATATCAAATGAGCAGCTTCTGGCAGATGAGAATCTGGGCCGTCTGGCCTCTGACTTCAGGCAAAGACTTCACGGATAGGGCTGCTCTGAGCCATCACAAAACGCATGTGAGGTGTTAAACTGAATGGTTCTCCTGTGTGTGCCTGAACAACTATGCAGCAAACCACGCATAAAAACCACCATAGAAACTATTTAGTCTGGCTAATAAAGACAAAACTGTCTATTTGTCACAGCCAGTGTGTCATGTCCCTCTGTCTAAATCCCCCTAGTAAATCAAATATCCAACGGCCCAGTGCTCTTGGAAACTGAGTAGGGATTTGAAATGGAAAGGATGGAGGGAGGGAAGGAAGACACAGTTCCATTATGGTTTGCTGGCAGCAGTAATTACTCATTGATGGGCCTGGACTGTTGGGCCTTTGGTGGTGGATTCATTTCTGTTGGGAGCCTTTGTAAGCATTTTCCCCTGGACACTTCTCACTTCAGTGGCCCGAGTTTTCAACAGCATGGACTAGAAACAATGATTAAAATGTGATGACATTACATCAGCTGTAGCATAGTTCATAAAAGTCACAACATGGGAGTTTATCCCATGTTGTTTATCCCACGTATCCTGTATCATATATACTTTGGTGTTTTTGACACATGTCATGAAGGCTGAAGGTAGCAGGACCCAAATGCAGGGCAGTAAGGCAGGTATGGTGAAAACACATGGATTTATTGATAAACCAGGATAGCAAGCTCAGGTATAGTGGTGTGGCTGCCTAGTATAGCTGAAGGTGTCTTGGCACAGTGAATAGTTCAGTGATCCAGCAGGGGCTGGTGGCTGATGCAGGGTTTCAGTAGCAGACTGGTGACTGCATGATGACTTGCAGGTGTCCTGATAACCCTGCTTCCACCAGAGGAACCAGGCCCTCTTTTTGCCCAGGGTTTGAGTTCCTGGCACTCCTTGTCACCACAACTGCTTTCATGAACATAACACAATCATGAACATAATGGTGGCTTTGACATCTTCCATGTTGACTGGTTTTTCTGTTGTCAGTCGTGCGCACAATGACTAGACACCTCCTCCTTAGCTTAGGAAACTCGCTTTGCCCCGGAAACCTATTCCAAGGACGAGACCCAGGAGCTCTGACACCTGAACCTTTTGGTGGAAAAGGGTCTCTAGTGATTAAGGAGACCACCCTTCAGAAGACCCAAATTCAAGTCTGCATGTTAACCTACGGAACTGTTCTCAAGCAAATTAGAGAATCTCAATCTGCTCGGGGATGGCTGCTCTGTCGCCTGACCTCTGACCTCCCAGTGGAGAGGGCAAGTGAAAAGAGAATTCCCTTACCGGGATCAATAAGATTGATGTTACAGCTAATATCTTTGCAATGTTCAGCTAATGCATCAGCTCAAAATACAGGCATCTAATTACAAGAATAGCAGATTGTCCCTGTAAAACGGCTCACTGTGGCTCTCCCTGCAGGCCTCCTGGAGAGCAGCATGCGTCTGAAGCCCCATGAAGCCCAGAGCTACAGGAAGAAAGCGCTCTGGGTCTCCTGGATCTCCATCGGGGTCACGCTCATTCTGGCTGTGGCAGCTTTCAGTAAGTACATGAAAAAACACAATACAAGCTGAAATGACGTGTTTTCAAAGGAACTGTTGAACCATTCACCTGTGTACTAGCAACAGCATCAAATACAGCAGCTTCTTAAAAATACAAGATATACTACGATGGTTGAAAGTAGCTATTTATGGGACAGTTTCTTCATTAACTATCCACTGGGGACAAAATTGACTATTGCAGTTTTTTTTTGTTTGTTTTTTTTTTTTTTTTTTGCTGACTTCCTTGTGGCCTAAGAGGAAACTTAGTCATCTACACTTACAACTTCCAGTTGGAGTATTCGTGCAAACATAAACATATCATCACATGCTTTCTCACATGCAGACTTGCTTAATCTTTAACTTGAAATGTGGAGTTAGAAAAGGAGAAGTAGTAATGAATAGTATTTTTGTGTGCCAGGAAGTCATTTTTTCTCATTTTCATTACTTGTGTTGTACCGGGTGTTAATTTTTGTAGAGCAGGAAAGTTTTACTAATATTGACGGATTTCAGCTGGGGAACAGGGATTGTTGTAGTTCATTATAACTTTCTTATGCAGTTATACCTAACCATACAATTAATTTGAAGTTTTATGTTGGTGGTAACAAATTTCATGACTTAAAAGTGACCGTTGGTACCATATGCAGAAAGATTGCTGCTTTCATTGACTTGGCAATACTTTATTTAAGTGTTGTTATGAGCCTTATTTTAGCACAGCATGTACTTCAATTCAAGGACAAATTTTCAGTGGATTCTTCCCACAGGGGCAGGGAAAGATTAAATGACTTTTATCAAATGTTAGCATTTCTTACGTATAATAAAAAGTGTTTTTCTTAGAAATAGCAGTTGTGTAAGTAAGGGAAATTTAGTACTAAAATTTAAGTGTCTGTGTGTCTCCAGGTGAAATAGGAAAATTAGAGATGTGTTAGAAGGATGACATTTTTGCCAACAGGATGACAACAAAGAACATATAGATTAAGCCCAACTTGCAGAATATCACAAGTCCAGCAGGAGCATTATTGATGCATGGCAATTAGAGCACCTCAGCTGGGACATTGTGATGCAGCAGATGCATGAGGAGATCACCTCTTCATTAGTTTCCCCACACGTGGTCTTGTGACTGCTGTCATGCCATTGATGGAGAAGATAATACTGCCATGTGAACCTTGCCTTTTCATGGAGGTTTGTCCATCAAAATATAGATCAGTCATCACTTTGATGTTGAAACGGTGAAGAAACAATTTCAAAACACTCTTTGTTGTCTCATGATGGTGGTGATGACTGACACGCACCGATGTCAAGACAAAGGGGGATGTTGCTTTGTCACCCTGGCTCAGCGTCGGTTTTAAGTCAGAATGTGTCCTAACCCTTTTTCGTATGCACTGTGTGGTGACTGAGCACAACTGGGCTGTCGTCTTCAGCACCTCCCCGTTTCACAACGACTCAGTTGCATGAATTCACACCTAGAAACTGTCGGTGCAGCCGCAGCTCTCCACAACACAGCTGGAGCAGTTGGGAGCTGCCTTACACAAAAGAACCACAAGAAAAGGGATGAGCAATGCTGATCATTTTCTTGCACTAACATTTTCCCAACTGATCATAGAAATGTTAGTAAGTGTACATAAAATGTTTTTGGTGGAAACCAATAATTCAGAAGATCTATCTATCTATCTATCTATCTATCTATCTATCTATCTATCTATCTATCTATCTATCATCATATATTTATTCTTCTTTCTTCTGCATATTAATATAAAAGTAAACCCCATTAACAGTTTAGAGTTTCTAGTTTCCTGTATGTCATTTACCATATCAGCCAAAGAGCATGAATGAATAAATGAATGAGTTATACTCTATTCTCTGAATGTATATACCTGAAACTGTTCCCAGTTTTAGGCTGAATACATGTCTGGGTGAGAAAGAACAGAAAGAAAGAAAGAAAGAAAAGAGAGAGAGAGAGAGACTGAAACAGGTGGGCCACAAAGAAGTATGAACCGTTGATACTGAGAGAGTTAAAGACATACCTGTCAGACAGAGACAAAGTGTGTGTGTGTGTGTGTGTGTGTGTGTGTGTGTGTGTGTGTGTGAGAGAGAGAGAGAGAGAGAGAGAGAGAGGGAGGGCGGGAGGGAGGGAGAGAGAGACAGAGGGAGGGAGGGAGGGAGGGAGGGAGAGAGGCATCTGCAGTGGAGGAGAGAGAAGGCAAGACAGACTTAGGCAAGAACAAGGGAGATGAGGGACGGAGGCAGGTTTGAGAGTGTTTGACAGTGTTTGGCTGGCTCTGCAGCTTGTCTTGTGGGCGGAGGGGTGACATGAGGTTAGGAAATTAATAAATGAACACGACGCTTCCTTCTTCTGCAGCTACACAGAGACTGAGATGAGAGACAGAGACTGACTCAGTGAAGCAATCAGGAAGGTGGACAGATGGAAAGAAAAAACGAAAGAAAGACAAAGAAAGAAAGAAAGAAAGAAAGACAGACAGACGGAAAGACAGAAAGAAAGAAAGAAAGAAAGAAAGAAGAAAGCTGACGAAGAGATATGATGAATGAGAGCCATGGGACTGGAGAGACAGATGGAGGCATGGAGAGAAACTCTGAAAGGTGTGAAGGTACCAGGGGACGAGGCAGGATGAGGCCTGGCAGGCAGCATGAGGGATTTTGCGGTTGTGATGGCTCAACTTTAAAGAACACCAGCATGCCATTTCATCCTGCTAGTGCCCTACTTTCTCTCTCTCCGTGTCTCTCTTTCTCTCAATTTATTCTTCCCTTTTCTTTGCCCATCCCACTTCCTTTTTCTTTGCCTTTTTTTTATAGCTTTATAATACTCTGCCTTCTGTTTCCTATTTCATTCATCTGCCTCTCCCTATCTCTCCATCTCTATCCTCCTTTTTTAGCCTTCTGTTTTTTCTTTTTTACTCACTTTGTTTCTATTCTAACCGTCTTCCTTCTCGCTCATTCTGTTTCTCTCTCTCTGTCTCACTCACTCGTTCTCTATCGCTCTGAGGACAACTAATGAGGTCTTCTGCCATTCTGTGACCTTCAGCAGCATTATAACATTTCGAAAGGGAAGAGGGTTCAAGAGAGGGAACAGGGCTTAGCCTTTGTAATGTAGGTCCAGTGGTACCGACTTCTGAATGGCTCTGCGGTGAATGGTGGCTCTGTGTAAAGCTCGCAACCTTTGAGAGATCCATCTTGAGGATGAGCCTTTTGTGCAAGCTGTTCACCTGTTAGAGGCGGCAGAAGTCCTTATCAGGCATGTCAGCCCTGGACACTGAGCAGGGATTGCATTTAAAGGGCCGTGAGTGGCAACTCTGGATCATTCGCTATTTGTTTTGATACTCATAAATTGGATTTGAAATTGCCTCCAGACTGGCCTTTAACCGACTGCCAGGTGACAATAATGAATGAATGTTTTATTTCGGTCATTTTCAAGCGGCAGAAATCAAATACACCTATGAATAGACAATATCTTGTGCATAAATATTTAAATACTAAATAATATTTCATTTCCTTTCAGTGTAAAACCAAAACAAATATATAATATATACAAATAAACACTGACCGAAAAGGTATAGGCTGAAGCCTTAGCTTATTTTGCCTATCCTTCTTACATTGCTAAGTTTTCGTCAGCTCACTTAAATAATAACATGATGAATATAAAAACATAAAGGAACAGCTCACCAAAAAATACAAAAAAAAAAGTTTCTGTTTCTGTGTAGTTTGGTGAGGTTTCCAGTGTGTTGCGATTAGAGCTGCAATGATGAGTTGAATACTCAATTAGGTGGCATGTATTACATTAATCACCAACTAGACTGATAATGGGTTAATCATTTTGAGTCATTTTAAGAAGAAAATATCCATACTCTCTGATCCCATAAGAATATAAAAACTTAGTCATACTTTTTCAGGATGACTAACAAATTTCTTTGGCACCGCAATTAACCTGATGGGTATGTGCAAAAGTTGAAGTTCAGCAGCATTTGTTTTCATTCTGTGCATCAGATAAAAAATAAAAAAAAATCTGGCAAAACTGAACTTCCTCTCAGGCTTCCTATTGTTTATTTATTTCTGTGGTTTTGTGTAAATGGTTTCTGAGACACTAAATGTCACTCCCAAAATATATTTATGCAAATGACAAGTTTAGTCCCCACTGCTGTTCTGCTGTTCTGGTATTTCATTCATGGCAGGTGTATTGGCATTATGTTATGTTAACCTAAGACATCGAAAGTTTCTTAATCACGTTTCGCTGCTAATCACATCTACATTCATTTTTTCTGTTGTCAATCACACCTTTCCACATCCTCCTGATATGGCAGCAAACTGAATAGATATTGTTTCATTAACAGATAATGTACAGTGGGATTTCTGCTTTGTACTGGGGCCAAACATTTGATGTGCTGCATTTGTATTCTGCTTGCTACGTGGCCACAGGGAAAGCTGTTCCATATTCAAACTGGGAGACCGAATCCTCACCACCATCACTGATTTTCAGATTGCCTCACAGGCCTTTTAGGAGCCGGCTATAGGAGCTGGCCGCCAGACAAATAGGCTGCCGCGCGATCAATCTGTCGCCCTGCCAGCAACCATTTGATGTTTGTGCAAGGAGCCCGCAAGCTTGTGCAGGGAGGGACGGAGGAAGTGAAGGAAGCAGAGACTTAGTTGGAGAAAAGGACCAGGAGGAGGTAGAAAACTCCTGGTGGCTTAAAAGGGATAGAGGGATTGATAGATGAAGGGGAGGGAGGAAAGATGGAGGAAGAGGAGGAAAGAGAAGTAGGAGGAGGAGAGGTGCAGAGGCTGAGAGACTGGGGGGAAACATCAGAAAGCAAAAGAGTAATGAAAAGACTGAACGTGTCTGAGAAAGAAGAGAGAGAATTTAGACGGCGGGGGGATGGAGATGGAGATGGGGATAAATAGGCCACTGACAGATGCTAGAGAAATTTGCATCATAGAGCTAAAAATGCAGAGTAAGACGCTTTAGATAAAAGAAAGAAAGAAAGAAAGAAAGAAAGAAAGAAAGAAAGACTAAAATAACTTTGCTTACCCTATCCCATGACTGCTGGATCTATGTGTGATCCTAGATCGCCCCATGTGAACACACGGAGGGCTCATTTGGCCAAGAAAGCAGCACACAGCTTCCGTGCCAAGCCTCTCCTCTCTCTCCCTCTCTCTCTCCCTCGTTCTCTAACGCTCACTCTGCAGTATAGTTCTGTAATTAATGAGATTTCACCCAGATACATATAGTGACGCTCCAGTGCTGTTATAAATAAACCACCAAATCTATTACATTCTGGCTATCCATCTGTGGTTCGATTGCATGCCTGTAGCCAGGAGGAGCTCAGCTGATATGTGATAGTGAACCTTTTGTGAGAGGAGAAAGGGCTGGGAACATGACAGTTGCATCAATGTAGCAATAAATTCAACGGATCAGCACCTGTAGGCTCTGTGGACGCATTTTTGTCGTACCTGTCAATTTGCCTTGGCACCTTCAGTCAGTAATTTTTATATGCCTGTTGCTTCTTTGCATTTTGACCTTTTCAGGCTGCTGTCCTTTGAAATCTGTATCTCTTCATATTTTCTGCCTGTATGGTTGTTGAACATTCATGCAAAATGATACTTCAAGAGAGAGGCCTTTGCTCTTTGATTCTGAGGGACCAATACAGAAAAACATGGGCCTACAATACTAAAGTACTGTGCCAATAGTTTTTTTTATACTGAAAAAGTGCTCTTTTTTTCTATAGTGTACCTGGTCTGTGTGTTGCTTTTATTAACTACAGCCTTGTGCAATTAGTAGAGCTGTATTTTGCTTTTGCACAAAGGCCTTTGCACACAAAGTCCGTATTTTTCATATGCGTGTTTTTTTAGTCTGTTATTCGATAAAAATCGTTATGCACAGAAACCTTGAACACTGAATCCAATTCGTTTTATTATTCTATTTGTTGGGAAATTCACAATACAAGACAAAAAGAAAATATCGGTTCCGTCCAATCTGAAGAAGAGCAGCAAGGAACTTGATAGGTGATCCAAATTGTGCCAAGTGCACACTAAGTGATCACCACAGAAACTGTGAATGGGTTCATTTCAGTTTTTATGGTGATCAGCTGGATCCACAGATCCTCAGGGCACAGCCTCAAGACGCTGCAATATGCAGACAACATCCTCGTCAGCAGCTGTCCTGGGATCAGTATCTGTGTTTCTATGCTGTGCCAGAGATCCCAGTAGATCCAGTCGTGCGTAATAGCTGAGTTGCCTCATTTCCCAGTTCATGCATGCAGTGTTTACTTCCTGTTGACAGACTATTAAACTGTTCCATCAATTTATTAAGCTAAGGCCGAAAATCAGACCTTTTCTGAAAACTTTGATGACGGACAAAAGTGTCATAGTTGGTGTGTAAACACGATTGACACAATGTGAGGTCATATTTAATTCCAAGGAAAAATATGGGCTTGGTGCACAGAGGCCGTAATTCTCTACTCATAATAGAACAGGAAAGAGCTTAGATCTCACTGGTCTCTGGAAGTGAGCGTCCCTTGTCATATTATCATTCCACATTTTGAAACTCACTTTTAAACTAGCTCAAGAGACAGAAGTAGTCCCCCTTTTTAACCTTAGCACTTTTGTTGTTGTTGCTATGCTAGAAAAATCATGAACCCAGCAGATTACACATCCAATAACCCCTTTGTGTTCCAACCTGCCAGCATAACTGTTTGCTAACTAGTGAGCTATTTCATTTCACCGTGTGGTCATGCTGTCAAGACATCAGGATCACATGATCAGTCTTCAGAGAAGTGAATTTAGTTCTTTTGAGGGTCAGATCATGGATATATAGAGGGGTCAATCCTGGGCCAAGGAGGAAATGTTTGATTTTTCACAATGATTGGTCACAGTGGGGCGTGCCTTTACTGAGAAACTTTCATCCAGCATCATGACACTTGGAGGGAAGGCTGGTCATGTGGCAAGGAAGCACAGATTTTTACCTACTGGTTGGCCAAAGGCGGGTGTATCAGTGGATGTGATTGACTTTTAGTAAATATCTGACATGTGGATCTGACATATATTGATGGAGGTTGGCGGGGGTATGTCCTTTACTGAGTGCAAACCACTTTCTCGCCCTATATGGGTTTCTAAGCAGTCAGCCGCTTACATTGGCTGACACAGTAACCAGCCAAGCTTTCACTTGCTAACTTTTCATTCCAGCTGACAGAAAATCATATCTCACACACACACACACACACACACACACACCAAGCAAACAATATGAACAGAAGCAAAAAATTTAGACTATAGTTGGCGAATATGTAGCAATGCCAGCAAAGTACTGCAAAATAAAAATTCTGTGCCCAAGTGCTTCTATTAAAATCCAACTAGTTGCCTTGAGAGTTTCCTTAGTCTGCCAGGAATACAATCTGGGTCATGTTTGGACTTTTGGAAGAATCCTGTTAACCAAATTGCACTGAATGAGACCAAGAAATCCAGGAGAGCACTTGAATCTATTTCAGATACCAATCTGAGTCCTGGACCAGTTGCTTTGTGTTTGCTCTCTCCATCTGGTGCTACCGGTCCGCCCACCATCCCTCTCACTTTGCTCTCTGTTTCTCTGTCTGTTTTTCTGTCTCTGACTGTCTGCCTCTCACTTTCTCTAACTTCCAGTCTCTTCCTGTATCTCCATTTAAATCATACATTTCTTGGTGTTAGACTGTATGAAACATGATCTGCTTCACCGTGACAACCAGCTAGCCCAGCTTCACTTTCCATCAATTGCAGTTACATTTCCACAAATTCTTTTTTTCAGAGGACAAACTTCATCAACTCCCTAATATTTGACTACTCAAATGAAATTTTTGAGTTTACCACTATACCGTTGCATTTGAACACCTTCCAAAGCTCTCTCAGACTGGCAAACTCTGGTAATTTCCATGGCACCTGAGTTTGCAAGTTGTGATGTATCACCTAAACACATGCATACAACTTGAAAACCATGTGCCAGGTCAGTGGTAAATAACATCCATCAAACATGATTTTTTTTAACAGAATATGTGTAAATGACTGTACCAGTGACTAGTCATATCAGTAAGCAGGCAACAGAGAAAATAATTTATTCTTGATGTTCATTTCTTACATCCTGATGATGGATGATGTCCAGCTTACTCACATCCCAGTGGACATATGATGACCACTTGAGTGGGTTACACAACATTTTTCCAACTTTACAAATTGATAAGGAGCACCCAAATGCAATATGAGATAGATTTGTTTGTCATCTCAAGGATGAAGACAAATGACACAATGAAATAGAATAAAACAGAACACAACATGTCTATATCTAAAATAGAATATGTTTATTCCTTTATGTATTTTGCCTGAGTCAACTATATAAACCACAACCATTACAGGGCCATCAGAGGTCACACAGTATCATTTTTATTACTGATGTTGTGCTGTAATATCATCTATACCCATCCTTTAGAATATACATTTGCCTGCTGTTGCTCACAGTTTGTTAGATCTGCAAGGATAAGGCAGCCAGAGAAAAACAAATGATGAATCACTGTAGGCAGAGTGTACACAATAGAGATGTTTGGATTCAGCCGTACAGTGCTATCTGCAGGCCATTCATCATATCTGGGCGGCTGCTGCAGGGATACAGTCTTTTCCCCTCCCTCTCTTGCTCCAATTCTACCTCTCTCACTGCTAGACCTTGCTCCTCCCTCCTCCTCCTTCATCACTGCCTTTATCCCACCTACCTTTCCTACCTGCCTCCTCTTCTCCCGTCCTACCTTGTTCCTACCCCCACTTGCTTGTCTGTCTCGGGGTAGTGAACACAATCATTTATTCATTTGCCTTCCTTTCCCTGTGCAGTCTATTTTTACTGGTTAAAGCCATGTTGCCAACAGGGAGGGAGTGCCAGACAGTGTGGTGTCAGACTTAGAAATGAGAAGAGTTTATTTCCTGTTATTCTTCTGTAGTCTTTTTTTTTTTCTTTAGCCTTTAGTTTTTCTGTCTTTTCCTGCCTTGGGAGTAAAGACACTCCTACAATAGTCCACAGTTACTATTTTACTATAGCTAGAGTTGCTGATGCTGGGTCTCTGCACTGTGTAGGTCTGCGTGCCTATTACCTCTCACACAGCTTGTGTTTGTTTTTGTGTACATATGCACTCCCTTTCCAGTCCTATTTTCTGGCTGTGCGTGCATTTGTGGCATCTTTATGACCACTAGCTTTGGTTAGACTGGGATCTGCTGTGTCTCCATATTGCAAATGCATAGACTCAGGAGATACATAAACAAACAAGAAAGCAAGCAGAATAATAGATGTTTTTCTAGGTTGGGTGAGATTAAGTTATGGAGTCCACTGACCCCTAACACCCTCAAACTACCAGCCTGACCCTGAGGTTTGTAAAATATCCTCTATAGGGTGTATGCTGCGTTTTCATGGCTGGCTGTCCTGTCCTGAGCCTGTGGGGATAAATCCATTTTCGTCAGACATGAATGGATGGCCTTATGGCCCGGCTGCAGACGGTTAGCTTGGCACAGCTCATTCCCAGTGGATGGTGACAGTGGGTTTAATGTCTTCTCCCCTCTCTGGACCCCCCTGACGACTTGGGCTCAGAGGAAGAATACAGCCACAGCACTATTTAAACCAGATCAGATTTACTGGGGATGGTCCCACTATACAGTGTAGCATTTACTTGGGTTCAGAGACCTCTATGATTATCCTCAAATTACTGCTTTTAAGTCCAGATGTAAAACATCATTATTTTCTCCTCTGGCTGCCAAATGTGAAACATTATTATGTTACAGAAATGTGTGTTTGAGCTGGGCTGGTATTATCAGATGACCTCAGATGTTGCTGAAAACTAGTGGCTGTTTTTATGTGGATATTTAAATTCTGCGCATAAAAATTATGGACAGGGCAGATTTATAGTGCATTAAAGTCACAGATACCACTGGGAATAACAACAATTACAGAAGCTCCCACAGTAATTCACTTCGAATAGGCATGACGCTGGCTTACACTCATCTTGTCTCACTACCTCTATTATATAAAAAGGAGGCCTATCTTTGCTTTTTGCAGGTGCAAAAGGCTGAATCACAGAAAAAGGAAGAGCTCCCATACAACACTGCTGTGTTCACGCAGCAGAGAAGCTTTGTGATTACTCAACAGAGGTGCAGGACAGTAAATCAGAGCAGCCAGTACAGTCCTGTTTTTCAGCATCTTACGTCTGGATAGTTCCATCACAGTTATGTTGGAGGTTGATAGAAAATCTATCATCCATTCAAAACCTCGATAGTAAACATCACTTTTAGGTGTCCTTCCTATTTCCTAAGAATCAAACAACAACGGCAGGTTTTGCATCAATTTTCAAAAATCGTACAAAGAGAGATCCATCATAAAGACACACAGAGACCAGTTTGTTCACCAGCGGTAGATCCATAGCCCAGAATGCAGTGCAGCCATAAGAAACTCTTGCTGTTTCTATGCTACTGCTATTACAAGTTCAGACATGTTCTCTTTGGGCTGTTGAAATTCAGTCCAGGAAAAGTAGGGGATCATTTACTGTAGTAGAAGTAGATGAGGGAACAATTTTGGCACACCACAATGTAAACTAAACTAATAATTGCAACTCAGAATCAAAATAACAGTTGATGATAAACAACTCTTAAAATGCACTGAACATCACAGATCAATGTATAACTAGGAAACACTATCCAAGGGTAGATGTTTCCTTCAATTTTTCCAGATGCCAAGTTGCCATATCACTAACAAGATATAACGATTCTTCCTTATGCTTTCCAAGGCATTTCAAATTCAATTCATGACACTCTGAGCATCGAGGAATGAGCGTGAATAACAAATATCCTCGCAGGTGACACAAATTACTAAATGCCTCCCTTTGCTACTTTTCAGGGGAGTTGACAGTTAACCTGCAAATTTTTCCTTTTGTTTCATTTCAGCAAACTGTCCCGTTTGCCTGCCTTTTCCCACAGGGCTCCAGTGATTGCACTGTCTTATTAGTTTTCCTCCATGTTACCAGCATGGAGATACACAGCATCCCTCGCCTGACCCCTGTCATTCCTCACATGGTTTTGATTCCTCACGCGGCTCTGCTGTAACAATAGCACACAATGCAGAATACTGAGGCCACAGATTGTCAGCTGGTATGTTAATTATCTTAAGAGCCAATGCATCTCATTCTGTATTTTACTATTATGAGATTAAGAGGATAATGCTTTCTTTAACCACCCATAATGTGATGGCATTCAGTAAATGGTATTTATTAACAATTACGTAATGAATGCAAATTGTTAGATTGTCAGCAAGCATAGAAACCACTCTCTCACACTGTTTGAGAGCATACCTTGAAATTCTACATTTTAAACTGAATGCGAAAGTGATCTGCAAGTGTCCTAGTCACAGTGACTATAATTTTAAAAAACTAACCTTTTTTTACTCCTTTCTCCTTTATTAATATTGTTCATACCACTACTTATGTGTCACCCAACCCTTTTCATACTACTATTTAGGAAGTGGATTGCTTGATGGAAGAAGGCCATGGAAATCCTATTTTTTATTTAATTGTTATTGATTACGTCTAAAAGGTTTATTGGAAATTTTCTTTGCTAGTGACTTACTGCTTTTTTGTGTGTTTTGCTGCATTAATCGATTATGAGTCAGTTCTACTTAAACCTGGAAGCTGCTCTGTGGCTGTAATGAAAAATGATTTCTTTATTGTGGTGCATCGGTAGCGATACTGCTTTATTTACTCTGTAGTTTTCAGCAAAGTTCCACACCGTCACAATAAATATATAGACATCGTGCTATTCTCCATAGAGGAACAGAAATGAGGTGATCTTCTGCAAGACATGCTTGGTTTCTCACACCAGATGCTTATCTGACATCTCCCCTTGTTAGCACTGGGACGACACACACACACACACACACACACACACATAGACACACACACTCATATATATAGGCTAGATGTGTCATCCTCATGGTTCTGCAAACACAAGGGCAGACCTTTTTCCTAGATTGAAAACCCGATGCCATCAAATAGACTTAATCTTTCACACTTTTTGCTTTGACAGAGTCTGGCTAATGCTTTCCTCTTAATGGATTTCGTGACTTTAAGGTATGATCCATGATCTGGTCTTCATCATTAGTGACTGAGGTGTCGGCAGTGTCTGCGTGTGTGTCTGTGTGTGTGTGTGTGTGTGTGTGTCTGTGTGTATGCCGCTGTATGCAAGGTGTCAGTGTTTGTACATGGCCCTGGTGCTCTGGCTGTGGCTATTAAATCTTTATAATGCCAAGCATAATGTCAGAGTTATTCATCACAGTCTTACTGTTTGCCTCTTGACCAGAATACCCATTTTCTTCTCGTCTTTTCTGTTGGGGCATTTCTCAACAAATCAAACTTTTAAAATATATCATGGCTATAATTTCCACTCGGGACATGGGTAATATGTTCCCTGCACTGGCACAGGCCTTCATCAGTGTTTCAGCATTGCGATGAAGCCTCTGTGCTGAAACACATACTTATTTTTGTAGTGTTATGTGTGCCAAATAAACAGGTGAAACATGAGTATTTTGTCCTGCTTGACTTGAAAATTTGGGATGTGCTACCTTTTCAACAATATGATTCTCAGTGGAGTTTTAGCACTCCACTGAGAATCATATTGTGCTTGTGCTTATTTGCAGTTATCAGAGAGTTGGATATGTGGTGGTTAACTTTGAAGTTTCAAGTGTAGATGGTGTTGGAGGTGGACCGTTCATGTGGAGAACCCTGGGAGAAATTAAATATTAGTAAAATATTTAATGAAAATATTATGAAAATATTCTCCTTCATGTCTCCCACACATTTCTTAGGTCAATTAAATTGTCAAACCTACTGTCAAATGGGAGTAATCCAGAGGAGAACAGGCAGAAAGGCCAAGCAGACCTAAAATCCCAATGCTGCACAGAGCAGCTTGAGCGGGCTGACCATGTGACCTCTCTGAACTCTGTTCCCAATGTTACTGCAATTCACCTTTTACATGGGTCGAACTTTAAAGTGATAGTTCAGGTTCTTACCCATTACCCATCATCATGCAGTGGCACTGTGGTCCCCTATTCAAACTTTGCAGAAAACAATTTTGCCGTTTTGGAAGGCAGGGGACTGAAAAGAGTGAGGAAATGAAACTTAAAAAAGCATGTGTTGTTGTGCATCCCTCAAAATGAGTTTCCAACTTTATATCACCGCTCAAAATTAAAATATGGTGTTTTCCAGTCTGTATCTGCCTCATTCATTTTGGAGCAGTACCTTGCCAGTGAAGCTCTCAAAAAAAAAAAAAGACTACTGCAGCAGTGAAGGATTTAATGCACCAAACTTGGCCACTGTATTACACTCACGTACGCCAGCAAATATGACTCTATGGGAAAGAATTTGAATCAGAAACAGCTTCTGTTTACCAATATAGAAATTTATAATATATGATATATAATTTATATAATATAGAAATAGAAATCATACAATCTGCACTAGCTTTGGTTAGGCTTTTATTCTTGAGGTACCAAAGCTGCAAATACAAATATACACATACAACAAAAACAATTCTTTCTCCACAGGATATCACATAAAATATTATGTAAAACATTTACAATGTGGCCCTCAACTAATGCAGTGAAAATGTTTTTGTGAATATGTGAGGATAAAGTTGTGCTGCTTTGGAACTTTTGCACAAGTGTGTGTCTGTAGGGTGTTTATCTGTATCTGTATCTGTATGTGTGTGTGTGTGTGTGTGTGTGTGTGTGTGTGTGCACGTGTACAACTGCGCTGTACCGAAAGCGTGATGTTCACAGAATAGTGATTAAGCATGGTTCACTACATGGCTTTTAACAAGAGTGAAATCTGGTGAATACACCTCTGAAACACACACACACACTCACACACACACACACATGCACCGGCTATGCAGCTCTCAGGTGTCCTGACTATTGTCAGTTAATGTACCTAAAAGCATGACTATCCACGAAGGACTCATCCACTGTGATTCGGAGCTTGATTTTCAAAACTCTAATTCATTTTAACATATCAGAGTCCTACTGAAATTTTATATCTGGTATTACCACCCATGTGCAGAACATATTTCATGACACCAGAACTGAATCAAACAAATGACAAAGCACAGTCAAAAATGCATAAGTGCACATGGAAACACTAGCCAGCTGGCGTAACTGGAGTTTTAACAAAGTTTTTGAACAACACTAGTAATTTTAGTGATGAATGCTTAGGTGCTCTTTAAGAGGGAGACAGGACAGCAGGGCTTTCATGAATGTGTTATCCTAACTCAAAAATTACTTTTTCTCAATATTTTTTTTCTTACAAACAATTATATTTCATTGGAAAAATAATCCTGTTGCAGTTTCAAAATACTTAAAAGTAGCTGTCCTCTGAGTTTAATAATATCTCTCTCAGTTATGAGGAGACGCCTCCAGGTTTTATGTTTTGGCTTTGTGCTGTAGGGCTAAACTTTTTGTTTACACTGATATTAAGGATTAAGGCTTTGCCAGAGTTGTCAAGGAGATTCTGTCCATCTCTGAGCATCAGCGCTCAGCCTTCAGTGTGAATGGATTTCTGATTAGGCTTCACGCTGCATTTACTCTTCGATCTCACTTCTCTTTTATGATGGCAGGTCAGAAATTACAACCCTGCCGCTGCCGCTGGTTTGCCACTTTGCTCACTCTAGTCACTTAGAGTCATGCTTTGGTTTTATTTGGGAACACTGTGTTGGTACAAGAAGAAATGTATTGAATTGCATGCAACTTACTGACTTTACAATACATGATTTCTGGTTATTGTGTACTTGAAATCTTTAACAGTTCCCTCCTGTTGCCATTTGGGGTTGCCAGTGTGCAAAATTGCCGAGTGCATATTGTGGAAATCCTACCCTACTTTTAACATGCTTGCTGCACTGACGCTACACTATTGCTCCACTTAGAGAAATTGCTGAAAACCCTGCAGGGCTGATGCTGGATGCAGGGCAAGGGCTCTCCTGAGGTGACTAGACCTGCACTCTCTAAGTAACACAGACACCGGCATGCCCTAACCAGGAAAAGGGAAATTCCCCTTCCTTCCCTCAGTTTGGTAAATATTTTAACATTTCAACTCTAGTGCATCTTATTCATAAAGAAGATATGATAAGTCATAATGTGAACAGCAGCATATATGCATGGCTACAAAGTCTTCTATTTAGATCTTGGGGTGGATATCATTGCAGGTTTTATTTTTGCAAACAGTGTTTTTTTTTTTTTTTTTTTTTTTTTTTACAAGCTTTACACCATTACAAGACTTCACACACTCTTCACCTTGCACTTGATGCCTGGGTAGGCATTTTTATTAGAAGCTAAGAAGTGTTTTATATCTCTATATTTGCTTGGCTCTCAAAAACGCTCCATCTGCAGTATTATTACAAGATGGTCTCAATAGGAAGCCTCACACCATCTTTCATCAATCAGCACCAGTGGGCTATTTTTACACCTCACTCTGGTGAGGCAAAGAAGTGAGACTGTATGGTGTGATTGAATGTAAGCGTCAGATGAAAAAGTGTGTGTGTGTGTGTGTGTGTGTGTGTGTGTGTGTGTGAGGCATGTTTCTTGTTAGAAGTGTGGCTGTGGTGATCTACTTTTCTGCTGTTGAAGTGTAGAGTTTCTGTGAGCCCAAACAGCTCTGTCCACAATATCTCCAGGTATCACAGACCAGAGACGAATCACTGGAGAGGCAGAATGAACAGATGCAGCACTTCCTGGTGATGATGTGTCTCTTGTTTGCATACCTATTATGACATTTTACCTCGCCACTCTCCACAGGACAAGGTCAGACTGAAGGATTTGCCATTGTTACTATTAGAGCTGCCCCATAAAAGTTGATTATTTGAATAAACTATTGTAACCCCCCTAAAGTTTAATATAAAGATTGATATGAGCATTTGTTTTCTTTCCTTCTTTTTAAGACGGTCAGTGTATGTTGCAATACAACAAAAGAATAGACCTATTACAGCTCATTCCTGCTAAGACGCACCCTTATAATCACAGTGGCAAATAGAAACGAGTGGTTACAGACTGCAGAAAATGCGCTTATGCACTTATACATAAGTGAACACACTATGTCACTGTAAGAAAAAAAATCCAGGGAAAACACTTAGAGGACAGTTGTTGGCATTTCCATGTTTGAAAATGTAAAAAATGAGTTAGTTAGTTATTTAATCAGACATGCCGTCAGACATGCCAAAATTGCAAGTTGTACCAGTGCCTTTTCTGATTGCCAGAGAGACTACATATGCCCCCCAAAAATAATTAATTGTGGAGTAAACAGGGCCGAGCTCAGCCCTATTTACTGTCATTATACAAACTCAAAATCAATACACAGGGGGTGGACAAAATAATGGAAGCCCAGATGGCCTCAGAAAAGCCACAGTCCTTCTTGGACTGAACCATGGTAATGTTAGAGTCTGTGGTGTTTCTGTCTCTGTCAGTGAGCCTCCACTTGTATTTACCTCTAACGAGTTAAAGCAGTTTGTCATGCGTTTTTCATATGCGTTGCCATTTGCAGTTTGTCATATGCGTTTATAATTTCCCATTACTGGACTTGTTTGAGAGGAACATTTCAGGCACTGATGTATCCACTTTAGGTCTTTGTTAATGTTCTCATGTGCTGAAAACTTTTTTTTAAAGTAGAAACATACTGTGTTCAACTTCATGTTTGTCCTGTTTTGTTGCATTCATTATTGGGATTTAGTCAGATCATTAATTAGTCATTTATATTTAGTAATTTATGTAATTTATGTGGGATTTCTGTTGTTTTCCAGCCCCTGTGCTTCTGTTAGTGCCGTTGCTATAGCCTATGTGTATGTGCAGCTAGTTAATGAACATTTGGTTTAATTTACCACTTTAAGCCCACCTAGCAAATGTTACAGTGATGTTATAGGACTGTAGACTTTATATACATATACATACACTGTTACTGTCCCCCTGGTGCCATTATGTGTGTGATCTGGTCATGAGACACAGTCATTAAAGATTGATAGCATCTCCATGTACTAGACAAACAACCAGTGTTGTAGCTGTTTTTAAACCAACTGTAAACTGTTTTTTCCATGGACCCGTTCTGCAGTGAAACTGAGGTATCAGGGCAGTAATGACACCCTTCTAGATTAAGAAAATGAACCAATTAAAGCATTTAGGCCGTATACAGAAAAACAAGTCTTAGATGACCCAAAGAGGGTGAAAGGGATGACACTACAGCTGTGTGACTTGTGTGGCTTGTCAGTGCTAAAATACATTTCTTGAGGGTTGCAATATTGCTATTTACTATTCCTTGATGTTGATGTGAAAGGGAATGCCTGTTCTTCATACACCAGTTCTTTGCTGTCTAGTTTTCTCTGGCCTGTGTTTCACCACCACATTAGTGCACACTTCAGTTCTAGTCACTTAGGCAAGTCAAATAGCTTGTCATTAATTTCTCTTCAGGCTTCCAACGCCATCACAACATCACATTTTAAATTCAGTGAAACAATGGCTTCAGGACCTTTGGCATTCATGTAGTGGGGCGGCTCATTTATTTATGTTTGCCTCAAGGATCGAGACTTTATAATGGAGTCTATCGAGCTATTAGCTTTTCCTGCCTCAGCAGTATGCAACACAAAAGACCTGGCAGTGAAACTCCCAGAGAAACCAACAGCTAGCTCCAATCTGATCAATGGTAAAGTGATACTTGCATGTGATCCATCACCAAGAGGCCTGGCAGTTTGTTCTCCGAGAGCACATTATATGCTGCCTGGCTTGGCCTTAGGGAGAAGGGACTGGGAAAGCCTAATTTTCCCCTTAATGGCATATATGTTCTTTACCTCCTGCTACAGAGTGGCTATCGACCCTTATAGTGCTGAGCTGATGGGACACGTAAATACTGGCAGAGCGGGAGGAGGGGGCAAAAGAGAGGAGGAATAAGAAAGAAAGAAAGAAAGAAAGAAAGAAAGGAACAAAGAAAGAAAGAAAGAAAGAAAGAAAGAAAGAAAGAAAAATGAGGTTGTAATCCTGACAGAAAACAGTACTGTAAACGAGAACGAAGGGCATATCATTTGTCTTCATTCTCCGTGGTGATTTCAGTCGCTGCCTTCATCTTCTCCGGAGCGACGAGGGATTATTGCCACGACTACTGTCAACATCTCTCTCTCTCTCTCTCTCTCTCTCTCTCTCTCTCTCTCTCTCTCTCTCTCTCTCTCTCTCTCTCTCTCTCGTACAAAACAGCTTAAGACAGGGTTGCACCTGGTAACGTTTTATTCACTGAGAGAGAGAGAGAGAGACAGGCAGATGGGGACAAAGGGAGGAAGGGGATGATAGAGAGAGAGAAATGTGTAAGCGGGGGCAGAAAGAGAGACAGAAGGTGAGAGAGAGGCTGCGTAGTGGAGGCACATGCAGATGGAGAGTGAAAGGCAGACGACACACAGGGTTAAGAGTATGGGGGCGGTAGGGTTCACAGTGGGGTGGAGTGGGAATGAGAGGAAGGGGATGGAGATCTTATGGCTCAGGCAGAAACAGCAGTGATCAGGCCCAGCTGCCCACACGACATTTCTCCTTAACAGGCTCAATTTCTTGTCTCCTCCTTTTGTCTCTTGTTTCTCTTTCAGATGTTCTTGGTTTCCATCTGTTTGTTTTCCCATTTTGCTCCTGTACTTACTCAGTCTCTCTCCTCACATAATTAGACACAGATTTTGACAAGATAGGCTTGGTTACTGTAAAATGTAGCCACTTTTTTAATCTTGGCATGTCAGAAAAATCAGGTTAGTTGTCTCTATACACTAGAGGTTTCTTTTCCTCATTAATTGAACAGGAGTGTATCAAAGTCCCCAAGGTCCTGTTTTTCCAGGGTGCTATATGCCCTCAGTGTTGTTAATGTTTTGTGATTTAATAATAAATGTGTTTGAATAAGAATAATTGAATAATTGTTTTGAAAGCAGCATGACCAGTAACACAATTTCAGATATTATTTACCAGACACATATTATCCATATATGCATTTTCTAACATAACATAACTTATAACTATTTATATATGTGTAATTAATAATCTAACTATTTTACATCTTGAGGAAACATCAGACTAAGGGAATATTGGGCAGTTTTCAGACTTTAAAAAAAAATCATTTTGATGGGACATAGAGTCTGGAAAAACAGGTTAAACCATGGAACTACTGCTCAACCAAAGTCATTTAGCAAATTTGGATTTTGTGCAGTCATTTATTGTATTATGTGTTAGTGTGTTACGTATGTGCAGTGACTGTGAGACTTCCATTGCCTTCAATTTTTGTTTGACCTTCACTTTGACTTTATTCTTTTTGCAGCTTGCAGGCTCTGTATTCATTCCAGAAGAACTGATAGCATTGAGTTTTAATGCTGCTCTGACAAACACACTGTGTGTTACATTTAAATTGAAAATTTCCTCCGTAAGTGGCTTCAGATGCAGCCCGTCATTCAGATGTAGTGGAGGTGTGTGTGACACAGGTCCAGGTGAAATTGTACCGGCTTCCTCCTGGATTACTTCTTTGCTGCAATTTGCACCTGAGAGGCTACAAGTGCTTTCCCTCCATCTGTCCGTATCCCCCAAGCAGCAGGTGACATTTATGACCGTGTCTGGACAGCGCGCACACACACACACACACACACACACACACACACACTTGAGACAGCAGACTAATTTGCACTCAATTTACAGACAATTATTGCTTGCCTATCTGCCAAACCGGCTTCTAACACCAGGATTATGTCTTATGAGGTAGTGTGTGTCCATGTGTATGTGTATGTATGTGTGTGTGTGTGTGTGTGTGTGTGTGTGTGTGTGTGTGTGTATGTGCGTGTGTGTGTGTGTGTGTGTCTGAACAGAATAGAATGGATTCTTTTTTCACAACCACAGCAGTGACTTGGGGTGTTTTACTGAATGAATGCCCTGCAGAAATAATGGCATGCTTTGCCAGTGAGTCAGACACTAAGCAGATCATGTGGGTGTTCTCTATTCCAAGTCAGAGATCTAGTATGAATGGATTGTCAAATGCTGGCGAGGCATCTCAGACGCACAGCCTCCTACTTTTTTCTTTTCCCTTGTGCTTTGCCTATTCTTCGTCTGATCAGATCTTTAAACATCTCACATTCAAAGGTTGTTCTTCAGATTAGATTGCTCCACATGCTGATGGGGAAAATCAGTCAGCTGAGTTTTGGTGATTGGAAGTTAAGGCATCACATTGCACATTGCCTCTTACTCACTCAGGGCGTGATTAAAGGAATGAATGTGGATGGTACTTGCTCTTGTTAGTACAAATCTGACTTGATTTTACCATTTTCACTGTTAATTTTTTATGTTGCGTTGTTCAATACATTTTTTTGTAGACACATAAACTTACTGGCTGTGTTGAAGGCTGTGTTCATATCACTGCTTCCCTTTTTTTGCTTTTTATTAATTTTATTGGGTTGTTTTTTGGGGAGGGAATCCTGTGGGAAGCGTCTGCTTTTCTTTTTTTCCTCTTTTTTCCAGTTGAAACAAGTTCAACCTTTGAGAGAAATCGCTATTGACACCTACTTTTTATCATCCGACCACCAGAAGATGGGATTCAGCCCTCTGTTATGGTTATAGTGCGTCAACAATGTCAGTACCTGTTGTGTTTATATATCAGCTTGAATATCACTTCAGAAATACAGTGGTAGCTAAGAAAAAAAACTGTATATGAACACGGCCTTACACCGTAAACCTCTACCTCCTCTTAAAAGTACCTGTTCAAAACCTCCTCTACTGCCTGATTGTGATCCTAATGGCACCACTGGCGTGCTGTATTCAGATTGTTGCTCAACAGAAAGCCGCCTTTTCCCAGTTTTGCGATAATCATCGACAACCCTGTACACTGTTTTGCTCATGCATTATTCTTGACAGGATAGAGAGGCTTCTGAATCAGCATTTGTCCACGTAGCTCATAAAATCTCCATTTAAATACAAATGACACCCTTTTAGGAGAGGAGGCGTCTCATCTCTTCTGTCTGAAGCAGCTGACTGTTATGTAGAAGGGAAAGCGCTGATGCTGAGCTTTCAGTAGTACAGAACATGCCCCAGGAAACAAAGGCCCTGTGATATTTTATTCCTTAAAAGCCCAGTAATGTACAGTCGCACCTTTGATACCACTCAGTCTAAACTGATTCACTGAGGTCTCACAGCAGCAGGCTGTGCAGTGGAGTGGAGCACAGGGGGCTGCTTACTTTTATATAGTTTTTGTAAATGATGCAGTTGGTGAATTACCGTGGTAACAGAGAGTTTCATATTTTCTCTCAGAGTTGTATCCCTCAGGTATCATCGAGTGCAAAGCCATAGCCGATAGTCAAACATGTGGATTAGGGGTTTGATGAAGCCTCGTCAAAATCGCATCCTCTTTCTGAGTTCACAGTGACACCTGACACTGACAACCATCTGTCTCTGTCTGCTTGCTGCCTGCTTCATCATCTTTCTCTGTCACACTCTGTTGTACATGCAATTATGCAGGCGTGCATACACCCAAACACAGACATACACTCTCTCATCCATCAGAGGTGCACATGAGGTGCCACTGTTATTCCCAGTTCATTCAAGAGCGTAACAAAGAAGGGATGTCCACAAAGTAATGTCTCAAAGAAACAAATCATTTATTAAAGATAAGTTAAGATACACACAGCACCCTGGTAGCTCACCTGATTGCAGCGTCTTGGCTTCGAATCCGACCTCAGGAAATTTGCTGCACGCCATCCCTTCTCTCTCCAGCCTTTCCTGTCTCTCAACTGTGACTCCACTCCACTGTGTCAAATAAAGCAGAAATATAAAAAGAAAAAAAAAATCTAAAAAAAGATAAGCTAACATAAGCCAAAGTATGAGTCAGTGGTGAATGATGGATATTGAAAATTTAGAAACTGTAAATGCTAACCTCAGGCTGGTGCCTGAAATGCTGCAGCCTTCCAGGAGGGAGAGGGAGGGAGCCATCTTGGAATCACTGAGCTTTTTAAGGCTCCAAGCAGGTGACAGCAGTCGTCAATGAGATGGGAGGGGCCAGAGCATCAGGGAGAAGTCTGTACAGAGGGAGGCTAGCCTAAAACTATAGCCTAAGGTCTAAGGCTGCCACACCACAGAGAACAATGAAGCTCGGAGAAAAGCTCAAAATGTTCAAGCATCAGTGAGCATCAGTGTCTTTATCCAACGGTGATGCAGTGCTTGCATCTTGGACACTTGACAATCACTTTGACAATCACTTGACACTTTCTTCTTCTTCTCATCATCATTTTTTAAGTATTTAAAATTGATTTATTTTCATTCATTCATTCATTTTCAAAGCACTTGTGCTTATAAGGGTCGCAGTAAGTGCACATCAGGCAGAATCATTTCAATTTTATTCAATTTTTTCTTTATTTTTAGAGAGACATAGCGTCTAACAGGTGTTACAAATACATGTCACCAGATGGTGAGCATGTACGGGAGCACCTATGACATACATCCATACATATATGACCATATGAGGATAATATAATGATAATATTCATTCATTCATTTTCCAAACTGTTTATCCTTGTAAGGGTCATGGGGGGTGCTGGAGCCTATCCCAGCACTCATTGGGCGGAAGGCAGGAAAAACACCCTGGACAGATCGCCTGTCCATCACAGATGATGATAATATATACAAATATAAAAGTTTTAGTGAGACACTGTACAGGAATGTATATTTCTGGTATATTGATGGAATATGTGACACAGCACAGTATTATCATTATTTCTGTTAACATATTGGATGTATGCATCTAAAAAGCTGATTTACCTGGAGGGTTGCCTCAGTTTCAGTTTCCGTCACTTTTTACAGTGTATGACAAGAGGAGCCCACAGCCAGGCAGGTCGCTTTCATCTCTCAGCTGTCTTTTACCGCTCCCTTCCTCCACCTTGGAAGAAGCAGAGAGGGCGACTAACAGAAACTGACAACAGAGAATCAAAATAGATGGAAATAGATGTTGGTTATGACTCACACCTCATAAATCTTTAAGGGAGATGAAAAAAATATTGTTTTGGGTGCAGAGTTGTTTGAGTGAGTGAGTTTGGTCTGGAGCTGCTCTGCATGAATGTGGGTTAGCTTGCTCTGAACGCAGTACTTCAAACAGTGCTATAAAAAGCTTTGTTGGATAAATGATATGTTTCTCACAGCAAGTGCTGTCTCAGGCAAGGTACTCAGTAGGACGTTTTGAAAACAGATACCTGAGATGTAAGACTGTCGTTTTAGTCAAGAACTGTGATAGGAGATGATTCAGAGCTCTCCTTTCTTTTTGGTTTAATAGTGTAGTAGCCTATTGGTGGCCTTTGCTATGTTTCTCCTGTTTCAATTGAAAGGGGCCCCACCCTCCCAAATGCTGCCTGACTGACATGTAAGATTTGAATAATTCACCTCTTTTTTTTTAATTTCTATTTTAAATACATATATACTGTGGTGAGCTGCCTTTTGTGCGAGGGGTCGGCTGCAGCCAATGCCATGCCTGCGAAAGAAACAATACTCTGACCTGCAGGTTCTTCCACATTTACAGCAACTATTCAGCTGAACTGTATCCCAACCTCAGCCCTGCTCTACAAGTCATGGCGAGTACCTCTGACTGTAGTCACAGCTACTCAGGTACAAAAGTTTCTCCCAGTTAAAGCTCATCAAAACACATCTAAGGTCAAACATGCTCCAGGAGCGTCTGTCAGCTCTTGTTCAGATTTCAATTGAGCATGATGTGATGAGATCGTTGGAAGAAAGATTAACTTACTAGAACATTCTCAGCACTCAAAAACATTATTAACAAAATCAAAAAAATTCCACCCGTCGAAATTTGTCTCTCACACATTTGTCTCTCCTCTTCTGCCTCTCAGTCTCCAGGCCTGTCATGATCTGTCCATGGTGCTGAAAGAGCACGAGGCACAATTCATTGTAAACTACCAGTAGTTTCAGACCCTTTCCATTCCCCAGCAAAATATGCCATTGCTTTTGCTGCTAATTTAATTTTAGAGAACTGTTGAAGCTGTCTCTATTTATGTCAGCTGATACATAACACACAGTGCTGTTCAGTGCAGACTAGTCGATGCTGAGAAGGACGAGGCTTCTCCTCATTCCAGAGCTTGTTTGGATTATTTCTGTGTTGAGCTGTCCATGAGGCTGAGAGTGCACATAAAGCATTTGTAAATGCAAACCAAGCTTTTCTTTCTCTCTTTTCTCTTTGCATTTTTCTTTTTTTTGTGAGGGATGGGGAGCACATTAACTCTTGAAACAGGCCCCTAGGTGCTTAAAGCCACCATTGTAGTGTAGTAAAATGATAGCAATCCTGCCAGTTAAAACTCACAAGCTTGTTGGGATATGTTGTGGCCCATACCAGCACGCTGCTGGTTGGAATGGTTTCTAATGTTTCTAATGTTGAAGCGTAGCATGTTTCATCTGTAATTTGTGAATCACTTTTATTTCACCTTCCATACACTAGTCTATAAACATTCATTCAGAACTGGATTGCACGCAGTGGTTGCTGAATGCAATCCAGCGTATCAGTGGACTCTGCGCCCATGTCTTGGGTGAATGATGATGAAAGCGGAAGCAGTGGAAGGATTGTTAAGCTACAACACCTGACCTTGTCACAGCGTGAAAGTCAACCCAGAGAGTCATAACTCCAGTCTTTGGTATAATGTTAATTGTAGCCCTAACTAGAAAACAGTAAGTGTGTTTGCCTCGCTGAATCAGCATGAAACTGATATTTTTGGTTTCATTTTCACACTGCACAAATTAAAGCAGACCAGTAAATGGAATACCTTTGCTGAACATGAACCACAAAGCCCGTGTGACAGATATGTTTGATGTTACTGGCAGTAGTCCAAATTTGTAAGATGTTGCTCATATGAACGCTTCTTAAACCAGGGTTTGATTCAAATGGGCTATAAACTGCATGTGTGAAATAGGGGTGAGGAAAAAAATCGACACAGCATAGTATCACAATATGTTGCGTGGCAGTATTGTATCGATACATGGACATCAAAAACTTTTTCACCTACCGAGAGAAGGGAAATACAGAAGTACTGCCTGTGTATCTCCCCTTTTCCACTACTTGGAGTTAAGCGAAAACCCCTGGCGTTTTGATGGGTGGTACACCTGGGACCATGACCTCTAGGCCAGACGCCGAACCCACCAGCCAGCTAACCCCAAAAAAGGGGGTAATAAATGGCAATGTATGTTATCACAATACTCGGCATATTGCAAACACGTTTAAAATTGCAATACTACTGTATTGTTACTTAGATATCATGATAACATTGTATTGTGGGGCCTCTGGTGATTCCCACCTCTAGTCTCAAAGCACCCTAAAACACAAAATGTGCACTAATTGTGTAATGTTGAACTGATTTGGACATATGCTTGGTGAAGGCAGACAAGTCATTCACTGCTCATGATGATTAAAATATTTTGAGATCAACAGTTGCACCTTTGAGATGTAAGTAACATGTAATGTAATAACATGCTCCAGACCCGACCTTATTTCTGCTGCCGCTATTTCACTGGCCGTCTCTCAGACCAGCTGAGGAATTGTAATGGACAGATTCCTCCCAAAACCAATAACATATATATATATATAAAAAAAGACAATTCATCCATGTATCACTCTGACAGTTTATGATGTAGCTGTATCAGAAATCTCTTCACTCTCTCGTCAGATGTGGAGGAAATGCTGTTGTGGGTGGTAAATTTCAACATTTTTTTTTATTGCATATGCCCATATGATATTTTTCAGTGGGAACAAAAAAATAAAACAGCAGCGATGGCAGAGAAGGGGCTGAGTGCCGGACTCAAGCCTACAATATTGTTGTTGTGGGTTTGAGTCCAATATATCATGATGCTCCATCGCTGGTAAAGTTTTGATTAAAAGTGATGCTTGGTTTGCCTTTACAGTTTGTTCTGAGCAACAACATAACATCTTTCCAACATTTCCATTTTTATAGCCCTCGGCACCGCCTGGTGCTGTTGATTAAATAAACCACAAAGCATTTCATCAAAATGGCTATTTAGTTAAAACTTGTGATGTATGAGTTGTTTTTCCCCATCTTCTGTAGTGAATTTTCACTTTCCACAGTAGATGCAAGTCTGTTGTTTGCGTGCCTGGGAGGATTTAATTAGGTAGCAGAGAAGCTAGATGGTGTGATATATGATTCACCATGACTCTGATGTCACTAATTAGCAGCTGATGAGTTGAGATTCCAGGTTTATTTATATTACACATCGTTAGATAAATGAAGTGGCAATGAGAAAGAGAAAGAGAAACAGAACTGAGAAAAACAGAATGCTAATTTCTACTCTGACATGAAACTGGAGGCTCTGAAATTGTCACTTTTTAACAAAAGTGTGAATACTACCTCTTTGAAACCTGGGCAAATTGTCTTGATTTCCTTAAAAAAAAAATGCAATGAAGGAAATATGATGGAAAAAATGCAAACAAACAAACAAACAAACAAACTCTTTTAAGGTTATTTTTACTGGTTTTTTTTTTTTTTTTTTTTTCAATTTAGTTTTTTAAATACTTTAAAAAAAATTTTTTTGGCAATTTTGGTTGCTTAATTTCATGTCATTTTAGTCATTTTTCTCTTTTTAGTAATTTCTGGCAAATGTTCAGGTAATTTCTTTTCCCCCATGTTTTTAAAAGAAATCAGTCCAGTTGCTCAGGCTTCACAAATGTAAATGCTTGTGAAAACACACAAAGAGATCGGATGTCCTTCCATGTTGAGGCTTAATGGCATTGGTCATAAATTGGTCTGTTTTTTTGTGATGACACTGTACTGCTATGAGAAAATGTGCAGAGTAGATGCAATGCCAGTGATTGCTCCAACTATGAATTCCACTGCAGTCGTAATACTTCACTCTTTTCTAAACCGATCCAAGTGGTGTCCTCAGAGACATTTTGAATTTATGACACACTCTTGTTTTCTTTCAGTTTGGCTCGTTGCTCATTATTGCGCGGGCAGATCACAGCGAGAACGCTCTAAAACAGACAGACAGGAATACTGAGATGAGTTTACCCAGCTGTGAGCAGGGAGTGTTCAAATGATCAATATTTATCATGCCTCTTATGGTTTTGATGCCCCTGATGGGAAACATCACGGTAATTGGTGTTTGACAGCTGAAATGATCTTCACGGCTCCCAATAACTAACAACCTCCCTTCAGAGCTTATATTTGTGCATGTGTGTGTGTGTGTGTGTGTGTGTGTGTGAGTATATAAAGACTCTGTATCAGAGATCTGTGTGTCTGTGTGTCTCAATGTGATTATGCAGAAGCATCTCTGCAGAGCTCATTATTAAACTGAGGGGGAAATGTTATGTGGTCAGCGCTGCCCAGGAGACCGTTGTGAATTGATTTGGACTGAAACCCTTACAAACAAATAAGAATCTCTGTCTGTCTCTCTCTCTGCGTCTGTTGTATAAAAACCACACACATGCACACATAAACCGACACGTACAAAATCACATCCACACATCTCTCTGTCATCTGTCTCCCACACCACTCTCCCTTTCACTTCCCTTCTCTCTGTTTCTGGGATCAGTTTCTCCTCGTGCAGAAAATGAATCCTTGCATTCCTCAGTTGAGTTGGGTCTGAATCAGCACTTCCTCAAGGTCAGAGACACGCCAACACTGAAAACACGGCACTAACAATAGGGCCAGTCTTCATGCCTGCCCTCTATCACATTTCATTGCCTCTCCTGAGACACACAGTGTGTTTCTTGCATCACGGCCACGATTAGCAGGAAACCACCTGAGATAACTTAGATGGCCAAAAAAACCAAAAAATTAAACTACTAATTAACTTGAGCGGAAAGTTGATCGCACATCTTTTTCAGAATATGATTGGCAAGAGCAAGAGAATGTTCTTGGGAAGAGGCTGATTTGTGTGTTTGTGTGTGTGTTGGTGCATGCATGTGTGTGTGTATGTCAGTGTATGAACTCCTCCCATGACCATTTCAAGCATTTAATCTCTGAATGTTGTATCATGCAGTGTTATGTAAGCACTATATTGGGGTGTAAGCCAAAATTTTTAATGTTTTTGTTCCTTTTTAAATGTATGAAATATGCTAATCTTCTACTTTGCAAAGGACCGCTGCAGTACAACCCAAGGAGAAACTTCAGAGGGTGTTTTTTGTGCAAAAATGACAAATTTTCCATGTGGAGTGCTCTCCTGCCGAGGGATTCCACACATTAAAATAAAGTCCACCTTTGAATCTTTTAGGTCGTGTCATGCTAGCTCACAGCATAGAATTTGATCATCTGAGATTATATATAAACTATAATTTTGTTCCACATGTCCATAGTAGATTGTTTGCTGTGGTCGCTCCATGAAACCACTTCAGCATGTGCTGTGTTGAGTACAGGCTGGTCTCATGAAATTTTGTGAAATCACCACGACGTGTTCAAAACATGCATGAAAAGTGATTAAAATATTTTTCTCTGCCATGAAAGGATTACATGAAGGAGACACAGCTTGAAACAGGCATTAGTCAGATGTTAAAATAGCTCAGTGGATGTGTGTGTGTGTGTGTGTGTGTGTGTGTATCTTCTTTAACTGGCAGCCAACCAGGATCACTCACTATACTGTGAATGATATGTTCCTTTACAGGCATTTGTTTTGTTTTTGTTTTGTTTTGTTTCTTTATGCAATAATGGCCCATAATATTTACTAGTATTAACCTATGTGTTGGTAACCTTACTAACTAAAAGCTCAACTTTAACTAAAGTAGTTTGACTTGACATACTAGCTGACCTACCAGGTCATCAGCAAACAAAATTTTCTTGTAACAGGTGAAAATGTCTAATCCATTGTGTGATAGAATGTAATTTGTGTCCACAACACAAAATCCGCCTTTCCATTTTCAGTCTGCTGCTTAAAAGTTAAATGACAAATTGTAGCAGCTCTGAAACAAAACAAGCTACTTTAAATGATATGCAGTTATGACTGTCAGTTTTGGGTAGATTTGATTGTGATTGTGTTGGACTGCCAGGGACTCCTGTCTCTGAGGAAAGGCCTGTCCTCCCACAAAACTGAGTGTCACTTGTTTTGTGTACATGGGAAACGAAAATGATGGGTGATGGCAGACCAGCAAGCCAATCTGCTGTGTTCTGCTGTATTCCTTTAAGACCAAAAGTGACTTAGACATGCCTTTTACCCCTCCATATGTGTTGGAACAGCCAAATGTCAGAGTCTAGCCTTGCAAATTCATCACCATTTATTAAACACACAGTTCTAGACATGCATTTATGCGATTCATTATCACCCATTTTATTCTAATTGTATTGGAGAAAAAACTAGCACACAGGCTAGTGAGGTTTGGTGAGGGAAGAAATGAACAGAAAGAGAAGCTGCTTAATTGATGTGTGTAAGGGAACTAACTGCTGAATAAAGAGAGAGGGACACTGTTAGTGTAGCTCTGATTCTTTTAGCAGAGAGAGAAAGAGAGAGAGAGAGAGAGAGAGAGAGAGAGGAAGAGGAGGCTCAGGTTTATGTAATAGAGAGAGAGAGAGAGAGAGGTTATTGAGGTAGTGGCTCAGGTGTCTAGCAGATCTCACCACTGCCACGCTAAAACGACATCAGTCAGACTCAGGTGACTCCGCTCAGCCGTGTTTACAACCTCTCTGTGTGTGAGTGTGTGTGTGGGTTAGGTTTTGATGTCTGAGTGTGTTTGCATACGTTGTCATTTGGTCTCATAGCACCTGTGGACACCATGTGGTGCAGACTGTGTACCTGACTACTGTATGTGCCTCAGTAGTTGTTTCAATAGGCCACATCAGATCAGCAGCGTTGGTTACTAAATATAGTGTGAACATAGAAACACACACATACACGCACTCACATCAACAGTATAAAACCACTAAAATCTGGCCCTCTTCCTCTTATACCTCTCACTTTACCAGTGAAGCCCCTTGTAGTGGTGTAGTTTGCGATAGTTTGGGATAATGAATAGTGAGGAGCTTAATCATGAGCTAAATAATGCTCACTCTATCGCTGCCAAGGGCCATCTGAAGCCCTTAAATGTCTGAGAGCAAATAAATTAGTTAGGTAAACAGCGGAGATGTTGTTTTATCCCTAATTTGGTTGTGCCAGCCTGAGCTCTATCAGACGCAGAGGAAAAACTCACCGTGGTACGCTTCAGGTTGTTTGGTTGTTAAATGGTGGAGGAACCGTTGGATAATAGTCAGAAGTCAAATAAAATGCAAAACAATGCAGGCTTGTATAAATTGGCATGTTGGGGAAAAAGAGGTTCTGTTCATCTCTGTGCTGATTTTGAGGCAGGTTGACGCTGTGAGGTGCAGACTTCCTTTCACAACAACGGACATTTTTGGTTTAATTCATAAATAACATGGATATCAAAGATTTTGCCAAGATGAAGGCTGCAAAGTAAACACATCAGTTATTCGGCGTGTTGTTTTTCTCTCATTTTTGTTCAGAATCCTGTTATGTTCTTCCCCTTGCGTGAGTATGTACATGCATCCGTCCACCATATCCACTTTGGTCTTTTCTCACGCTTACGTAATGTTATGTAAATGTTTGTTTGTTTGTTTTTGAAGTGATGTATGAGATGCAGTACTGTACCACTCACAAGTTAATTTGCCAGCGTGGTGAATAAAGAGGAAAATAAAGCAGCTTGTTTTCTTGACCCAGTATTCTTGGTTGAAGCTGTGAGCCGTGCAGTGCGATTGTGGTCAGAGTGAAATCCACAGGGATTCAATTATAATGGAATCAGATGGCAATGTTTATATTGTATTGTAATGAGAGTTTTAGTTAACTTTCAGCCAGCAGCGCGTAGGCATAGTGGATAGCAGCATATTTCTTTGGATTATATAGCTATTCTACTGCTCACTGTACTCTGGGATAGGCTCCCCTCAAAGTTGTAATTGAATATAAATGAATGAATGAATGAATGAATGAATGAATGAATGAATAGATGGCTTATTATGCACACTTGAAAAAGCTGTGTGGCAGTAAGACTACGTAAACAATGGCAAGCATGGGCTGAAATCCTGTGCATTTGAGCCTGTAAATTTGGGAATGGAGACCTGTAGAAAAAATCAGTTCTGAACACAGAACTGTTGCATGAAGCTGTTGGTTTCTATCATGTTGATGTAGCCTTCCCTCTTCCCTGCACCAAATACAATAACTGGAAGCTAGACTGGTAAATTATTGTAGTAGCCAAAGAAAAAAAACCGTAGCTGTGACCTTTGCTTGTGAGGCAGCTGAACACACCAGCAGTAGCCTAGATACTGAAAGTCTATTTTCTCTGGTGCTAATGAATTTACTCATATTGCTGGCACTCTTATATAGAGTGGATGTGCAAGATGTCCTTTACTTAACTGCATGACATCACTTCTCCCTGCTGGGAGGAAATTAACCGAAAATGAATTGTCAGTATGAATGTCTTTCCTACGAACATTGCCCATTTATGACACTGTTGGGCTTTACCCGGCATAACTGTTGAGCATTATGTTGATAGCTGTGATTAATAATCAGCTGTGTGTGTGTGTGTGCGTGTGTGTGTGTGTGTGTGTGTGTGTGTGTGTGTGTGTGTGTGTGTGTGTGTTTGTGTACCAGAGGTGTACCAGAGCCTCTCCAGTGGGCCAGAGTGAACAGCACCAGGACCCTGGCTCTGTTAGACCTAAATGGAACCGAACCCTAATTAATGTCATTAGTAACCTGTGTTTACCTGCTATTTCATGTCAAAATGTGCGTAGAAAAGGATGTGAATAGTTTTTTCCAGTAGAACGCTCATACTTCTGGTTATAAAAATATGGTGTGAATGCAGTATTGTATTGGTAAGGACTTCACACACAAACTTGGTGCAACCCAGTTCTTTGGGATTTCATTCAAGCAATCTAATCAGGGATTTTTTTAAAACCATGATACAATTTAAATGCACTTAACTACCTACCAGAATAGAAAACCAGCAGTAATCAGGGAGCAGGGTTGACAACAACTTACTCAGAGCCTGATTTAACACCACTGAAACTTCCCAAAGCTGTTAAACTCAAACATTTCCAAAACGAGGCTCTTTAAAACCTGCAGGCGTGTAGGAAGCATTAGTCCAGTCAGCCGTGTGCTTGTCCTACCTTCATCTTCACGTGAGCTTCAGTGAGCTCCCAGTGCCAAGCGGCTCGCAGATGGCATCTCCCTCGCTGTGCCTATCGACCGCTCCCCTGCCCTCCTGCAAATCAATACTGCTGGGAGAGAGTGAGGGCGGTGTGGAGGGAGCCACGAGGGAGTGGAGCGAGGGAGGCAGAAAAGGAGGGGTGGGAGGGAAGGAAGAGCTAGTGAGAAAGTGTAAAGCCAATACACTCTCATTCGCAGGTTGTCAGAAACCAGTGCTCTGTGATGCCTGTGACTGATAGCTGCTCTTTTTTTTTTTCCCCTTTACCATGTCTTGGTGTCACATGGTTAGGTTTAGGTGTACCACTTTGTTATGGTTAGGGAAGGGTTAGGTTTAGGCACCAAAACCTGGAACTGGACACAGTCTTGGTCTCTCACGAATGGGGAAGGTCTCCCTTGAAAATAAATGTCAAGCATGTAAAGTGCAATGATGAGACATGCATGGCATCTCGCTGCCTGTGCTGAAAACAGGAATCGAACCTGCATCTCCTGCTTGAAGGTGTTGTGCCTTGCATGCCCACCAACTACCCCAACCACGTCCCTACCCTGAGTTTCTCATTCTATACAGTATGTCTCCACCCCCCTGTGTTTCATACTGATGCCAAAAGCTGCCACTGGCTTCTAATAGGTGCCTCATGCGTTCGTCTCAGATGCTCAAGGGTGCATTTGAGGTCGGTATCATGCAGATGCAGACAAAACGTTGGTATTTGATGCCCTGGGAATGAGAAAGGCTGGTAAAGTTAGTGATGAAAGAAAGAGAAAGTGAAGGGAAGGAATTAGATAGGGAGTTGTTGTAGACAGCAGAGGAGGTGAAGGAGGGAGAGGAAGGGAGAGAGGGTGATTAAGGACACAGCAAAAATGGGATGAAGGAGGTAAATACATGGGAGTTTGGACAGGAGTCCAGAGAAGACAGAGGGAGAAGGAGAGAGAAAAGAGACAATTTGTCTTTCAGAGGACAGACAGGGGCAGAGGAGGCTGAGCAGACAGACCACAAGGGAGGGAGAAAGAAAGAAGGACAGAGTGGTGGGGGGTCTAAAAGGAAAGAGGGAGCGGGGCAGCAAGAGGAAACGTCCCAGTAGGGTTTTCCGCAGGGTGATCTCAGTCAGAGTGCCGAGCAGAGCCAAGCAGTAGGTCCTGAATTATTAAACACAACATTTTGCAGCTGAGAAGTCGGCTGCAGCCGTGTGTGTGTGTGTGTGTGTCTGCGTGTTTCCGTATGTGTGCGTGTGTGTGTGTGTGTGTGTGTGTGTGTGTGTGTGTGTGTGTGTGTGTCTGCGTGTTTCCGTATGTGTGTGCGTGTGTGTGTGTGTGGTCATCAGAGGGAGTATGTACGCCCTTATAGCTGCTAATTAGTGAGGAAGAAATGTCTTGAAGGCCTTTATTTTAACTTGCTGAACCAGTGTGGCATAACCAGCAATCTGAGACACACACACACACACACACACACACACACACACAAGTTCTTTTTCCATCCTGTTTTTGCATTTTTACATTTTATAGATGCAGATGCACACTTGCAAATGCACATTTGTGTATTTTACAACACACTTACCCACACATCTGCAAGTACATACGCAAATAGCTTTGCGTACTGTGTTGCTTTGTTTCGAAAATCAAGCTCAGCCTAGTGTAGCTTTAAATCTGCATCCTTTCTCCTCACTCTCCTCCTTCCTCCCACCCCGCCCCCATCCATCCCCTCATCCATCACCCTGTCCCTCTTTTTCCCCTATCGTCTTTGTCTCAACATTTGAAGCAGTTTATCGACATTATCCCACAAAAACCTTGCATGTCACACGTCACCAGCGTTGCACTGATAAGTCACATCTCGGTCATGCTAAGCAAAATGAAAATACTTTGGGAAATGTCACAGGTACATGGCTGTGAGTGGGAAAATGAAGTGGTTCCTGTCGATTCCAATAAATTTGGCTGTTTCGGAGATGGCAGGTTATTTGAGAGCTCTGAGCTAAGCAAATGCAGATGAGTCACTGAGATTAGATTGAAGGCTCCTGGAGCCATTGACTGGCAGCGCCAGAGCGGCTCAGGGGATCTTCCTCACTTCCCCTTTGTTCCATCACTGTATTATTCTCTCACCCTCTCTGCTCGTCACTGTCTAACTCCTGTGCCTGTCTGTCTCACCGTGCCACTCTCTTTGTCTGTCTACCTGTCTGTCTCTTTGGCTGCCTCGTTCTCTTTCTTTCTTATTGCTTCTCTCCTAGATTATTCCTCTCCCACTTGTAATGTAATTCAATTTCACACCCCTTGAATGGAGCTCCTGCCCTTGGGGAACAGAGAGGGGAGTGTAATTACATTTCTGTTTAGCTGCAAATGATTCCAGTAATTTGATGTGGGCTGTTTTTCATACAGTCAACAGCAGGGGTGGCAATGGGTAAGTGAATGGAAAGCAGATATAATGCAGAATTTGTCTTTCCTTTCCTAGCTGTCAACACACAAGAGTTAATTAGACAAAGAACCAAGGATGAGTCGAGTTTGTACACATAAATGAGCTTGATTAACTCAGAGTGTGTAGCCTAAAATGACATTTTACTCTACGTATTTCTGTTGATGAAATGTCTGCCAGACAACTGTGACAGTCTTTTCAAAGCTGTCAAAGGAGGGATCGATGTCCCAGACAGAGCACACAGCAAACAGTAAATAAAGCGATCAGAGTAATAAATGGCAAAAGCCATTACAGGGTAACAGTGGCATTATCATGAGGGGCACGCAACAGACTCAAGCAGGGGACAGGACAACCCAAAAACTACTATTACCAAAATGAATATTTTAAGTGCCCCTGTGTGTGTTCTTGCCTTCAGGCCCTCAACACCCCCTGTCGTTAAAAGTCTGGTCTGGAACTGATGCGAGATCAGATGCTGTTTCATCTATCATCTGTTGATAACCAATGCCAAGTGAAAAATAGGGAAAAACAGTCTCTGCTGGCGTCCATGAACTTTCAGAGAGATATGGGAGAGAGAGAGTGTGTGAGAGAGAGAGGGAGAGAGAGAGAGAGAGAGAGGGATGGAGAGAGTCAGGATGTTAGTGTTGGCACTGGCCCCAGTCCTTGCATAACCCGTTGATAATTAGGGTTTTACTGCTATAGCAGCCCATTGCCAAGTCATTACCATTGCAACAGCTATGCAGGTGTTGGCAGGAGATCTCCGTGGACTGTGGGGAACATGAGAGGAAGAAAAGGGAATAGAATAGAATAGAATAGAATAGAATAGAATAGAATAGAATAGAATAGAATAGAATAGAATAGAATAGAACAGAATAGTGCTATCACAGGCTCAAATACCAGATTCAGAAGAACAAGGGACCCCTTTATTCCAAGTGAAAGATTTAGATTTAGAAGATGTTTTTCTATTCCAGAAGGGCTTGTTCATATTATTCATCCATTCATTAACATTTTGGGTTGGGTGACCACTTTGGGGTGGGTGTTTTGTTTTGCTTTGCTTTGTGTGTGTGTGTGTGTGTGTGTGTGTGTGTGTTAGCTGATATCTACATTTTCATATGTATGTGTACATTATATATGCTTATAATTGTATCAAAATAGTATAGACAGTAATTTTGAAGCTGTGTAGAATAGAATAGAATAGAATACTTGGAAAATAGATTAGTAAGGCTGGGATCAGACCAGAGGCGCTTGAAAGTCAGCAAAACGTGAGTTGTGCTGTACTACCATTTCTTATGAGGTGCTTCTTGAAGCCCTGGAGGCATCTTCTTTGTTGTTGCTAAGTAACCATGCTCCACCCCTGCTATCACTCATCAAGCAGCATTTTAGCTAATTCTACCAGAAATCGATCTCTTATTTGCCAGAAACATGAATGGGCAGAGGGCACTTGCTTTGGCTGTTTTGGAGAGTGTTAAAAATGTGTGCTCAAAAACAAACCAAAAAAAAAAAATAAATAAATATCCATCTGGGTCCATGAAACTCTCAAGACAGACTAAATATTATTGGCAATGTAAAACTAGGAAACCTGCAGGCTACAGTTTAACTTTTCAGCCTAGTTATTCTAAGACAGTGACTTACTATGCTGATTGATAATAACACGTGTTGCCTTGCCGTGGAGTGGCTGTTTATATCATGATAGTCATGGATTGTGAAATCATCTGGCTTGGAGTAGGCCGACACAGCTACAACCAACTTCTTCATTTTTATTGTTTACAATTGTTGACAGTGGAATACAGTGGAAGAACCAAGTCCCACCACTATTTCTGTCTTGGACAGCAGCGAATGACAGACGAGTGACTTCAGGAGCACATTTTCAACTCAGTGTGCACCAAGTGCTCCCTCAAAAATAGCAAGGCACCTGGAGTGCAAAAGCAGCTTGTGAAGCACCTCAGCCCCTTGAAAACAATTAGGAAAAGATGCCCCTCTGCTAAAAGTGCGTTAAGACATTAACAGAGCCAAAAACAGTGTCAGTCTTAGCTGGAGAGAGTAGAATATAATACAAACCTCAGTGTCTGTGAAACTTCTGTGAGATGCAGGTTTTCGTGTTCAGATGTAGTTGCCATGCAGCACGTGGTCAGGCTTCCAGGATTTCGTCTCATTCTGCACGCTGAGGAGTGCGGTACACTCACACTCAGAGTGCAGACGAGGCAAAGAGCAGTTGTTTACAGCTCAGCTACAACAGCAAGCCCCTCTCAATTCTGATGTTCTTCTCACTGGCACCTTTTCCTCCTACACTTATACACCTGCTTTCCCGCTCCCCCTCACTCTCATGCCTGATCTCATACATGCTGTATTTCATACTCCTCTCTTTTCCCTCTTAGCTCCTGGCCACCTTCTCCTTGCTCCTTCTTCACCTCCTCTATCGTCTTTCATCCAGCTTCATGTACCTACTGGTGTTCACTTTCTCCCTCTCTGCTTCACTATCCCATTTACTTCCCCCTCCACCTATTTTCCTCCTCCTTCTCCTGTTCTCCCAGCTATTCCCATTCTGTCTTCTCCCTCTATCACTCCACCTCCTCCTCTCCATTTACCCAGTCTTGTTAGGGCTGGTCACGCGTGCTTGCCTCCCTGATTAACTAACAACCCAAAGGATGTTACACCGAATAGTGGCTGCTCTCCCCACCGGCGGCATCGATTTGCTGGCAGGCAGCAGCCACACAGACGGTTACACTCTGGAATGAGTTTGAGATCAGAAAGCGGATAAACAAATGACTGCGCTGTCAGGTGAAAACACTCCATTTACACATTTTCAGCCTATTACAAATTAGGAAAAAGCATCCTGTGTTTTCAGTCTGGTGATTATGTATGCAAAAGCTACACCGTGGTTTCTGAAGTGATTACATATTCATGAAATTAGCACACACAGGATAATGTCAACTTTCATTTCATTCACACTAAATGAAGAAGCAAACCAAAAAGTTGGAGTCGCAAATCGTGTAACAATAGTAATCTCATAGTTGTGGTGAAATTGAGGAACATCAGTCTTCATCAGTCATGTGCTCCCACTGAGCGTGCAGACAGATGACAGAGAGAGAGGACATCTGTTGTTTAAGGGACTGACAGAAAGACAGGGATATCTGTTTCTGAATTTTAAACATTGCAGAAAAAAGAGCCGTGTGTGCACGCATGTGTGCTTCCGCGCTCTTAAGGCTTCCACTGTGCAATGTGTTGATTTGTATAACACTCCAGCAGGCACATCACACTGCCTCTGAAGACAGAAGGACAGTTAAACTATTTACTATGCAGTGATAAATTCAGAAAATGCAGTCATATGTCAACTGATTTTCCTCTCAGGGGGATTCTGTGGCTGTTGCTCTTACATAGACCATCAGTATTCCTAAATATATTTGATGACAGACATATGATGATATGCTGGAATTGAATATATTGCAATGCAAAAGTGTGACAATACATGTTATTTTGCTGTAGTAATTTTTAATTACATATGAGACAGGACACAGCTCTTAATCATTAACATTCATTCAGTCATTAACATTTGTGAAATTTCTTCCCCCCAAGATATTCCATGATCAACTGTAAGTGGCATTATTGCAAAGTGGAAGCATTTAGGAACCACAGCAACTCAGCCACCAAGTGTCAGACCATGTAAAGTTACAGCGCAGAGTCGCTGAGTGCTGACGTGCATCGTGTGTAAAAGTGGCCAATGCTCTGCTGACTCAATGACTGCAGAGCTCCAAACCTCCTCTGGCTCTCCCTCCTCCCATCAGCACAAAAACTGTGAGCCAGGAGCTTCATGGCATTGGTTTCCATGGCCAAGCAGCTGCATGCAAGCCTCACATCACCAAGCACAATGCCAAGCGCCAGATGGAGCGGTGTAAAGCACGCCACCACTGCACTTCTGTGAAGTGACACTTCTGATTGATAGACGAGTCTGGGTTTGGTGAATGCCAGGAGAACGTTCCCTGCCTGACTGCATTGTGCCAACTGTAAAGTTTGGTGGAGGAGGGATAATGCTATGGGCTTGTTTTTCTGGGGTCGGCCTCAGTCCCTTAGTTCCAGTGAAGGGAAATCTTAATGCTTCAGCTCACAAAGACATTTTGGACAATTCTCTGCTTCCAACTTTGTGGGAACAATTTAGGGATGGCCCTTTTCTGTTCCAGCATGACTGAGCCCCAGTACACAAAGCAAGGTCCGTAAAGGCATGGCTGACTGAGTTTGGTGTGGAAGAACTTGACTGGCCCGCACAGAGCCCTGACCTCAACCCCATCCAGCAACTTTGGGATGAACTAGAACAGAGACTGTGAGCCAGGCCCTCTCAGCCAACATCAGTGTCTGACCTCACAAATGCTCTTCTGGATGAATGGACAAAAATTCCCACAGACACGCCCCAAAAATCTTGTAGAAAGCCTTCCCAGAGGAGTGGAAGCTGTTATAGCTGCAAAGGGTGACCAACTCCATATTAATGCCGAAACTTTGTTTGTCAAATAAGCAAATTTATATCAAAAAAGGAAATCAAAGTCTCATAAAACTGCAGTGTCAAAATGCAGTGAAATGAGGTGCAAATTGGGATTGTCTGTCTCCTCTAGGTACAAGCACAATGAATGGTTACACACCAGACAAATGAGCTAAGTTAATGAGTAGTTGTGAGCTTGTGCCTCACACCCATCAAGCTTCAGCCGCGTCCTCTTCTAACAGAGGCCCTCTTGGAATGTAGACAGTCACACGTAGCAGCTTATAGATCCCTGACCTAATTTCCCAAGAGGAACCTTACCCCACATCACTGCATACACACCCCATACCCAAGTTTGGCCTCCTTTTTGTCTCAGAGGGGGCATGTCTTGTAACCTTCAAAAACACTGATGTTTTGACTAGGAAACTAGAAAGAAAGAAAGAAAGAAAGAAAGAAAGAAAGAAAGAAAGAAAGAATCCGATCTTATGCTTGGGCTTCGTTAAGTTTAATTTACTTTAGTTGCTCAGTGCTTAAATACAATTTACCAGAGTACATGCCACCTTTGAAAAATGATTTGGATTACTCTTTTGCTTACAGAAAACATGCCCAACTGATTAATCAAATAAGATTTGCAAAGATCAGCATATCAAAACTCCAGATTATCCTTTGATATGACATAAATTGGTGTGAAAAAAAAAAATGTTACTTTGCATTTCTAAGAATGGTTTGTTCCAATGGACTGACACTCTATCCACTTATTGCTTATACAACACCAAATGAACAGAATGCTAATTGCTCCAGATGACGTTTGAAAAAGAAGTGAACAAAGATTGTAGAACAATAACAGATCTACTGGGTCTTTGTGCTATTTTCTGTTAGTTCTGAAATCCTACTTGTGCTCAGATAAAATCTACTCCTCATCCATTCTGATGGACAACTAACAACTGTTTACAAAAATGCAAAGGGCAGAGGAAGAATAATGATCCAAATATGAAGTTGTCCTTTTCGAATGCCAGAACTTACAGAGGCACGCTGCGCCATGTAGACCAGCTCAGTGGTTCCAAAAGAATTTCCACTGGTAACAACTCGGCTACAGGTTAAGTTCCTGGAACCTGATTTAGTCGCTGCTTCGGATGTGGTACTAAAATCTGAATTCTTGGAACTTTTAAAAATGATCTTGCAGCAGGAGTGACTGAGGGAGCCAGCTTCTCCCCTGCAGGCAGCAATGAAGGGATAAGTTAATGTAATGCATGAAATTACTTAAAATCATAAGAGAGCTGCTGAAGTTACTTAAAAATTATTTGAAGCTAATCAATAGCTGAGTTGTTGTAAACAAAGTTACTGAATAACATTTTTGACAAAGCCACCAACAACCTACGAGGTAACACTCAACTCCTTCCAAAACCAGCTTTTTTAAAAAAAATTTGAATCAAAATCAAGAGGCACTAGGTTATTTTCACAATTCTATATGTACAGCTGTTGCCTCGACAAGGTGAACCACCTGGAAGTACTCTGACTTGCCATGAACCAAAGGCTCATGCTGGCTCTGGCCATTCAGTTTCTATGAGCTCCTGCCTTTCCACAACACACTGCATTCTGGGACAATAATATGCAATAATGATACACTTAAAATACTGAGCCAGTTGAGGATATGTTGAAGTATATGTATTTACATGTTTTTACAGTGTGAACACACTACTGCTCAAACCTTGGTTAGAGTACGTAGTATGCTTTTGGGATACAGCAAGGCTCTTTTTCAGCCACACTCTGCTGCACACTCACGAGCATTCATTACTATAGCAATAAAGTTAAGCAATGGATAAATCATAGTATACCCAAGATGCCCCCCCAAAAAAACATATTTACATAGTGTGCAGTTTGGAAAGGCATTTATTTTCATGTGCTGAGCTGTGTTTATTTTATAGAACATGTCACTTGCTGAAGAGCCGCAGAAGTGGAGAGCTGTGTGGTGGGAAGCGTGGCAGCTGTGTGTCTTAATTGGCCACGCCGCCCATCTCAAACTGTAAAGATGTTCTCTTGTGTTCTTGAGAGGTTTTTCTCAACAAGACAACTTGGGAAGAATACTCTACACAAGGACACAAACACTGTGGTAGCTGCACACACCCCTCCCTTTGTGTTTACCATACACAGCGAGGTGAAATTACACCCCAACAACTTTGAATGCAATTCATCTTTCTTCTTGAAGGAGTGGAGCAGCGTGCCAGATTGTTTAATAAATGAGTGCTGAGGGATGTTCAAGGCTAGATAGACAGATTCCCTTGAAGTGAAGATCCAGGAATCAGGGCATCTTGCGTTTTTGGCAGAAAGGTGCACACACACACACGCACGCACGCACACGCACGCACGCACACACACACACACACACACACACACACACACACACACACACACACACACACAGTGACATATAGAATAAAGCATGTGAGTAGAGAATGTGATGTCAGCTCTCTGGCTCCCTCATTGGTCAGATGTCTTAATCTTCTCTCTCTTTTTTTTTTTTTTTTTTTTTTAAAAAAAAGGTTGGAAAACCTTACAGCTTATTTTGATAGTGCTTACTTTGTGACCACCAGTGGCACTATAGTGTACACACATTAATGTGCACAATACATCTTTCAAAACATTCCAAAATAAGGCTTTGCAAACATCTTTTGACATGTCTTAGGAACTGCACTCAGTGTGTTTATTAGGCCTCAAGGACACACACAATTTGTTTTGCTGAGAAATCTGGAAAGTAAACAAACCTAAGTATGTTAATAAGGGAAATGAAATGGGTACCTTTAATGTAATAATAATCATGCTAAAAGGTTTTCACAGCATTGTGACCAGGCTTGATAGCAGCCAGGTAGCCTACCTGCTTTAGCATTCTGTGGTTGTTGAGTGGCATAATGACTGCATCATGATAAAAAGAGACACTCTCTCAGTCTGGCCTGGTTTCTGGAGTCTCCAGATGGGTATGAGACCCAGTCAGCCAGCCTCCAGAGATCCAGTACATCCTCTATGTGTGTGTGTGTGTGTGTGTGTGTGTGTGTGTGTGTGTGTGTGTGAGAGAGAGAGAGAGAGAGAGAGAGAGAGAGAAAGAGAGCGAGCGAAAGAGACTGAGTATGTGAGAGAGAACACAATGGAGAGAGAATGTGTGAGAGAGAGGACGGTGTGTGAGGAGAGAGGGAGAGACACTTTCAGTAGTCTCTAAGAAAGAGCGAGACTTGTGTGAGTGGGTGTGTGTGTGTGTGTGTGTGTGCGGTCATGCGTTACACACCAGCCCAACTAGTACCAGCTGTCGTCTGTCAGGGGACTGTCTGGGACTGTCCAGTCCGCTCCCAAAATACTCTGCTCTCTTTTGCAGCTCCTTGTTCACCTTCTCTTCTGTGTTTTTGTTTCTCCTCCCAACTCCCCTTTTGATGCAGCTTCACCTTTTCAACCCTGCTGGTCCTCTCTGTGGGTTCATCATTATGAATGCATGCTGAGTGCCAGAGCTTTGTTCAAACCAACAGAACTTTATTTTAAATTCTAGCAGAGATCCTCAGGTTGCCAAAGACACCAAACATATCCTGCTGAATTACAGGAAAATGTGTATAAAATGATCTAGATATTTTGTATTTGATGTAATGCTGCAGCCATAAATCAATGACATCTTTGGTTTGAATTTTTCACTCAATATGAGCACCATCTAACTTTAAGGGAACTATTTAAGGGAATTTAGGGGAAAATCAGACTTCAGTGGGGTTAATTACAGTAGAAAGTAAAAACCAGATGATACTGAAAGTGTCAATAAAAACTGTTGTCAAAATTAGTAGATTTATAGCTTTATTATAACTAATAATCCTATTAATTATCTTACAAATTGTGCAGCAAAGGGATTCAAAGGCCAGAAATGTTATGTTTGGAGAGATTTGGCAAGTCGTGCTCGACTTGAGTGTGAGCGCTTGTGTTGTGCTATGACAGCGCCTGGCAAATATGCAACGTCACATCACATCTGCCACTGTGGCGTGGTGAGCTCTTAAATCTTTTCAGGGACACTGAAGAAAAGTCACAGCGGCCACAAAAGCTAGCGCTCAGAGATGTGACAAGGCAGAGAGACAGAGCGGGAGGGAAGAGAAGAGTCTCAGAGAGAAAAAAAAGACATGTCAGAAAAATAGATTGAGAGAGAGAGCAAGAGAGGGAGAAAGACAAAGGAATGAAAGGGGAGAGAAAGAGGGAGAGAGAAAGAAGATGAAAGCCTGGTTGAGTACAAACAAACTCCCAGCTTGCCCTCAAATCTCCTGTTACCATGGTGATTCAACTGCTGAGGCGATGCCCCCTGGGACTCTGTCCTGAAAACACAGGGGGGGATAGAGAGAGAGAGAGAGAGAGAGAGAGAGAGAGAGAGAGAGAGGCATCACAAGGACAGGGACAAGGACAAAATAACAAAGGTGTGCTAGATAAGGACTGTATAGCTGCAGTGTATACAACATCTCATTCATGAAATCACTGCACATCGAAGCATGCAGTCCAAATCAAACCTCACAGCAGTGCATCGTGTGCTTACTGTAATCAGGTGCAGGTCTGCTGGATTTGGGGTCAGTCACAGCCAATTGATTTTCTGAGCTAACAGCTGTCAGATAAAAATCATCAGATGGACACTTTTTCAATCTTCTAGTATTTGTTCATCAGTCCAGAGTTTCTAAAACTTGGCATTGTGTATGACATATTCCTGAGAACAACTTCTACAATTTCAAATATTCACTTAGTTCCCTACAAATTACTCTCTTTTCATTTCTCTCATTTCTCTCTTTCAGCTCTTCTTCCATATAGACGTTAGATAACATTTATACTGCTGGGCTTTACCTGAGCCCAGGCCACTCTGTTATTGTAGGTGAGCTGCTAATTTATCAACAAATTAGGATACTGGTGTTTTTTATCTGTTAGCAAGTAAGAAAAGCTGTGATAATCCTGTATTGTTTCATCATGTATGGAGAATTTGTGTTAATGTGTGAGACATGCGATGCGCATTATGCAGTGATGCATGGGCTGTGATCCCATGTAAATATGAGTTGTGAGCACATTATGAAACATGTATCACCAAAAACACATGGCTTTTTATCTTCCATTCAGCCAATTAACAGAAATCATAAATAATGCCCCATGATAATACCATTAAACTGACAGAAGAACACAAAGCTTACATAGATAATTCCTTGTTACAGTCTATATGCCATTCACTGTTACTAATTGCTCTCTCTCTCTCTCTCTCTCTCTCTCTCTCTCTCTCTCTCTCTCTCTCTCACTCTCTCTCCCTCCACAGCGGTTTCTTTCATGAGACACAGCGCTTCAGCCTTTGGATTTGCCGTGAGTTCCACCTTCTGCCTTCCCTCCATTTACATTGATCAATTAGTCATAACTTTGGTCCCAGTGATTTATTAATGATCGCTGAAACCAAAGTGCTATTGGTCGCTTTGTCTCCTAGGTAACAAGAATGAGAAAAGGGGCCCAGGCATCCTGAAAGCTCAGGGTGAATTTCAAAAGTCTCTTTTGTGCTTCTTGAACATACCCGAGGGTTTTGTTTCACCATGATGAAACATCCGAGGATCACCTGCGTCTAGACCCTCACCTGTAAATCAGCAGATATGTAAACACATGCTGACTGAGGACATACAGAACGTTGTTTTGCTGACATAAAAACTATTTGAGGGGACAGTTAAGACCCAGAGGATCTAAACTGCATGCATGTTGAGTAGTTCAGCTGGCTTTACTGTCAAACATGTCAATATGTCAAAAGTATAAATGGAACATAAAATTAAAAATCCACACAAGGCCATAATGTGCAGCCTGTGTGCTCTAATTTGCACACTAATACATATATGAGGGTTTCATTCCAAAATGAGGCACGGACACTTATTATTTCTTAAACTACATCAACTATATTTCTTGAACTAAAATATTTGCATTAAAAATTTGAAAAATATATAACTGAGCAGGAGACTACATGTCACCTCAAAGGTCCAGCCTTCAAAGATCAAAGTTCAAAATATGAACTGTTTACATTCTCACACAGTGAGATGCCCCAACCTTGTGTTATTTCTTTTGTTTGTTCATGGTCACTGAAAGAAATATTGGATCTCCATTTCCAAAAAAAAAAAAATAAAAATAATAATAACAATGCTGCCTGAAATTTGTCAGTAATATTTGAGAAACTTAAAGAGTTTCTCAAATATTACTACCATCAGAACTGAACAATTTTTAAGCAAATGTCTTTGTAATACTTTGATGCCAGCAGCTAATATGGGAGAGCGGGTGTCTACTTTTTTCTTTCTTTTTTTTTAATGGCGAACATCCCATTTTGGAGCAAAGCTCTTCATATGATGTATGTCACTGCTATGGGTTGGGATTATACCCAAACCTCTGGGTTTATGAAATCCTTTCAAAAACTGATGGAATAATGTTAAAACTTGTCACCAAGATAACAAAAGAAAATAGTGTTTGACTTTTTGTACAAGGTTTTCATCTAACACGAAGGATACTCATCAGCACTTTGACCAGTACTGATGTTGTACTGATGCCATTTTACATTATGTCCACAATATATTGGTGCTCAGTATTAACTGGTCATCATATGGTAGGGATAACTAGAGATCTGATCTTTTTTGGTTAAATAAGAGAAGGAAAAGGATGTCAATAGTTAAAAGGAAGCTGAAAAAAAAAAAGCTGTTAGATTTAATATCAGTGGAATGAAAATTCCACACCCTAGGCCAGTGAGAGAAAAGTCGATTTGCATAATGTGATTAAAATACTTTAAAACCATAATCTGGAGCCCTTGCTATCTCTGAGGATCAGGTCATTATTAAAGAATGGATTTTAATTAGCAAGTGCTTGGCTGTCTATGACAGTTTTAATAAAGTAATAAGGGGGCAGGCTGCAATGCAATGGGGTTATATCACAGCCAAGGATCATCAGTGGTTTTAACAGCTATGATGTTGAAAGTTGAAGATTTCTGGAAATTAATTTCTTGCTTTTACAGGTCTGTCACTTGAAAATTAAAGATCCCAGAATGATCATGGCACATTTTATGATATGGCTCCAGGGGATATCTTCAAACACTTCCTTCTATCTTCTTTGGAATAAATTAACCCAACAATCCAGAGTAAAGTAATCGATCATGTTTATGGTAATGTTCATCACCTCTGTCCCCTGAGACAATCACACATCAGCATCCATCTCTTGATTATGCAAGAAAATTCTTGCAGCAAAATCCCTAACCCTAACCCGAAGTACAGAGGAGCCAAAGGAAATGCAACCCCTGGATGTTGTGCACTTCAGCCAGCCTTAATCAAATCATCACAACCATTGAGGGGATTTTAATAATTAATACAGGACTGATTAAGTGCCAAAAAGATCAAGTGCCTCGCTGTTCTATTTTCTTAGTTCAACAACTAAAAAAGATTATTTAGTTGGGCTCTTAAGGACAATTCACTCATATAAAGAAGGGGTCAGTCCCTGCATAACCATTAATGCAATTTGGGAATAAATCATTTTGTGTGATTTTAATGCTGTTTTATTAAATTTCCAACATCACATCAAATTTGATCAATAGAAATATGAGAAATATATCAATATCATTGGGATGTGTTTTGTCCCAAACCACATTTGAGGATCACTTTTCAGTGTGTTGAGGTGCATTTTTTTTTCTTTTCTTTTTTTTCAAATGGATGTGGCGTATTTGACACAAGACGTGCTGCGTTTCCTTTCCTTAGATCCAACACTCTCCATAATATTTTAATATAGCAGCTTCTGTAGTAATTTAGGACCCAAATCTTAAGCCCTAATACCCTTTCATCAGCTCTTTTCTTTTCTTTTTCTGCTTTGTTCCTGGTAGTTTGATGCCACGCTGGATGTCCTGTCATCCATCATTGTCCTCTGGCGCTACAGCAATGCAGCAGCTGTGCACTCTGCACACAGAGAGTATATGTGAGTACAAAACACAGTGCAGAGCTTAATTCATGTTTTACTTATGGCAAGTGTGTGTGGATTTATGATTTGGTGTGAATGGAGTTTCTTTATTCCACAGGAAACTCCACTGCAAATGTAACTGCGAAAGTATCCCACTTTGATTTAAATCTCATGTTTTTAGAATGGTCAGATTGTCAGAACTCATATCTACCTCATTCAGGTTGCTCCCATGCACGCCTCCGCATGTGGCACCAATGCCAGTGCTAGATTTTGAAAATAAAATCTTTAAAATATTGTCCCAATTTCATCCACTGGACAGGGAGGGCTACTGTTTTGGGAATATAAGTTTACTACGAAAGCTTGCGAGTAAAGCTTTCTTCATCGGGGACTGATTGCGGCACAAGGTGGGTATTTGATATGACAATTAGGCATTATGGATGAATTTTCGCCAGAGATAAATCACTGTGTGGGAAAATGGAAAAACTGAGAGTACACTCCATTAACGGTGACAATTAGTTGCATGACAAAGTTATATTAAAAAATGCAATATATTATATAATATATTCCCAAATGAGTATTTAATACCTCTAAGGTCACAGTAGCCTGCTGCGAATCTTGTAGCACAAGCCTGTTAATCCACGAGTTTCCAAGCCCGGTTCAGCTGAGTTCATCAAATGGCTGTCAGGCGGCACAGAGCCTTGTTCCTGTTCGTCTAACAACAGAGGTGCTGCACATGAAAGACCCAGCTGCTCGTCTGTCATCCATCAGAGCAGACACACACACACACACACACACACACACACACTCACACCTCTGCATGTGTGGATGTTCACACATGCGCCAGCTCACATAGATTGGGTTTTCTACACGTTGTAAGGATGTATTGTATAATCATGCACACAGATACACATGCAAACACACACATTTATTTACACACAGACAAACACTTTGGTCTATCAACCACAATATATACAGCATGGCACTAATTCAAAACTTGTGCCATTTCTGAGTGTGTTTGAGAGTGGGACAGTGTCTTAAAGCTCAATGTTTGCTTTTCTCAAAGGGTTGTGGCAGTTTGTTGCGGCTCACTGCTGCTAAAATCACTAAAAAGGAAACGCTGTCTCACTGTATCCATAGAGATATTCAGTCTTTATTCTGTAGTGAGATAAATGGGAGACAGCTATTCTCACCCAGGCCTAGCGGATGTGTCAAAGGAAGAAATAAATGATGTAGGTATGGAGGGGCTCTGAATAACCACATCTTGCTTTGGTGCTGCCGGTGCAGGGGAGTGTAAAGCTAACGTCTGCCATAACTCATAATTTTAATGACTGTAACCTTCTGTGCCTACACACCTTTCACTGCTCTTCTAATCGGAAAAAATCTTTGCTGTCATCTGGGTTGGTCTGTTCAAACACACACACACTGTCAGGGTACCGTATTCAAGCACCACGCCAAGCAGAATTGTTCCAAAAAAGAAGTTACTGTCGATTGTCTCACTCTTGCGGTGTATTACAGCTGAAGTGCCTGTGTGTACGACAGCCTTTGAGAACTCTGCAACTGTACACAATGTTGTAAAGTCTTTTGTGGGCCATGACACAGCCTTGAACTACAAGATCAAAATCAATTATTCACTCAAGCAGATGCTGTGATTCAGTCGTATTTCCTACTCCTAAACCTTTTGGGAACTGAAATGAGTAGCTCTGCCTGCAATGACAAATTCAGTCATTGTCTACTGGCTCATCAAATTTGGGGATTCCCATTTCTTTTGCATGGAGCCTTGCCAGACTACTAGTACCAGTTGTTTTACTTTTTTTTTTTTTTTTTAAATCAACAAATTATCCTAATGCATATATATGAGAAAGCAAAAGAATATACAGCGAGTGTTGTTCTGCTTTGGGAAAACTTTCCATGTCGCCTGGCTGGGAAGGGTTTGCAGGACGTAACATTCACTGGATTTCAACATTACTACTTTAGCTCCACAGAGCTATGAAGTCACCGGTTAACCCTAACCTAATCGAATGACACGGTGCACATGATTTAGGGTGTCTGATAATCTTTTTAGCATGTCATTCATTTTTGCACTGGTTTCAGTATCATGGTATTGACAGGCAGAAGATTGAACATCTGCAGGCTAGTCTAGTCATGCAAAGTATTGAAAACTGCTGAGAATGTGTGAGCACGCAGCACTGTGTGTGACGCAGGATACAAGACAACAACTGGGTGAAATGCCAGGTTTTTAGGGAGTCCCACTCTCCTGTATTGGTTTACTTAAGCAGATCTCACTTTAACCTTTTAATGGCAGGCACAGCACCCAGATCAAATTTACTGAAGCCATGCAGTCAGGAACCTCACCTATCATCTGACATTTTACTGACTATTCCGTGTGTGTGTGTGTGTGTGTGTGTGTGTGTGTGTGTGCGCGCGCGTGTGTCTATTTGTTGGTCTGTCTATCTGCAGAGCATGTGTAGTCCTTGGAATTGTATTTGTGCTTTCCTCCATGTGCATCCTGGGAAAGGCCATTCATGATCTGGCTACTAAGCTGCTACCTGAAGTGGTAAGCACACACACACACACACACACACACACACACACACACACACACAAACACACACACATACACACACACATGTGTCTGTATTATCTATTTATTTCTGAATCAATGCATACTGTTTAGGAATGTACACAATAAAGATTCAATAAGATTTTTTTTTACTGTTCACAACAGACAAACACACACACACACACACACACACCACTCTTATCACTGTGCACTGAATACCTTTTTATAGCCCTGTGATTTGGTTGACGTCAGAGTCTTTCTCTCCCTCTCTCTTGCTCTTCTTCTTGTTCTGTCACACACACACACACACACACACACACACACACACACACACACACACACACACACACACACACACACATGCTCTACCTCTGTTTTGACTGTCTACGTCACTTCTCCCCACCTCTCTCTGGAGGTGTTAAGACTATGAAACAGATTCCAGAATAGTCTCATCTGTCTGTTGCTGGGTTGCAGCGCAACTCTTCCAGTGTCACACTATTTAGAGAGCGAGTGCCCTCTCTGTCCTCTGTGGTCCTTGTTTGAGGCTTGTAAAATATACCCTTTTTTGAACATTTTCTTATGGCATGACATATCATAATCATAAATACAATATCTTAAGCAAACGTTTTTTTTTTTTTTCTATTCTTGCACTGGCACTCTCAGTCATTAATTAGTCCATTTGCATGGACCAGATCAACAAGTCATTTGATACACTGTTAGTTTTTTCATTCAACTGGCTTTCACACAGCTCAAAAAAAAAGTGGACCGTCTTATTTAAACCAAAGTCACATGCTTGCATTTTCGGTCAGAGAAGAAAGTGCATAAAGAGAAAAGGGTAGGGTTATAGTGCAACAAAGATCTTTAACCATGTAACTTCATGTTTTTGTGGCAGCCATCCTCCTTTCATCCACATCAGAGGGGGATTAACGAAACAGGACATGAGAGACTGAGTGTGCTTTCATACCTACCGTGTTTGGTCTGTTTTAATTGGGTTTACTCCATCAGATCGAATTGTTTGGAGATTTGAGAACACCTTTGTGTGGACCAAACAAGTGAACCTTGGTCCACCTGAAACGTTGGGGCTCAGCCCGTTGCCGAGCAAACCACAGCACAGTTGGGTACACAGTACTGTTAAAGTGAGAATGTAATCTGATTTCTCTGTTGGAGGTGAACCAAAATGCAGCGCTTTGTGGAGCTGAACGTGGATGTTGACACTGAAGCTCCTTGCCAGACAGAGTTGGGGACTTGCACCGTTGTCTGCAACCAGAGTTCCCCTCATAAAATTTGAGTCCAACAGATGAATGTCCTGATCAACTGCATGTTTGCTTACAATTTATGGTTTGCTTAACACAGGGCCACGTGAACACTGGCCAGACCTGATGAGCAGTGCAAACTTGTAGCAACTTCACGCCTGAATCGGGCCAAAGCAAACAAACTAAAAGTACACCCACGTGGTCTGTTGGGTATTCCAAAGATGGCACGCTGCTATCACAGCCTGGTACCAATTAAACTAGCAGTAACTTCTTTAAGCTTCGATACTGCTTTGGCAATAGTCATTTCCATTAATGCAAGTCATGAACTGAAGAGGTGAGACCACCTTTTTCAGTCAGACTCAAGTTTGAATATTTGATGCAGACCCGAGTTTGATTAAGGCGCTCTCACTTACCAAGACAAATCAAGAGGGCAAATGCATCACTGTCACAGCAGGTGTCAAAGTGACCTTAGTGTGCGAGCAGCTTTACTTTATGGCTGCCAAAGCTGCTTTGCTTTCATAGCAATAGGACAATGTCTGCTGGCTCGTACCAGACCCATGGGTTTGCAAGAGAATAACATTGCTTACGCTGTATGCATTGATTTAAAAAAAAAAAAAAAAAAAAAAAAAAAAAAAAATCAACATCCTTAGCTGGCGAAATGAAGATGAACTGAAGAGAAAAAAGAAAAACAGACACAGGTGGTACTGATAGTGGAACATGCTGAAAAGGTTTGAGAGAGATAAAAAAAAAAAAAGACAGAGAAAGAGAATGTGCACAAGTCAAACCACAGCAGGCAAATGGTGAAAGTGTGTTTGCGTGTGTGTCCTTGTGATTTGCTTTCATGTGTTTGTACTGTGGTGTGAGTCTTGGAGGCCGGTGACCACGAATCAGAAGAGCTGAAATGAAATGAAGAGAGAGGAGTGAGCGGGGAAAATCAGGTTGAGGCCGGCGGCGAGGTTAGAGACTTGTGTGTGACGCTCTGGTGCCATTATGTTATTGGAGGCTGGGGGTGTGAGCCTCAGGGGCGGATCCTGACACCAGCTGGGGCCAATTACCACCATCTCTCTCACTGACATCCTCTCGGGTTCTCTCTCTCTCTCTTTCTCTGTCTTTTTTTCAGCAATTCTCTTTCTGTTTTGTGCCTTTCTACCTTTTGGTCTTGGCTTTGCTGTCCATTGTACTTTGTCTTGTCTTGCTGTGCTCCTTTCTTGGTTTCACAAATAAAACTTGGCATGCTCAGACCAAATGCAAAGTAAATTTTCACCTCACACACTCGCAGAAAAATGGCCTTAATTTTTCGCACCGGGGTTAAAAAAAACTCAATGATGCGATTCACTTTGTGTATCATTGACGTTTGCATCTTTGCACTGACTTTGTATATGCTCAGGCATCCTTCAGCTAGCCTAGGTTGCATCCAATGCAGTCTACTTCCAGGCTGCCAGACCAGATGTGCTGCTTTACCTGGACTTCAGCATGGCATTGCTCTTTTGATAACAGCTTCCTGCCCTAAGTGTGACTCAAGAATAAATTGGGTGCTGTGTGATTATAGTGAACAGTGGATTCTTGGCATTCAATTCAATTCAATTCAGTTTTATTTGTATGGTGTCAAATCAAAAGTTATCTCAAGGCGCTTTACAGACACACAACAGATACTGGCCAAATCCGTGGACCACACTCTCCCCCAAGAGCAAGCACAGGGCGACAGTGGCGAGGAAAAAAAAACTCTTTCAGTTTGTTTAAATGTGATCTCAGCTCCTCTGTGAGGAAGATACAGTAACATTAGGCTATTTGGCTTGCCAGCTGATGTCAGCAAGCACACCAAACACTGTTGCATCATAGCAAGTTTCATAGTGCCCAAGTAAAATATGCAGTAATGAGCTGTCTCACTTTCTGTTGCCTTGGCTGAAAGTTGTCTCTGGAGCTGTTGGTCAAAATGAGAATGTGCTGATGAAAGTGGTGCAATTCTTGAAAGCAGTTGTTTAAGGAAATAAATAAGCTAATAGGAAACAGAGCCACGACCCCAACAACAGCTTTGAACCGATGCAAAGTGACAGCAGCTCAGATCTGAGCCTGTAACACGGAGGCTCTTCAGTTTTTTAATAAGTTCAGCACACAGGTAGCACTAACCTGGACCTCTTTTATTTGAGCTTGTCCTAACTTCACACTCTTATCTTAGCACAGCTAAAAATTGTATTTTTGAGTGTGTGTGTGTGTGTGTGTTTTCCAACCCTCCATCTATTCTATTTTTACACTGTTGCACCATCCCTCTTGTTCCACTTTTGACTGCTTTCTTTCTCTCTCTCTCTCTCTTTCTTTCTTTCTTTCTTTCTGTCCTGATATGTGCTCAATACGTCTTTCCTTCTTCGTGTTAATGTATTTCTCACCGCTTCACTAAAGGTGGGTTTGCATACATGGACACACGCATAAACACACTCACACAAATGCAGAGAGGATAAATGCAAATGCAGAATGATGCACAGACGCAAACTGAAAAGGACAAGCAATCCAAAACAACACACACATACACACACCTCCCCTGTGGATGTCGATCTGGATAATAGACGTGGAGAGAGTGTGTTTAACAAGCATCGATACAGCCAGATGGTGAAACAAGCTGAAGAAGCCTCTCACTTGCTCTTCCCACTCTGCTTCTCTCTCTCTCTCTGCCCCTGTCTTTCTCCCTCTCACCTTTACATCTCTTTTTTTTTATTTCTCATTTTCTCCCTGCTTCCTGTTTCTCTCTCACACTCTCTTGCTCACTACCTCATTCATTCTCTTTATTCATTCCCCGTCCTTCCCCTTCCTCTCTCTGTCATTGTTTCCCTCTCTCACCCTTACACACATGACTCTCTCTTTTACCTCCCTGCTCATTTTCTGGCTCCATCTGACCAAATCTCCATGTCTATCTTTAGCTAGTGCTTTCTCTTTTTTTTTAGGTGGCTTATTTTTTTGCCCTTTATGGTCTCTCTCTCTCTCTCTCTCTCTCTCTCTCTCTCTCTCTCTCTATTGCGAGGTTTGCTCACTGAAGTCTTCATCAAACAGCAGTCAGAGGTGATTTATCATATACCAGCAGTGATCTCTGTGTGTTTATTTGTGTGTGTGTGTGTGTGTGTGTGTGCACACGCAAGACAATGTGTGTGACAAAGAAAGGGAGAGGGATATAAAAAAAAAAAAAATAGATTGAGGAGCCTTGAAAGCACACCGTGATAAGGCACCCAGTGAAGGAGACTGAGGCTGAATATGATGTTCCTCACTTCATGGTGTCAAATGATCAGTTTGACTTGTGGGGATTCTCACTCCGCGAGATTGTCCTCTTCACACATATTACGCGAAATGCCCCAAGACATCAACAGTAAGGTGGGAATTCTGTGAAATGGCCGAGTTTTACCTTCAAGAATCAGGCTGTAAAATCTAACTGAGGGGGAGCACAGAGGGAGCAGAAAATCAGGAATCCTGATTCGCGTCACGTCGAGGGTTGCTGCTCTCATGGCAAGCTGTCTGTGTCTAGTGCCTGATTAAAAATGGAGAGCTGAGATTGGCTTCCCCAGCTGCTGCACTGAAGGGAGACTGGGCACCTTACACACACACACACATACACACACACACACACACAGACAAGAGCACTCATCGATGCATGCAGGCGTACACACACAGTACATGCACTGGGAGACACACAGATATACGCATGGTGACACAGACATAAACAATATTGATGCAGACACGTACAGCGCACACTAATGCACAACTGCACACATGTAACACCCCCCCCCCATACACACACACACACCCCAAATAAAGAATTGCCTGTAAACAATAGCTGTAAACAATAGAATAGAATAGAGTAGAATAGAATAGAATAGAATAGAATAGAACCAAACAGAATAGAATACCAACTAATACAAGAGAACAGATCAGAAAACAATAGAATACAGCACAAAACAGAATACAACAGAATAAACTTGAAGAGAACAGAACAGAATACAACCAAACAGAATAGAATATAATAGAATGGAATAGACACACAATACATTAGAATAGAGTCAAATCTATGTGCATAGAACCGTGCAGAATAGAGCAGAGTTGATCAAAACGGCGCTCTCGTGTGCTGCATTGTTGATTTGCTCACAGTTTTGGACTGACGATTCACACTCTGCACACTGGCCAGTGAGGCCGGCCAGGGGTTGACTTCAGGGTCTAAGATATTTTTGATCCTTGGCAAAAAAAAAAAAAAAAAAAAAAAAAAGAGAGACCACTCAAAGAGGGTGAGGGTTGATAAAAACTGCAGGGGTAGGATAAGATTTTTCTTCTCATTTTATCGTCTCAGCTTGTCTCCTCCTCCTTTCTCTCTGCCCTCTCCTTTTGTCTCTCTTTCTCTCTCTGAACCGGTCCAATTAAAACTGATAGCAAAATACTGCAGGGTTGAGAGTTTTTTTTTTTTTTTTTTTTTTGCTGAGTCTTGGTGAGGTATGAGTCGAAAGGACCAGACCCCTCGCTTCACTAACAGCCATCTCTGTGACCTTGGCTTGATGCACCAAGTCAAGCCTGTAAGCTATGTATTATTAATGTTGGAGCTGACAGAAGCTCCGTGGTTGCTTCTGTCTGACTGACTGACTGTTTAACATTCACCCTGTGAGGCTGCTCTCCATGCTTCTTTTATGGTTTTGTGTTTGTCTGTGCATCTCTATTCTTCTCTCTCTCTTTCTCATCCTTCCTTTTTCCTTGCATTTATTTTGGCGTCCTTTACTGTAATTATTACACAGCATGTGTTCTATCGTCCTCCGCCCTCTCTCTTTCTTTAGGATGACTTCCTCTTCAGTGTGTCCATTGTGAGCGGGCTCATGTGTGTTGTGCTGGCTGTGCTCAAGTTCATGCTGGGAAGAGTGCTGACTAGCCGGGCACTCATCACTGATGGTAAGGACACACACACACACACACACACACACACACACTGAATCACTCACATATGCATGCACACACATACATTATATATTTTTATTCACACACTCACTTGCACACACTCATACACACACACGCACACATGCAGAGAGAGAGGATTATCCCATGACTCTTACTGAACCTGGTCCATTTAAATTAATAATACAAAGAAATGTGCCAGCGAGTACTGGGGAATGGCAGAGGTCAACTAAATGTTACATCCTCTGTCGACATGAAGCTTTCCAGTTTTACCTGTGTGCACTATAACCAGCCACCACCTACTGTCCTTGGAGAATAACTTTATTAAAGGCCAGTTATTTCACAATATCACCACTGTAAAAAGACTGACTGTGATGTGCTGGGGGTTAGGCCATTGTCAGGAGTGCCCTTTCCGTTCCAGCTGCACTAATGTCGTCTTATTGGAGTGCTTGAGCAGCTGGGCCTGGGGTTACAACACCCGGAAGGACGCTTGCACATCTGGATTAGCAGCACCACTTGCTTGTCTAAGGAGTGCATCATAGTTGGATTTCCTAGATGACTTGGGTACATGATACACTACAGTCAGGACACACTATCCCAGCAGTGAATGTTGTTTGCAATGCATAAACATAGCTGGCTTACAATGATGGAGGTCCACCCTATGTTTCCAGGTACTGTGTAGTTTTATTCAAACAGCTCCATGTTCCCTCAATCCTGTGTTTCCTCAACATCGAAAGAAGAAGAATTTACCCACCTTTGTTATATGAACAAAAATGTCTAATCTGATTGCAGGTGTTCAGAAAAATACCTGAAATTATATTAATAGTCAAGCTGCTCACAATGATAATCTCTTATTCTAAAACAGTTTTTATGAACATTAACCTTTGCATGAACAATTTTAGCCACATACATAACATAAAATATTTGAAACATATACCTAATTCTGTATGTTCCTTCATCATAATAGAAGAATAATGTGCATAATGTCCATGTCATCTGGTATGTTAACAAAAGAAAGCATAATCTGCATGTTCGGTGCATGTTCATTAAATGAGATGGTGTTTGAAAATGGGAAATATGCTCCCCTTGAGTCTCTGCATTTTAGCTGGCTAGGATTGCACACACACACACACACACACACACACACACACACACACTGGTGTCTCCAGGTCTCCAAACGCACAGGTCAGGTTGCTGTTCTTAGATCCTGGATTTATTTCCCTCAAGACTATACACTGACTGCAGGTTAAACAATAGTCCAGCCTCTCTGCCTCACGGCTAGCTCTCACACTGAGGACATCATTAAATAAGCTTTACAGTTTTTAGAAATGCTGTACAGGATGACTGAGAAAGATTTAGGTTTAAAAATCCTGTGAATGATAAGAACTAAATGATGGAGTGCAGGTGTGATAATTATAGTTTTGTTAGCAGTGTTACAAATTACACGCGAGGAGGAGACACACATAGCAGTTTCTGTATTGCCACCACAGAGCCCATAAGCTCAAACATAGAACAGCAGTTCTCATATTTTTATATTACTGTATAACCTGAATCTGAAATGTGATTTGTTCAGCTGTAAAAGAACAAAAGAACAATAGACTAATAGGCTAAATATAAAGAGCCGGGTGCTGGATGCTTGCTGCACAGAAAAAAAAATTCAAACAAAAGGAATGTCAATACAAAATAAAAACAAAGTTTTTCAGGACGAGGTCAGCAGCAGACTTTAATACCAGCTGCTGCTTTGTTAGAATAAAATTACCTGAAAATGGAAAACAATTAAAGTTTGGTGGTTTAAAACAGTACTATAGGCTGTTCGTATTCTTCTGTATTTCCCCCTTCGACACTTTAACACACACATCAGACACACACGTCACATTTTCATCAATGCCACTGTGTTTCAGCATTTAACTCCCTGGTTGGCGGCATCATGGGATTCTCCATTCTGATCAGTGCTGAAGTCTTTAAGCACCATGCTGATGTCTGGTTTCTGGACGGCACCATAGGAGTTCTCATTGGACTCATCATTCTGGCATATGGGATCAAGTAAGACATGCACACATGTACCAAATCATAAAGCACACACTTGACCATATGCAGACTCATCAAAAGAGTTTTAAGCTTCGTACAGAACCAAAATGCCACCAGCTGAATCATGAGTCTGTAACTGTGGATGCAGAAGGAGCACACGTGGAACTCCTCATCTCATGCAGCATCGCATGTCATCAATTTCCATTCTCTCAAGTTCCATTTTCAACAATGATAATAAATAATAAATAAATACAACATCATGGGAATTGCTGATCTAATTTTCACCCCATACACCCATTGTTCTCTTCACCCTAACAACTAACAACACAGTTATGATGGAGTGGTGTTAGTCACCAACACAGCTTGCAAGGTGACCATGGTTACTTCACCTTCATCTGACAACCAACCATGTGCAACTTTGGAGCACGTACTATAATAATACTATTCTAGCAGTAACGTCAGGTTTTGTAGAAACTTGCTAAAGCTTGTTAGTGTTCTAGTAACAAAATACTTGCCAGCAGGTACATTTGTATACACTCAATTATGCAATGATGTCTGTTGATTGCCTGCAGGGATCGGCTTCTTTCAAAGTTTCTCTAAAACTGCACTTTCTTCAGATAAACAATTTTCAGTATTCAAGATTAATATTAATCACGTGCTAAATGTAAAAATACCAATTTGGGAAAAAAAAAAAAAAAAAAAAAACTCATTCCAAGCCCCAAACAGAGAAACAAAAGCATCATAACTCAGCAATGGGGCAATAGATGAAGCTCATTCAAAGCTTACCTTGTAGCTGTGAGTCTCTGTGTTCACAAACTAATCCAGAGACAAGTTCCCAACATTTTTTTTTTTAAATGAATTTATTTCTTTTTTGTTATTGGTTTTCTAACTTTTTTCTGATCTACCTCAGAAAACTGACTCAGTGCATAACATAGATTATGCTGATTGGCTAGAGTTTTGAACCACATGTCGATGAGATATCTTCCTCTCAAAGCGCCTTTTTCACGGAGTTAGGTGCTTCCCAGTGAAACATTCTCTGTGTGGTTCCAGACTCCTGAGGGACATGGTGCCTCGAGTGAGACAGACCAGGAACTACGAGCGCTTTGAGTGAAACACCAGCGAGCATGTCTGACGACCAGAGGAGCAGGTTTACACACACTCACCCCTGGCTGCCTCCTGCCCTCTAACCTCTTCTCTCTGTCATACACACTGACATGCACACTTCACTTGCCCATACAAATGGACACTAGAAGCACACACACACTCCCATATACACATGCACGCACAAATGTGGACATACATGCATATATACTGTATATACTGTATATAGTACATACAAACATTCACACACAAATAAAAATACAAGCACATATATACGTATACATAGATGTTCAGACACATGCACACACACACATACATACATATATACTGTATATACTGTACATAGTACTTACACTGACCCAAACACAAATGTAAAAGCACACACACACACACACACACACACACACACACACACACACACACACACACACACACACACATCTGAGAGACTTAGAGGGAAGACAGCATAAGTAAGGACCTTTCTATGTTGGCTCATCCATCTAAAAAAACAGCACTTCACTGAAACTTTCCTTTCCTCGTCCACTCCTCTCCTCTTTCCATCATTTGCCCATGAAAGCAAAGGACAAAAAAGCACCGCAGAGAGAGGGAAAAGGAGAGAGTGATGCACAGAGGATGAGACACTCAACAACCGGGACTCCTGCCCACCAACAGGAACAGTGTTCACACCATCAGCACTTTCCCAGTGTACCAAACTATAGTCCTTAGTAGGTACAGCTTTTGTTGTGGGGAGGTTTGCCCAAATTGGGTGTAGCAAGGTTATTCAACTAGAGGTTTTTCAAATCCAGTAAACTTTACTGAAATAGGGTGAGGGCCTCCAAAAATATTTTGTGTTGTTCTGTTTTCAGCAATTACATGGTAAATCATATCAAAGGTCAACATATGACAAATGGTATGGTTGTTTGATGGGGACCATACAGTATGTGAATCCAATATGATGAGAATAGATGAGCATAGGAAGAGAGAGAGAGACATCAGAGGGCTCATAGCACTACTGAGTCAGCAGACACTGTTTCCACCAGCCATACAGAAAGGTGAAAAGCATCACACAACATGGTCCGCTTTGATCAAGAAATTTTACTCTGGAACAAAAAGCAAACTGTGAGAAATACAAGAGGAAAAGAGATACCGAGGAGACAATTTGCATTCAGGGCTTAAACCGAAGTGCACAATGATGAAGTCATTTGAAGTCTTTTTTTTTTTTTTTTTCTTGTTACGTTGCACTGTATGTGATGTGTTCAAGCACAAATCCCAAAAACCTGAGAGTTTAGCACAATGCCCATTTTAACCCAACGGGTGACAGGTTGATGCATTATGCAAAGTTGCTTGAAGTAAGGCCCGTTTAGACTCATCTGACACACACACACACACACACACACACACACACACAACTTAAGAAGTATTTAACAAAAAAACAAAACAAACAAAACAAAACTGACAAACACATGGAGGTTCTCATAGTTGGACCAGCTCCGTGATAGATTATATTTATATTACACTATTTTTTTTTTTTTTTTCCGTTGAGTCTAAATGTTCCTCACTTCAACTGACTCATCAGTTTTACATAGTGCACCTGTAGAAGAAATAATAGATATCAGGGTATTTTGCCATATTGTACATTTGTGTATGATTTTCTTGTACGTTTATTTGTTTGTTTGGGTTTTTGTTTGTTTGCAGGCATATTTTTGTTTACAGCCAAAACTTGGTCCATTATTTATTGCAATCACTTTGTTTGATTGTTTGATCAAACGTCTCAGTGATAAACGGGCAGAGTGTGCCAGGCAATATTAATGCATTTCAGAGCAGCAGTTCAATACAAAAAAACTGCAGCTTGAGTTTCTGATAATATTGAAGTGGACAGCAATGGAAATTCAGGCTGTCTTCATCTTCCAACACTATATCAGGCATAGATCAGTGGCAGATGCATTAAAACCCTGCAGGAAAATGAAATTCTCTCTGATGGAGAAGTCAAACAGAATGTAAGAGAAAAGATGAAGTAACAAACCTCAGATGAAACTTGAAACACGGTGACAAAGATAAACCAGCCAGAGGCGCCACCATTTGCATTGAGTATGATTACAGCTTAGCAGGGATGGTGCCTTCCTCTCTGTCTGCTTACTCTCTCTCACTACCAATTAGTGGTGCATGTTCCACATTATTAATATTCATTATTATATGCATTGAAATAAATGTAAATACAAACCACACAATCTGTAAATATGTTTAATACACTGTTTGGGTGCAGTGGTAGCAGTAGACAAAAAAAAATAGTCATAGTATTTTATGGCCAACATGATTCTGTAGGCTTTTGGGAGTAAACAAGTTGTAGTTAAATTAAAGTACAGGATGGTCAGTGTTACATAGATACAAATGTTTATTCTGTAGCGCTTATAAATGTTGTTTTACGGATTACTGTAGATTATCAGTGAAATTAAATGACAAGTCTTACTGTACGTTTTTACACTGTAAGTGATGAAAATCTCAGAGTGGATGTAGGTGGGATATGACAGCACTGTCTAAGGCTTGTTAAATGTTTAGGTCAACCAGATGTTAAAAATATTTTGTGCATTATGCCACTTACTGGAAGGACATACCAGGTGTAGATCACCTGGAAGCAGTTTAGTCTCATTCCACTGACACTTTCAGTGTCAAACATGACCTCCAAGCAAATCATTGATTTACATGGTAAAATTGGAGAGACAACAAATTGCAGCCAATTAATCCTCAGTGTTACTAAGAATACAATTACTGTTTTGAAACCGGTGCATTAGTCATGAGAGAAACTTAGGAATTTGACAGGTGATTCAGACACTGGAGGCTTGAAAAGTAACTGTTGCCTCTCAAATCTTTTTTTCCCCCCTCTATTCACTTATAGCTGCATCTGCTGTGGAAAGGAAAACTGGTGTACATTGCAGCTTATATGTGACATGACTTTGTCCCACAAAAAGTTTAAAAGTAAAAGCACACAGCTACTCTATGAGTGTTGGCCGTAACTGTCATCAGGTCATGTGGCCAACTCCTGCTGCCAAACACTGTTGCATTCATGAGCGACACAGCACAGAAACAATAAGCAGACATGAAACAGTATGCGCAACTGGCTGTTTAATGCTTTTAAGAAAAAAGCTGGGACAATCTAACTACCAAGTAGCAACTCTTCCAGAAAGTTTCAGCTTTCCCTGAAATAGCTATACTGTACAAGCTAAATTAAAATGTGCATGACTTATTGTTAGCTGGAGCAGCAGGGAGGTGAATTTATTACCAGAATGTCTGCATTTAACAAATGAGGAAAATCTCAAAAACTGTGGTATGCTTTGGAAATAGTCTTTGGTAATATATGAGTGCAGTGAAAGAAGGATTAAATCACACCCTTTAACAGGTTCAGCCAAACTGCACTTCTTGTTTCTCCTGACTTAAATTGTGGGCTGTATATTATTTGCACACTTTGTAGCCTGTGTGAGTTCCTCCGGTGGTGGTGAGCCCCCTTCTGGTGGTTCACCATACAACAAAATTACTACTGAACTGAATCCAAGGTAGAAAGTCTCAATTTATTTGGTTCCCAGACTGAAAACATTTAAGAGGCCTTGGTTGGTGATTCTGAGGGGTTTTCCATCCACTCTGTGTTGTAATTATCAGCTCTGAGTCGGCACACTGTAAATGTGTAAAAAAAAAAAAAAAAAAAGGTACCGATTATTGGTCTTATCTTTAGTTCCATTGTGATGAATAAGAATTAGCTATAAATTGAGGGTGTGAAGTGTGTCACACCGTTTCAACTCACCAACAGCACGCTGATTTGTAATCTTCTCCCCCCTTCTCTGATGCATAGAAGACAATCGTTAAAGTCTCAAATGACTCTTACAAGCAAAGCACAGTGTTTACATTCTGACCACCACCATTTAAGGCACAGACAAGCTTAATGAATCATTGTGACTCAGTCTAAACAATTGTATGCTTAGTAGGCCTTTGCTATCCATTGCTGATGTATTTCAGTGAGGTTAACTACTGTATTCTGGGTAAGCTGGAGGCCACGGGACGATAGAGTTTGTGTTTATGTGTTGAAAACTGTTAAAATCCCATCTTCCATCGTAGGTTTAAAACTCGTCTCTTCAGGAAACACATCACAAAATCTCTAGTCATCTAGTCATCTCTGCTCCCACGTCTTTGACTGCTCTGGCTTCCTCTCAGTGAAAAAAAAGTCTTCTACCTCCCTTTTAGGCAGGCATTACATGGTGAAACTTTTGCCAAAACATGGTTATGTTTGTGGGTTACAAAGTACATGAGGTTCATTAATCTGTATCATTACGCAAAACACTTCAAATGCATACAAAACTACATGTAACACTTTACTTCTTGATAGACAAAAATACTGACTCAGCATATTAAATAATTTTGCTGTGGATTTATATCAACATAACGTAAGTTTTATCTTCAGAATTTATGTCTACTGTCAAGTTCACTTTCTGTATAGGAATTGTTCAACCTGGTCAATAACAACACTTACATTTAGTGTCAGTGTTGGTGATTTCTTTCTCTAGGGTCACTATGACAAACTATTTGCTATCCATTGTTATCGGTAGTGTGACTGCAATGAAAATCAGATGTATAAAAAAATTTAAAAAAAACACAGTGGGCCTATGCTCTTAGTTTTCTCACTTCTCTCTTAAGTTCTCTTAAGGACTATTTTATGCTGTGGATCTGGGTTCTGAAGCTTACCCCCCTGTTTCACTCATTGTAAACCACTGAATAAGAGTAACAGCGAAATACCAACAATTAAAAAAAAAAAAAAAAAAAGTAAGCTGTTACTGTAATCTAATGATCACCAGAGACAGATTTACAAAGAGGTGCTGTATAATTTGACAGTGATGTGAGACTTTGCTGCAGAAGTTTTAGCAGGTTCTGCTAAACATATTCCCCTCACCCAGCTGTGTTTGGCTGTGATGCCAGAGGTGCACCAGTTTTCAATGAAAAGAAATGGACTGTTGCTATTCCAAAAGAAGATTTGGGTCTTTTGAAAAATTTACGTCAACTGTTATATGTTTTCTGACACAATCATTTTTGTCGTAATCATTTCTACAAATGTTTCTATCCTGAAAAATATAATTTTTCAGGGTAGAAACTAATTCTATCTAATTAGTTCTTTAAATACAGTATTTATTTTTTTAAATACAGGAATCAAGTGACAACAGTAGATATAACAATGAAGAATTAAACCCTCCACTTGCTCATTAATACAAAGTTAATCGCTGATCTATTCTAAAATGTATGGCATGTTAGCCCATGTTTTCATCACACATATAGGATAGAGAGCCAAAGAAAGTTATCACAGAATATTAGAGTATATATCAACACATTAGGGTTAGTAATATTCATGATAACAATACAAGTGAATACTTTTACATTTAATAAGGCATTTGCCACCCATCGCTTAAGAACATTCGTGAAGATAGCTACTGTGTCATGAATTTTCAACAGCACATTCTGTAATTACCCCCAAATGTTTTATCCATACAGACCTGCCGTCATTTGACAGGGCATTATGATGTAGTTTATTTGTCCAGAGCCAACAGAGAGTGTGGTTTACTTGGTATGATTGTACTACAGGTGCCAAATTGTTGCCCCACTTCTGGAGCACTGGCTGTAAATGTGCTCTTATGACATGTAACTATGGGGGAATTTTTAACATTTTGAAAATGACTTGGCATATGACTTGGAATAACCTAGCAAAAGCATTTGCTACATCAATACTGCACCAATGACAACAGCATTGTATAGATTCAACAGATCTACTCAGTCTCCAGTGTGAAATTTTATTCCTCTCCATTTCGCTGCTTCTCAACAGTTCAGAAACCCGTCTGATCGGTTCTGCAGCACGTTGACCTCTGCTAATTTTTTAAATTATTTCTACCATTTGCCCATTCTAATTTGTGCATCTTTTTACTGTAATTCTATGGATGAATGATGGATTTATTATAGCCCCAGACCAGACAGCAAATTGTTCTTTCATCAAGTTATGTATATGATAGCAATACTAACCATTTCTCTGTTGCTACAAGCTTTGCATGGGCTGATAAAATTCTTATAGCTTCAGCAGTATTACAAAGGCATTGGAGACACACACACACACACACACACACACACACACACACACACACACACACACACACACACACACACACACTTGGAAAAGCTCTCATGGAAAGATGCCTATCTGAATTTCCTATTACTCCAAATGACCATGTAATAGAATTCTTTGTTTGTTTGTATAGTAAATATATAAGTGGTATTACAGACGCTGTAAACGCCATTTATTTATGTAAGACAACAACAAGAAATCTCTTTGTCAAAGGGGTAAACTTTTACTGAGAAATAAAGTTTCATCCTGCTTATTCACTGCAATGTTGAGACAATCTTTTTTGATCTTCATGACTGTTCAAAATGAATCCTGACCAGCTCCATGTCACAGTGCACTCCCAGACCCTGAGCTCTGAGCTCACTTTGGAGGTGGAACGTTAATTTCTTCAACGAAATGAATCAGGTGTCACATTTGTCACATGACCATGCAAGAGCAGCATGTCCAACCTGAGCAATGAATTGTCTCTGTAGTTAACACTGAGGTAAAATCACTGCCAATCATGCTAATCCAATGGTTAAAAACCATATCTGGGCTGTGGAACTGTAAATATGGGGATTAGAGTACGTGCTCACAAGGCAGCACATTTGAGTCTTCCTAAGGCAGCAGTGATCATTGTTTTTAATTATGCAGAGACTGTCTACCTTGGGACAATTATCTTGAATAAATTAGCTTTTTACACCATAAATGGTTCCTCTCCCCTTTAGTTTTCCAGCATTGCCTCATTGGGAGCCCTTTGCTTATCACAGCTGTAATGAACAGACACAACAAGCATCAATCAGCTACAGTGGGAAAGATGCTGTGCTCATATACCTTATAAATAAAATGTCTGAAGCTGCACACTTCTGTAAATTTGCAACTATATATTACTAGTGATTGTAGGTTTGAAGACAATGAACAAACTCCAGGCTCAATATTTAGTTATAATGGGTGAACACTTTAATTTAATCTTACTTTAATGCATCTGTATTGATGCTGTAGTTAAGCAATTTGGAGTAAAGTGGTATTAAGTACTACAGTGTTATTTGGACAAGTAAATACCACACTCCAGGAAAGTATATCCATTTCTTTTGAGTTATGACAAAAATGTTTTGGTATCTCACCTACACTAATTTTGTTTACATCCAGGCTTCATGGATCTGTTTGTGCTATATAAACAACCTAGCAACACAATCAGATGATCTTTTTCGGATTTTGTCATTGTTTATACTGACAATAAAAAGTCACAGTGAAAGCACTGAGTTTCTCTACAAAGTGTCCGCTCATCTGCCAAGGTTAAACACCAGTTCTAATTGAATTTCGTCCTGTTGCATCACCATCCCATGCATGGTGAAACTGAGATTAACAGACACAATCTCTGCACAAAAAGCAGTCACAGCATTACTCTGTGGAGTCACTGAAATTAAAAAATAGATAAGAGAGTAGCAGACAAAAGCAGCATGATCCAGATTCATCAACAGTCTTTATGCAGTTGTCAGACAGGGTAGAGATAGTCCAGACCAACATAAGCAGCAATCCATGAGCTGTTTAATCTGACCGGCATTTATATAACATGGCATGTTGGCATGTTGGAAAAGCCTGTGAAGGAGCTTCTCAATAACACTTCTATGTGCCTCAGTTTCATAAAATTCCTCAGAGAACTTGGAATACTACTCCAATACTTGGGATGACAATGCTGACTCCCTGATCCTAATTCCTCACTTGAAGTGTTTAAGGTAAATTGGCATACAACTTAGAGTAAAAGCCTAACTTAATACATTCACTGATGAATATTTCAACTGAATTGTGGAATTTCCATTAATACTTTACATGAGAGATGTGTAACACACACTCAACACTTTAAATGTGTTACCCAAATAATTTTTGTTAAATACTTTTTCAACATTTCATTTAAGGTAGCATAAAAAATGCTAATCTGATTAATTTCAAAACACATATGTGGAATTAATAAACATCAACAAACAAACAACATGGTTATGGGGTAAACCATCAGTGGTGAGCAAAATAAACAAAATAAACAACACATTTTTTTGTGTATCTGACAGTCTTGACAAAAATTACAACTGATCTAAAAAAAAAAAAAAAAAAAATGTTTCAGGGCGGGACATCAGTCTATCCCAGCCTAAACTGGGCAGAGGGCAGGGGAATACCCAAGACAGGTCAATGCTGAGGGACAATGGCTGATTCCTAATGTCCAAATAACAGCCTACTTGACATCTGCTCACAAAGGCTTGGGGCTCTTTCTCTGCAAAATAAAAACTTAAGGTCTCTGATGTGGACTGTTAGAGTGATCCATGTGGACTTTAAGCAAGTCTGCAAACCTGCTGACATCTAATTTATAAAAGAAGAGAGTGTCCACAAAACTGTAACTACGTCATGCATGGCAGGTGTTTACACATCTATCTTGCTAGTGTTCTGTTACACCTGGGTACACAGCTGTTTGTTTCATCCAGTCAGTGGCAACAGATGGTTAAGTACATGTGTGTTTTTGACATGAGACAAAAAGGTCGCTGTATCCAAGGCAGCATTTGATGTCATGATACTGGCCTGGTTTCTCATTTTTTATACAATCTCAAGGCCACATACAAAAATACTCGTATGCTGGTGACATTGTCCAAAGTTCATAAGGGTCCGGCCCAGTCAGTGTGATTCAGTCATACCTGTGCTCTCCATCTCATCTTACTTTTCATGCCTTTGTAAAATGTCAAGAAAATGAAACAATCAAAACCAGAAACCAGAATCAAAGCTGAATTCTCCTCGCTTTGAGCCACAGTGCCACCTGAAAAAGGCTCGGCTGACGTGATCAGAGACAAGTTGTAGGACAGTCTTGTTGCCACGGGGTGGCACTGCATTTCAGTCCCAGATTTGGCTTGAGTAATACCCTCAGGTTTTCTTGCATGTCTGTCTAGCTCTTAGACACATGCCTTGCACAGCGCTATCTGGTCCTTAATGTAGTCTCTACAGGGGCAGATGCGGATAAGGGATGGGTGTGATCTCACACAGCTAAAGAGCAAGGGGTCAGACTGCAAGAGACAGTGTCTAGTGCCATTGTCAAAGGCTGGCAGCACTACTTCGCTGTCATAAGACCCTGATTGTAGACAATCCACATTGTGCCTGGTAAATTGCAAAACAGAGAAGAAGTGATCAGTGATTGGGTTACATTTTAAAAGGTACACAAAGCATTCAACATATTTGTTAGGCTGAAGACTCACAGCATTTGCCAAGAAACAAACAAAAAAAAATGAACAAAACCAAGTTTGTTTACAATGAAAACCTCATTTTAAGTCATCAAGAATCCAATTAAAGTAATGATGTAGGGGTCCTTCACTCAGTAACAAACTTACATCCAGGGACTACATCACTCAGTACAAAGCAGGTTCCATATACACACAGGAACATGAGCATTAAGCAGGCTGTAAGTCAGGGTGCATTCATGCTGTGTTTAAGTCACATCATGTACAGTATATATGTGTGTGTGTGCGTGTGTGTGTGTGTGTGTGTGTGTGTGTGTGTGTGTGTGTGTGTGTGTGTGTGTGTGTGTGTGTGTGTGTGTGTGTGTGTGCACGTGTGTGTGTGTAGCAATCTTACTTTGCAAGAGCCTCAGCACTGTTGAGATGAGGGAAAAATGCTGGTTCACAGATCAGCCCCACATTCTCACATGCCTGTTTACATGAAGTGCCGGCTTCTGGTATCACAACCTGGAGCACGCTCAGTGGAGGCCAGCTCACAGGACCGTGGCAGAAGTCCTGAAGGGGAAGCGAGAACCAAATGAGAAGAGAAGAGAAGAGAAGAGAAGAGAAGAGAAGAGAAGAGAAGAGAAGAGAAGAGAAGAGACTATTTTTCCCTCCCCTATCCCACATTCTTCCCACCTGTTTTTCAATAAGGGTGTTCACCCTCTGTAGCATTCCTTCACAAGTATACTCATATGGTAGGTAGGGCTCAATCTGAAATCAACAAATCAACATGTAAATTCATGAAAATAGAATGAACTGAAATAAAGACCCACAACTTACAAAATGTAAAGTTAATGAAGTATAGATGAGTAGAACAGGTGTTGTTTTTCTGACATACAGATGTTCTTTGTTTGTGAAGCTGAACCACTGCTTGTACTTAGACTCTGTGGGAACAAGGCAGGCTTGAAGTCATACTTTGAAGACACTTACAGTTTGGTTGAGGATAGCAGTGAGGGCTCTCTCCACATCTGTGGCGTTGTCCATATCTACCACCCATACATAGGGCTCTCCTATGGCCTCGGCATAAGGATGTTGGGATGTCACCTGCAGCCCAAGAAAAAAAAAAAAAAATTCTGAAAACAGATGTAATTAACAGTTGGGGCAATTAAAAGCATAAACTGTAAGCTGTAGTGACTTCATGTATCCATCATTTAATTAAATTCACAAAAATATACACTAGTTAAAGAGTGGGTTGATTTCACTGTTTGCCTCAGTGTGGAAGATTTTAGTGTCCCTTACTTCTCTGCGGTTGGGCTTTCCATTGAAGAAGTCGGAGTTCAAGCTACTCTGAGGCGGGTGTAACCTGGGGTTCAGGAAAGCACAGCCATTGGCTATGGCCTCCAGAGGGGCAGGGCCTTCATACGGGAAAGATAAGCCCACGAACACCTACAGAATATCACAGGAAAATAGTTCAGAACCTCCTGCCATGCTGTGGGTAAGCACAAAGAGACATGCATGCATACAAATTCACTCATACATGCATATTACAATATCATTAATTAACAGCTGTACTTCCTTACTGTCACCACATGGTGCCAGCCAAGACCAGCACAATGATTTAACCTCACAGTAGTGCTGCTTTTGTGTGTGTGTGTGTGTGTGTGTGTGTGTGTCAATGTATAACAGGAGTAAGTTGAGTGAAAGGCCACTTCTCCTGCTCACCTTGCTTTGCCGCAGCAGAGTCTGTACCTCAGTCCCTGAAATAATGCCATGATTTTTCACATAGCTTGGAACCGCAGAAGATTTATTGTTGTCAACCGTCCCATGAAGCTCAAAATACTTATGGATAAGGTCAAGATAAGCCCCTTTCCCCTGCAATGTAGCAGTAGAAGAAGCAGGTCGTTATCTGAAGATGGCACAAATTACACCTCTACCTTAATAAACACTCATTTCACAGTCTGAACAAAAAGGAGGAAACTGCAGACTAAACATTAAATAGGCAAATAGGAGGAAAGTAAAAATAAGAATTTGATTAAAATTTATTTAACTCCTCATGTCTTGATACCTCCCAGAACGTGGCTCTCTTGCCGTACACCAGGGCCTGTTTCCTTCTTGTAGTGGAGTGGAGCAACTGGGTTTGCTTGGAGCTCAGCGGGTGCTCCACCACAAAGCCCAAGAACGTGTTGTCTGGTGTATGGGCTGCTCACAAAAAGACAAAACACACCACACAAGACACATAAAAAAATCATTATTGGAAGATGTACTTTAACTAGAATACTAGTCTTAGAATTTTAATGCCAGATGTTAATAATGGGGGCATAGATCAAAACACTTTTAAAGATTAGATTTTAAATAGGCAATACAATTAGAGTCATAAATAAAGTTAAAGATATTAAAGTGATAATTTATTGTATTTTGACAGTAACAATTTCCATCCTTCTCAAAAGCAAGCAATGTACAACAAATCACAAAATTCGCACTTGTGGAAATAGGTCATAACATGATTCATTGACATGTTGATGAACACTGTGAGTAAAATTAGCTGTGCTGTGTGTGTGTGTGTGTGTGTGTGTGAGAGAGAGAGAGAGAGAGAGAGAGAGAGAGAGAGAGAGAGAGAGAGAGGCTTACGGAACATGGTGTTGAACTGCATTGGCATTAGGCCGAAGCCTCCCCAGTAAGTCTTTAGGTTGTGTTTTTGGGCCCAGGCCTCATGGTTAAAGTCTGGTTCAGTGCCAAAAGAGTCCAACACACGAATCTTACACCTGGTTGGTACATACACACATAGTTAATTAATTAGTTATTTATTAGTGTGAGTATTAGCAGTTTATTAGGTCTGAATTAATCGTTATTAGCTACTTACTGACTAATTTTGCATGCCTTATTCAGTGCACTATAAAACATTGGGACCTTTTTACTCCATAAGTTCATGTGTTACGCTTACTAATGCTTAGTAAATAAGCACTTACACCTGAATTAAGCTCTATTCCATTGTATGGAGTAAGACTTGTAAGGCTTTGTAATACTTAATCAATCATCTTGAAAAACACTGATACAGGAGAAATGTTTGTGTGACTAAATGTTTGACTATGTCAGTATTAAGTTGGTATTAGAAGCTTTAGAGCGGTTAGGGGAACAAATTCTGAGTAATAATGACTCATTTCTAGATAATTGGATTGAACTAACATCTGTTCTTGTGTGTTTTAAAATAAAGCATAACCTTAGTCATAATTCCAAATAAGCACACACAGCATCATTTTGAATTGTCCGATTTAGAAATCCACATTTATCCGCATTTAAATCAGAAAACTTGTACAGTGACTGGAACATTTAAGTCACAGCAAATGCAGATATGGATTTTATTTTGGCTGTTTATATCAAAGCTCTGTTTCATATCACTCTCTGCAAACAGTAGTTTAACAACACTGAAAGCGAGAGGGAGAGATCGATAAAAACCCTCTCTATGGGGAACGATTAACAAATAAAGCCCACAGGACGATGTTGGGGTGGCGGTGGGGTGTGTGAGAAGCAGCAGCAGCAGCAACAGGGGCAACAGGGTGAGCAGTGGCGTAAAAAGAAGAGGTGAGTTTGACAGCTTGAATAGCTGATCCAGAGCAGAGCCACTCAAGTTGTCTGCCTGTACAAGCTTGTCGGCTTTGTTTCATTTCTGCCCGTTCAAAATGTTAAAGAGTGTGTCAACATTACATTGCGTATGATAGAAGACCTCTGCTGCACTGCCCTCTAGGGGCTGCAACTTTCAGGTATGTTGCACTTTTGGCGAAACCCAATCAGTGAAGTCATGGCACGACTATCACAATTTTAATCAGTTCTTAATGGTAGAGTGCCTGCCTTGGGTGAGACTGATGGGTGTGACCAGAAGGGCAACATGCCTGAAAGTCTGGCGTCCTGACATGTGATTTCTGCCGTACCATATGTGCCATGGGGATAACATACTACACACATCGATGTAAAAAAAAAAAAAAAAAAAAAAAAAATGCAACTTTCAAAATATTCTAATGTAAATGTCTTTTAAGGTAGAAAATTCATTCAACATATGTATTCAGTCTTAAGGGCATACTCAATGTGTTTTGGTTTGAATTTTTGAAAATAATAAATAAGTGTGTTTACAAAAGAAAAACTGCTTTGGCTGTCTTTAATTATCCCCCCTTCCATCTCTTGTCATTTGTCCTTTCCACCTTCCCTTATCGACCCTCCAGCCTTTACATTTCTATCTGCTCATGCCCCTTTGAGTTTCTGTCCCTTTTTCTCTGGACCTGCCATCCTGTTCTCACCCTGCTCTTAAGCCTGCCTTATCTAATGACCTGTCACTCTTTCAATTTCTGTGCTTCTGTCTGTGCCGCTCAGTCAACCTTCAGCCGAGCGAATCATCTGCCTTGAACTTTAGCCACTCTCTGCTCCAGGCACATCCCTTTGCTCTCTGCCAAACACTTTGTAACCTTCTTTCAGAAGAAGGCTGATAACATCCAGGGCTGCTTCTGATCTTATGACACCAGCTTTGGTCTTGTAGTCATCTACTCAACTCACTTATTGTCTCCTCTTCTAACCGAGTTATTGTCTTTCTCTCCTCTCACCAGATGAAGTCCGAAAAGTTCTCTGCACCCACAGACATACCACCAGACATACTGGCTTTTCATCCGCTCTCCTTCCTGATTGCATCGTCAACTTGCTCTCTGACTTGTGGCTGTATTTAATTAACTTGAAAGAAAGATACAGCGCTCAAGAAACCTGTTATGCTGCCTCAAACCAACTCTCCACTTATCTCTCACAAGACTGAGCCGCAACCAGTCTGGCATCAGGAGTGCCCAATCCACTGGGACTGTATTTTTTTCAGTGCTTTCGTTGAAGCACGACAGTTTCTCCTCAGCCCTAATCCTCATAGATCTTTCCATTGCCTGATATTGTCTGCCACCAGATGTTCACTGGCACTCTTGCTGTCCCCAGGATGCCCACTGAACTAAAACCCGTTCAAAAGATGCCCATTTAACATTTTTGCTGGCTGTTCAACAGATGTGCATTGAGGGGCTTGAATGAAACTTTTGATAACATCTTAATTAGATATCTCTGTCTGTCTGTCTGTCTTTCTATAAACACGATTGCTGGAGTTCTTTCTCTACAACACGTCTCAGCCCCGCTATCACATCCCACACATTTTCCAACAGTTCAACAAAACTTAGCTGCAAATTTTTCCTGAGAAAAAAATCTCACAAGATCTCTCATCACCATGATTGACAAGATGATGGTAACACTTGCTCAGACTGTGAAGACGTGCCACATCAAGTTTACAGATTTCTTCAATGTGTTCAATGCGTTCAAGGAATCTGTACGCGAGGTCACGTTCCAACTCTTGAAAGCTGTCTGCCGCTACCAGCTGCTTTGGTTTATCCTCTTCCTCACTGGCTCCAAAATTGAAAAAGAAACAGTGTTTGAGGTAAACAGAGCTACTTTCATTTTTCTAGTTTGATATTTACTACATACATATGTGAATCCCATAATTGTGCAAATATTTTGTGAACAATAACCAATAAATGTCCCTCACAGTTGACTAAAGTCAGCCCAAACTGAAAATTATTTGGTGAAATGGGGAAAATTAATGATATTTGAAATCCCATCATGAAGAGCAAGAGGCCTGTTTGTATAATGAACTTTGTCTCCTTGCATAAAGATTCAACAGGCCATATTTCATAGCCTTTTATAGGCGAAATTTTAGACATTGTTTTAGCTAACTTAGATGACTCGTCACCATTTGCATATCTAACTTAGCTAACTTAGATGACTCGTCACCATTTGCATATCTAACTTAGCTAACTTAGATGACTCGTCACCATTTGCATATCCTCACATCCCAGCAGTGGCTGGACAGGGATTAGTCTCAGCTCTAAAACTGCAGTAGGCATGAATATGATTTCTGACGTAATGTTTCTAGGTAAACAAAGTATAATTATGTTAAGCTGTAAAATGTGTTGCACTTCTTTTGGCAGTATGTCAAAGTCTAAAAGACAAATCTCTTAAAGTCTGACCTGACCTGACCTCCTCTGCACTGAATCAGATCCCTTTTCCTCAAGTTGAAACGACTAATGATTTTCTCTCCCCTGAATAATAATAAAAATTAAAATTAAAGTGCCCCTCCTAGCCCCAAATGATTAAATCACAATGAATCTCACCTCTGCCTTGCAGCATTTTCAAAATTATTGTACACTAAATGGCCAAAAGAAGGAATTATGAGTTCTGTTTGTTCATTTGTCACACACAAAATCTCAAACACCACAGTCTGGATTTTGACCAAATTTGAAGGCTTTACTCTGCTGATGCGTCTGTTTGGGTCAAAACAAGATGACTTATTTGTGACTAATTGACTCAGAGTGCATCATTCGGGTGGGTTGATATGTTTCCTGTTGCCATGCTGTTGGTTGTTCTTGATGAGAGCATCATTCTGACAGTCGGTGTTGGGAAGGTTACTTTTGAAGTGTAATAGGTTATGGGTTACCAGTTACCCTGTTAAAAATCTCATAACTAATGTAACTTATTTAATCACTTCATCAAAATATGTTGTTACATTTGATTACTTTTTGATTACTTTTCTAACAAATGCCTTAAACTGGACTATGAAGCTGAAAAGTCCTTAAAAAACATAAGTTTAAACTAGTTCTTCAATAATATGTTCTTCAATAAACTTGAATTAAGATAAGACTGTTTTGATTTTTAAGCACAATCACCAAAACAAATCACAAATCTGTAGATCCCAAACAACAAGCCGCCTTGATGTAGTCGCCTGGTTGCAGGGCAGACGGTGAGCAATAGGCATTGATTGGATTGGCAGACAAGAGGCGGGGCAAACTCAAACAAGAGAACCAATCAAAGGCAACACTCAGAATTTAAGAGCATACTGCCAAATGAATGGAGCGTGTCTAGACGTAGAAAGAGCTCCCTGCAAGCCATCCTAACCTTGATGGTGTTCCCCTCAAATTTGTCCCAACGGCTTTGCAGACCCACATTGTCTGCTACACAGTAAATGTTATATCTACATATAAGTTTTTTTACCGAAAAAAAAAATATATTCAGATGAAACACTTTGTAATCACCGACATTTTGATTAATAACTATGTTTTTTCTCAGTAACTATAACAATTACATTTATTTTGTAATTTAATTTAGTTACATGAAACTACTTACTCCCTAACACAGTTAACAGTGTGTATATTTTTTAACACATCAATAATAATGACTAGCCAAGGTGTTAATACTGAAATTGATAACGGTCAGTAATCTTGATAATTAATACAGCAAAGGCTATTACTGTGTTAAAACATTTTTTAAATTAGTTTAAATAATTTGAAATGTAATTTCAACCATTAAAGTGCAATCCAACCATTTTTTAACTGTTTAGACTGATTATCTTTCTCTCTTTTTTGACTTTGTTTTCTCTCATTTATTTAGTTTTTCTTTTGAAATTAGGTTTTGGGTTGTCAAAATGCATCTTCATGGCCTGATCCTGATGCTCACCTGTATTTGGTCCAAGACCGGCCTAGTAGAGCCTTAATCTGATGAAGGCCAACAATGTCTGTATAGATCAGATTTATTGTAAATTTAGGATTACGAGGCGGACAGCTCCCAGAGTTATTCCCTAGGATCCTAGAGAGAGTGAGAAACACAAAGTGATGGGAGGGAAATTGATTCCCACATATTTGTAGGCAATAACATTTTTATTGAGTGTGCTACCTACCTACAGGTTGTATTCAAAGTTGCAAAAGTCATTGAGTTGTATAACTTGACTAATGACTAACAAGACCTTATGTGTAAGAGGTGGATAATCATAAGTGGTAGCACTTTATAATGAGTACACACTATTAAGCATTAGTTAAGCATTAATAAATACTGAATACATCATTTATAACGCATGAATACTCATTAGTATGTAGTTTATAAACACAGTTATAAATGTTTTACTCATCATTTATAAGCACAGTAGTTATGGATCAGTAAACACTGAATTCATCATTTATAAAGCATGTTTCTGACATAAATACTCATTAGTATGTGGTTTATAATCACAGTTATAAATGTTTTACTCATCATTTATAAGCACAGTAGTTATGGATTAGTAAACATTGAATTCATCATTTATAAAGCATGTTTCTGACGTAAATACTCATTAGTATGTGGTTTATAATCACAGTTATAAATGTTTTACTCTTCATTAATAAGCTCATCTATATAAATGATGGATTCAGCATTTCTAAATTAAGTATTACATCACTTACCCACCAGGTATTTAGGATTTGTCAGTGGTTGGTAAGATCATTTAGAAAGCCTGTGCAAATAATGAACAGTCGATTTAGATGTACATGTCTGCATGCTCCACTATTCAGACATGTACTAATGGTTAGTGAGTGTGTTAGTAGATGTTTTATAAAATCTCACAAAGTCCATTTCCAATGGATGGCTTATAAACAGTTTATTATTCAGGAATTCATGAATTCAGGCAGTTGCAAAGCACTTACTACTCGTTAATTAAGCATTTTGTGTGAGCTCATCTAAAGTGGGGACTATCTATGCCTTATAAAGCATTTACAAATGTGATTTCAAGGGATCCCGCTCTCAGCACGTCATCAACGTGATGACGTAGCAGACCGCAACACTTTACGTACAGGTGTAGCGGTCAGACTGGAGAGATGGAGACGGAGGGCTCTGAAGGGAATCGACGGGTCCGGCGGATGCGGGCTCAAGAGAAAGCCGGTGTGGAGACGGATATATCAGAGTCGACGGGCGTCAGTGGAACTAGTGGTGGTGAGTATGTGTTTGTCTGCTGGCACACATGGATGTTAGCAGCTGAAGGCGTTAGCTCTCGCTTCCCGAAGCTAAGCTAAGCTAACGTTAGCTGGATGATAGCTAACGTTAGCTTAGCAGCTGGAGGTCTTAGCTCCTGCTTCCCGAAGCTAAGCTAAGCTAACGTTAGCTATCATCCATGTGTGCCAGCAAACAAACACATACTCACCACCACTAGTTCCACTGACGCCCGTCGACTCTGATATATCCGTCTCCGGCTTTCTCTTGAGCCCGCATCCGCCGGACCCGTCGATTCCCTTCAGAGCCCTCTGTCTGGTCTCCATCTCTCCAGTCTGACTGCTCCAGCTTATTAATGAAGAGTAAAACATTTATAACTGTGATTATAAACCACATACTAATGAGTATTTATGTCAGAAACATGCCTTATAAATGATGAATTCAGTGTTTACTGATCCATAACTACTGTGCTTATAAATGATGAGTAAAACATTTATAACTGTGATTATAAATCACATACTAATGAGTATTTATGTCAGAAACATGCTTTATAAATGATGAATTCAGTGTTTACTGATCCATAACTACTGTGCTTATAAATGATGAGTAAAACATTTATAACTGTGTTTATAAACTACATACTAATGAGTATTCATGCGTTATAAATGATGTATTCAGTATTTATTAATGCTTAACTAATGCTTAATAGTGTGTACTCATTATAAAGTGCTACCTAATAAGTAATTAAATAATAAGTAATGATTTGTTATTGGTCAAGTGCTGTTCAGCACATTAGTCAGAAGTAATCAAGAACTATGCATTAAGTAAAGGACCATTATAAGAATTCACAGATACCCATAAACAAATAATTACATATTAGTTCATTAACATAATATTTAACTCTCGTTTCTCAATTATTTAATCACCTCTAAAATTTATTAGGAGTTACTCAAGAACTGCCTATTAACTAATATTTTATTAGCAGTTAGTTCCTCATTTGATCCACATTTGTAACTAGAAAAAAAATGTATGTACCTGATTGTAAAGTGTTACCTAAAAGTGTGCTTCTTTGTTTTCTGTATGGTATTGGACCAATTCTGCATTTCTCTCACTTCCCTCTAACAAACTGAACAAAACGACACCCTTGACTCCCAAAATGCAGGTGTTTCACAACAAGTCAGGATTGGTGTCTGTGCCTATACTCACTCCTTTAGGTCGGCCAAGGAGGCAGAGAGGTGGAGATGGTGACCGAGGATGTGTAATGTTGAGATGAGGTCACTCCACTGGACCAGCTCCCCCAGTGGACCGCCACTGAAGGCAGACTCTGCCATCCTGAAACCCGACTCATCCGTCACCAGGCCAGGATGCACCAGGATCTGGGTGGAGGAGGAGGGCAGTTCCATGGATCACAAACTGCCTCAAATGTTATTTCCCTTCTTTCTGACCAGGATTTGATCAGTGAGTTTTAAAGACAGTGGAAAGTGGAGAGTGGACATCCTCTCATGCTCTGATGCATTTTTATTAAAACGTTTTGAAGACCAACAATAATAATGTAGAGGCCACACAGTGCTGCTTGTTGCCTGTTGCACTCAAATTGTATTGGCTGTGGTTACTTGATATATTACTACTATCATAAAATTCATTCATTGTTGTATGTAGCTTGTGTATTGTAGTTCATTGAAGTCATCCTCACTTCACAAAACTTTGTCTCCTTTAATTAAGTTCAAAAGTCAATCAATTACTAATTTTCATACAAATTAATCTGCCATTATTATTGGGTAGTGGGAATTTAATTTCATATTTATGGCTGATTTTATGAGACTTTTTTAATTAACTGATGATGTACCTACAGTAATAATACCGATATGTTAAAATTGAAGCCGCCAACATATCAGTTGGCTTTTGTTCAGTTTAGTCTTTACTTATTTCCAGGGGACAATTTGGTTGCAGCAACTGACATAAAATACAGGGACAGACCAAAATAAACCAACCAACCAAACACACAAACAAACTTAGATACAGGTCAATCTTAAAAATACAGTACATACAAAAAACATACGCAAAACCACACACGCACAAAATTCCTGGTATTCATGATGACTCCTGTTTTGAGTGTCAATTAAGGCGGTTCATCACTGACAGAAACACTGAATGCTTATGTACCTGTTTTGCTTTGCGCTCTGTGAGGTTGTATTTAGCTGACAAGGAGCGTCCAGCTTTCACCCAGACCTGCTCCATACTCTGAACCCTTTGGTGGATCCAGCGGAACTGATGCATCCTGGTCAGCAGTGGGTACAGTTCCTCTAGACTGTCCCTCACCACAGCAGGGCCAGACCCCAAAGTGTCCTGGAAGAAGGACACACACACACACAGAGCTCGTTCAGTGTTATTCAGAATCTGATGGTTTCTGCCCCCTTCCTGAGAAATGCTCAGAGGTGAATATCGAGAGAAATGCATTAATGAGACAACAATAATATGGTAATATAATAAATAAATAAATAAATAAATAAAACATATAATAAATAATAATATGTTTTAAAATATCCAAGAAAAGTATAACACATAAGTAGAAAAGTCCCAAGAGATAAGTTGCCTGGTAAAGCCTGCAAAACACTGTGTACATAAACCATTATGATAAGAATAACAATAAAAATAAGAATGATAAACTTTACTTATATAACACCTTCCATGTCATGAAATGCAACTCAAAGTGGTCTACAAGAGTAAGTATTTAAAAAAAAAAAAAACAAGACGAAAGGAACACAATGTACAGAGGAAAATAAAAACCATGAGACAAACAAAACCTAAAAAGATGAAAGAAACCCACAGCCACATAATGGCTAATATATCTAATCTAATCAGGCTTTTGAATTGTTTGGCCCTCAGCTTTACCTCTGACTTATCTGGCAGAACTGGCGGGACGACTCGGCCTGGAAGCAGAGGACACCAGGACTCCACCTGAAAACAACAGAGACAGAAGGAAGAGGGTGAAAAAAGTTGGCATTTACAGACACACACACACACACACACACACACACACACACACACACACACAGATTTTCACATTTCACGTTTGAAATATCCAAATGGTTGTGAGGTTGGACATTGTGCTTTTGCAAAATCCCAGAGGTTGTGTAATAACTTTCTCACTCAGCAGTGTTAGATAACCAGTACTGTGAGCCTGAGGTCTTTGGGATACCTCACTGAGGTAGATGAACATGGAGCAGAGGGACCCGTTCACTCCATAGCTGCTGTAGCACGGGTCGGACTTCCACATTTCCTTCATCCACTGGTGCAACAATCAACGACAAATGGCACAAAACCAAGAAACAAACAAAGAGATGAACAAATAAGCAAACAAAATCAACCAACACTTCACATGTAATCAAAAAAAATATTAGAGAGGCCAGAATAGCTTTTTTTTAAAAAAAAATAGACTGTAGTGAACCTTTCAACATTTATAAATGTGAAAAGAAAATGTAATAGGATTACATTTGTAGGCTATATCTCCTTTTTTATTCACAAAACGTCCTTTATACAATCAAAGTTAAAACACTGGTTTATTTCTAGATGTGATTATTATGGTGATTAATAAACAGAAACAAGCAAATTCATTTTTAATAATCTATATGCCTAAACCTGAGTCTGTATATCAGTACTGTACCCAAATATGCCAATGAGTTTTCAGTGAAAGAATGATAAATAAAAAAAAAAAAAAAGTCACCCTCAGCTTTCCTTCACATTCTGAGTATCCATGCATGGATGGCAGAGGGCAGTTTTCATCTTCTTTGGGCTGATTTTCTGAGAAAAGAGACACATGAATGGATGAGTTGTGAAAAGATTTAGTGTCCTCTTCTAATGTCATTACCCTGTGTGAATACCCCAAATATTAATCTTTGCTGGTAGTGCGGAAATGCTGAGTGCACAGCACTGAGAAATGGCTTTCCATTCTGGAAGCAAATAAGCTCCCTGCAGGAGGGTAACAGAGAGTATTAAGGTCTGACCCCAATATCATTAGAGACTGTAAATGCATTTTTAGTTACATGGTTTCTCTTTAAGCCGGTGAGGGTTGTGGACTGCGATGCTTGTGCTTGGTTTGATAATTTGCAGCCCCTTCTGTTTAGAGGGTGTCAGTGTGTCATGTTTGAGAGGTCTGCCTTAGGCTAGGGCACATGAGAGGGCACACCTCTCATGTGTAATGCTTATCAGCTTAATGAAGCCTTGCTTGTTCTGGTGTGCCTGGTTGTACCTAATTGTTTATAGCCCTCCTCATCCTTTTATGACAGAGCATGTATACTTATACCTTTTGGTGATTTAATAAAGATGCCATTTTTGTATTCTGCATCATTATGTCATAGCAGTATCCTGCTAAATAAAGATAAAATCCATATTCATTACAGTGTGTTCATTCAAATCTTTGTGAAACTGTCACAGGGACCTATGACAAGTAGCATTACTGGTGACATTTCCATGATGAATTCCATCCTGAGCAACATCTTAGAGATCTTGATGACTTTATGTAGCTTAAGTGGGAAATAGGCCACCAAGTGAAATTCCAGATTTCCAAGTAGTAAATATGACTAGTGGGCGGAAATGTTTTTTTCTAAGCACTAAGTTCATATTAAAGGTCATAATGGTGTGAAAGTGAATATACTTTTAGTCCAACACTTATGTATTAGTCACACTAGCCATAGCAGAGTAAACTGTACAAGAATGTTAACAACATAGCACAAGAGTTATGAAAAAATATGCATGTCGCTTAAATTTGTCCTTGTTATTCATTTTTAGCTTTATTGTATGAAATTAACATCTCTGTTCAGCCATGTTGGTGGTTATGTCACAATTTGGGCAAATTGTGCTGCATCCCGAATCCTGATCTGTCAAACGTGGACACGTAGACCAGATATGACACAGGACTCAAGAAAGCATTCAGATGGCATAAATCTGATAGCACAAGAAATTCAAGACAGCGTGGGGGAGACCCGTTGCCGTCATGACTGCTCTACTGAGACTGTGACAGCAAGCACATGTGGCAAGGACTTTGGATGACTATAGAGGACAGCCAAACACCTCGACTGATGTGGACTCCTCACTGGTGAAAGATTTAAACACCTTTTCCATATGCGTCACAGTCAGCAGCGTGAGCACCAGCACACTCTCCACCTCAGAGTACGATGTGAGGAGAGCTCTGAGACAAATAAACAGCAGGAAGGTAGCCTGCCCAGGCGGCATCCTGCGGCGGCTGCTGAAATTATATGCTGGCCAGCTATCCCTGGTGCTTTTTTCTCTGCACATAGCTTATATTTCCATCATAGCATTGATACTCTATCAATTTCCCTGTATTAAGCTTTATACGTTTTTCTCTTCATTTAATTTTGCTTTTTTAAACATTGTTCATGGAGTTGTTTTGCAAATGCCCTTTCACTGCTGCTAGACATGTATAGTTATGCATGTGACAAATCGATCTCTTCAATCTTGAATGCAGGGTCGTTTCTTTGCTGAATTTTACAGTTTTTTTCATTCGCTTTTTCCAGTATAATGAAACTGGGATCCACTTTGTCGTCATCTTCACCTCCAAACCACAGCAGAAGTTTTCTTTTGCAAATGTGTTCATACCTTTTCATTGGATTCACACATTTTTCACACTCTTTTGCACAACACTTCTCGCATGTGTCATTTACATGGCCCTGACTCCATTGACTTCACTATGGTAGTCAAAAGCAAAACATCTGCTCACAGCTGATAGAAATGAGCTGCATCACTGTGAAATCACTAGTGCACCTGCATCACTACCCTTTCCAATAATCACCATTCACAAATCAATCAGTATGCACCTACAAAAAAGGGGCCTATAAATTGTATTTTGTATTTTTTTTCCTCAACTCCTTTGAGTTTTTCTGTGTAATACTGTATGTGAATTATAGTATTTCAGTTTTTGCCATCAATACAGTAAAATTTCACTTCAAAGTCTTTCTGAGTTTGGATGCAGTTCTTTACTGTAAGTTCACATTTGAATGTGTAGCTCACAGGAGAACCTTGCTCAAACTGATTGCTGTATTTTGTATTCTGCTGTCAGCTGTGTTACAGTACAGTAGAGCTGATTGAAGGAATCTACTCATTTGGGCAGAAGTTGAGTTGTTTGAGGGAAATATTGGCTTTTGCTACTTGCTTTACAATGTAACTATGTAAATTGTCAAAAATATGACTGCAGTATACACAGGAAAAAAGTAAAGTGGAACCTGCTCAGACTGAAAAGGGTATGTTGCATTTTGGTGTTGAGTATGAAGTGAGTGAGTGGCTGGATTAACTCGCTTGACTGCAAGTTGTATTGGGCGGTGACAAAATGTGCTTTTGCTGCATGTTTGAAATGTTTTGTCATGTTAAGAGCCTTTTGCAAACAAAATGTGTTATTTTGGGAAGTGCACCTCTCATTAGGCCTATGTATTAACTGTTTTGATACCAGCGTTTCTGAGTTGACAGAGGAGGTAAAGCGATTGAAAAAAACTGTAACAGTTGTTGGAGTTGCTCTTAAAGAATGATTGCTGTTAGGTCTACCTGAAGGCCTGACATCTTTTCTTAAACGCTAGTTTTATGCAGCATATGTCAATCATCCTAGTAGTTAAGTGCTCTGAATGGCATTGTTAATTGGTACCTAACTGGCACTTTCTCTGGGATCTATACAGAAGGAAAAAATCAATGCATAGCGTGTTGGCCCAAATTAATGCCAAGTGTGGAAATATTTTGGTGCGGTTGTCATTGTTTTGAATTGGTTCACAACCCTCCTATTTCTATCTTGTATATGCCAGTCAGTTTTTGCAATTATGAGAAAATTGTCTAGTTAGGTCGTATTTGATATATCGGATTGTACATTTTAAAGGTAACATAAGCAGTGTTTCCTGTTAGCTAACTTTATACTGGACAGACTCCTGATGCTTTGATGTTCAGACATGCAGCAAAAGCACATTTTGTCACCGCCCAATACAACTTGCAGTCAAGCGAGTTAATCCAGCCACTCACTCACTTCATACTGAACACCAAAATGCAACACACCCTTTTCAGTCTGAGCAGGTTCAACCTTACTTTTTTCCTGTATGTATTGCAGTCATATTTTTGACAATTTACATAGTTACATATTGTAAAGCAAGTAGCAAAATCCATTATTTCCCTCAAACAACTCAACTTCTGCCCAAATGAGTATTAATCAGCTCTACTGTACTGTAACACAGCTGACAGCAGAATACAAAATACAGCTCTCAGTTTGAACAAGATTCTCCTGTGTGCTGCACATTCAAATGTGAACTTACAGTAAAGAATTGCATCCAAACTCAGAAAGACTTTGAAGTGAAATTGTACTGTATTGATGGCAAAAACTGAAATACTGTAATTCACATACAGTATTACACAGAAAAACTCAAGTTGAGAAAAAAAAAAATACAGAATACAATTTATAGGCCCCTTTTTTTGTAGGTGCATACTGATTGATTGGTGAATGGTGATTTGTGGAAAGGGTAGTGATGCAGGTGCACTAGTGATTTCACAGTGATGCAGCTCATTTCTATCAGCTGTGAGCAGATGTTTTGCTTTTGACTACCATAGTGAAGTCTATGGAGTCAGGGCCATGTAAATGACACATGTGAGAAGTGTTGTGCAAAAGAGTGTGAAAAATGTGTGAATCCAATGAAAAGGTATGAACACATTTGCAAAAGAAAACTTCTGCTGTGGTTTGGAGGTGAAGATGACGACAAAGTGGATCCCAGTTTCATTATACTGGAAAAAGCGAATGAAAAAAACTGTAATTTGCTCTATCATCAGCAGCCCAATAAATCTTTGCTGCTGTTGAAGTGTTCCTGTCATACTTGACATAGCCAAAGGCCACAATACAACTCAAGTTTTTATGGACACTGACAAAAATGAACAGCGTATTTATTTTAAACCTGCACTGCAGTCCACCTGATCCATCTATCTAATCAGCCAATCACATGGCAGCAATTCAGTGTATTTTGACATGTAGACAAGATCAAGATGATCTACTGAAGTTCAAACTGAGCATCAGGAATGAGAAGTAAGGTGGTTAATGAGACTTTGAACGTGGCATGGTTGTTGGTGCCAGACGGGCTGGTCTGAGTATTTCAGAAACTGCTGATCTCCTAGGATTTTCACACACAACCATCTCTACGGTTTATGGAAAATGGTCCGAAAAAAATAAAATATCCAGGGAGAGGCAGTTCTCTGTGCCAAAATGCCTCATTGATGCCAGAGGTCATAGGAGAATGGCCAGACTGGTTTGAGCTGATAGAAAGGCAACAGTAACTCAAATAATCACTCGTTCCAACCGCGGTATGCAGAAGGGCATCTCTGAGTCCACAACTCGTCGAACCTTGAAGCAGATGGGCTACAGGTCCATCCCTTCATGACCACAGTGTATCCATATTCTGATGGCTACTTGTTGAATCTGTGCCACCAAGAATTAAGTTAGTTTTGAAGGCAAAGGGGGTCCATTCTAGATATAACGATGCCTTACATTCTTATGTTTACCATACACATATTTTTTTGTTGTCAAGATACATTTTGGGCATGATCAAAATAAATTCACCCTTTTATTCAACCAGGCCTGATACATACCCTTTGGTACACCTCCCAGTGTAATTTTATTGGATTTGATTTGTTGATCTGTCTTCTCTTGTTTCTCCACCAATATCTTGAGGAGTTCCTCTAAGCGAGTCACTTGCTGCTGCAGACGGGCCTTGTCAGAACGTAGCTCTTTAATGAGCTCTTCCCTCATGAGTCCTCCCTCTGTCACATTGGCAGGAGGTGGGGGTGAGGCTATAGTAAAAGAGTGTTAGACAGATTTCCAGATTATTCATGTGCCCCAAAAACATTTCCAGATCTACCTGCATAGAATTTTGACAATGACAACAGCAAAACAGCAACACTTTCCAATTCTTTCTAATCAAATATTCAAATATTGTTTCATCTATAGTCAATATATGAAACAATTCCAGTCAGCATGGAGGGTTTTTGCCAGTGTTACTTGAAATCAAAATCACTTGAAACTAAAAAACTTTAAGACTCCTCAGTGTTGCTGTTACTGTTGTGTGTTTTTTTTTTTTTTTTTTTTTTTTTTCAAAACAGAGTTTACATGACATTTAGTGAGAGCTGTGACACTACCTGAGAAGTATCTCTTATCTCAAAAGTCAGTTTCACAAGCCTAAGGAGATTCCACTTTACCTTGTGCTATGGTCAGGAGAATGTCCATTATCTTTGTTAAAGTCTTCACTTGGTCTGGAATAAAAGATACAGAGAAAATGACAAATGGAAGCAAGAGAAGGAGAAAGATCAGAAAGTTCAGGGATGGGAATTTAAAAATATCTCATTCTTTTTTTTTTTTTTTTCTTACAGAAAGAAACTCTGTAAGGGCATGATTACACTCTTTCACCGTAATTTAGTGCTTCTCTACAAAAAAAGGGGGGAATAGAGTGAGCAAACCCTTACTTTGTATAAGTCACTGCATTGTTCCCACCATTACATTCATCTGACCTTCGCTTGCACATCTGCATTTATCATAATTATCTCCCTTTTTCCATCTGTCAAAGCTCTGGAGAGCTCATTTGACAATCCTTCATTTCAGTCAAATCTCCCTGTGACTACAATATTATGCACCAGCAGCAAGGATGCGTAATCATAAAGTATTCAAATTAAGTCCATTAATCTATGTAGTACAACCACAGCAGCCCATTCTGTAGGTCAGTGGTTCCCAACCCAGTCCTCAAGTACCCCCTGTCCTGGAGGTTTTTGTTTCAGCTCTACTCTTTCACACCTGATCCATGTAAGGGCTTCATACTGATTGGCTGAAACAGATCTACCTGAAGAGGGCGTGCATGAAGGTGCTAGGGCCTTAACTGGATCAGGTGTGAAAGAGTAGAGCTGAAACAAAAACCTCCAGGACAGGGGGTACTTGAGGACTGGGTTGGGAACCACTGCTGTAGGTTATGCTGTTTGTTCCACTATATGTAGGTTATTCAACCCTGGCAGCCCCCTTTGCAAGACACACCTCACTAACTGCAACAATTAAAACTTAAAATATAGCAATACATCTATCATGACATAAGAGCCACAGTACCTCTTTCTCCTTCCCCTTTATTAAAATCGGTCCAGAACTGCCACTGCTTTTATCCACTATCCCACCTTTCCCTTTTCCCCTTGTGCATACTGGAAAACTGTTTGAAAGTTTAAGATCTGTCTATCGTTCTTGTCCCTTCACATAAAAGAAATCCTGTCCCTCTGCCATCTCGTGCTGTCTCCTCACCTTCAGCCATGTGTTCTTCTGCCACCATTATCTCACTCTCTCTCAATTTCATGCCAAAGGTCCCACCGATTTCCCTCAGGTCTTTGTTGCTCTAAAACCAGTGAGAGATAAACAAACTGGTGACAAAATTATTTTTTTCTGCAAGTAAACGGAAAAAGCAAGCTGTTATTTTTGTGTCAAAGAATCAGTACATGCAGAGCAGTGCTAGGTTGAACTAGCCAGTGCTTTATAGCATAAATACACAGGATGTGATATATCCTTGTAGGAACAACCCATCTTGGAGGAAGCTGATATGGTCAACAGATCTGAGGGACTACATTCACTCACAGAACCTTCTAAATCAAGCCAATTCCTTCCTATCATGCCTGAGACCACTAACAGCTGCCCTCTCACCTTTTAGGAGCCGAAAAATCTCTCACACCTCCTGTTCCCCACTTAAAGCTGGTATTGGTCAGATACAGCCTGGGAAACTTTTTGAATAAACATCCTCAACATCACATTGTAGCCAAGACTCCCATCAGCGTCAAAGTTCCAAAATGGTTTAAAGATGCCATGTATCTGAGAATCCCTCTGACCATCTTGTGCCCCATCTGAACTTGAGCTCCATCCGAACCCGTGTGCCATCCGAACCAGCGTTCCATCCGAGCTGTGTCCAGAGACTCAGACCGAAACTCCATGGCCAGACTTCACTCTCCTCACCTCCTTCCGAGAGCTCCGCTGCTCCAATATGGCCTCCTCCTGCCAATCCCTTTGTCAGCCACCGCTCCGCAACTCCACAAGACATTATTCCCTCGACATAATCAAGTATTTCTACAGTGCACTTTGCTTAAGTTCCTGGTGTCCATTTAACACATAGCACTAATCTCTAATTGGCTCACACTCTCCTAAAATATACCTAAATTAACGTTTAGAAGTACATGCTGCTAATGTTCCAGGTACATGATCATTGGTATCACATCATATTACCGGGTCGTAACTCTTGTATGTATTTTCCCTGTTACAGTTGTTTTGTCTCATTAGATTTCATTCCACACCTTGTTTGTTGTTTGTACATAATTTGTCTGTCATTTATACAGTGGTGGAAAGAAGTTTTTGGACACCCCATGCATTTGTGAAATATTGCATTAAGAATCACTCTTAGGTCTTCAAGTACAATTTCTTTTAGTACAGTCACAGCCAAAATACTAAACAAATCCTAAAAAAGCCATTAAAAACTTAAAATTGATTGGTTCCATGAAAATACATAAGAAATTTTGAGTATTGGGTCATTTTGGTACCAGTGATGAAGGTCGTTCTTTTTATTAAAAGACACAATTTTTGTTGCCAGGCTTCGTGTCTATATAAAGCCAGCACATTTGAAAGTTCTTCAGACACAAAAATGGCTAAAACTAGGAACCTAACAGGAAACACACCTGAAGATAAAGATTCTCAGCCAGGAAGGGTACAGCTGCCGCCAGATAGCCAGGAAGTGCAGATGCAGTCCTTCAGCAGTTGGATACACTCTGCAGGAATACAGACAAACCAACAGCTTGGAAGACAAACCAAGATCTGGGTGTCCAAGGGTTTCTTCAGCAAGAAATGACCGCATCCTGATACGCATGTGCAGGCAAAACCGCCGAATGACATCACAGGAGCTTCAGCAGCAGTGGTCAAACCAAACTGGTGTCCAGTGTTCCACCCGCACTGTACATGGTCGACTTTTAGATCATGGCTTAAGGTCCTACAAGGCTATCAAGAGGCCACTGATCAATGAGAGACAGAGGCTAGCCCGGTGTCTTTGGGCCCAGGCACACAAGAACTGGACAGCCAGGACTTGGAAGAAGATTCTGTGGTCAGAAGAATTTGTCAAGAATTTAGTTTTGTTAGTTTTTCTTGTAAACAATAAACAAAAAAAAAATATATATATATATATAAAATATATAAATATATATTTGTATTTGTTTGTATCTGTCTAATGCAGCCACACCTTTTGAAACACGAAAAAAGATTTTTCCAAAAATATTTCATGATAATATTTGAGATTGTGTAAAATTTTAAGGGTGTCCGAAAACTTTTTTACACCACTGTATATATCTTAGTTGGTATTGTGTGATTAGTAGTTGTAGTTGTAATAAAGTATGTTGAGTATTTCAAATTATTATGGGGTATGCTTGTGTGCTTAGGTTGTTGAAACCAAAGTAATATTCTCAGAAGACATTAGACAGACGAAAGGTGCATTACTTTGTAACTTCATAATGCATTACTATAATTCGGGTTGGTGGAGAAGTCCTGCCTCAAGTGGAGGAGTATCTTGGGGTCTTGTTCACGAGTGAGGGAAAGATGGAGCGTGAGATTGACAGGCGGATCGGGGCAGCCTCCGCAGTGATGCGGTCGGTGTACCGGTCCGTCATGGTGAAGAAGGAGCTGAGCCGAAAGGCAAAGCTCTCGATTTACCAGTCAATCTACGTTCCTACCCTCACCTATGGTCATGAGCTTTGGGTAATGACCGAAAGGACAAGATCGCGGATACAAGCGGCTGAAATGAGTTTCCTTCGTAGGGTGGCCGGGCGCTCCCTTAGAGATAGGGTGAGGAGCTCGGTCACTCGGGAGGAGCTCGGAGTAGAGCCGCTGCTCCTCCGCATCGAGAGGAACAAGTTGAGGTGGCTCGGGCATCTGTTTCGGATGCCCCCCGGACGCCTCCCTGGGGAGGTGTTCCGGGCATGCCCCACCGGGAGGAGGCCCCGGGGAAGACCCAGGACACACTGGAGGGACTATGTCTCTCGGCTGGCCTGGGAAAGCCTTGAGGTTCCTCCTGAGGAGCTGGCGGAAGTGTCTGGGGAGAGGGAAGTCTGGGCATCTCTGCTTAGACTGCTGCCCCCGCGACCCGGCCCCGGATAACCGGCAGAAGATGGATGGATGGATGGATGGACATTCGGCTGTAACACAGTAATGTCTCAGTCCTGCCAGTCCCATCGGTGGATTTGCCATGACAAATGCTTGTTGTGTGGCTGAGCTTAGTTCAAACCCACAGAACTTTATTTTAAGTTCTAGTAGAGATCCAAAGGTTTCCAAAGATACCAAAGATGTGCTGCTGAATTATCTGATTTAGCGCTGTAGCCATAAATATTAACGGTAACACTTTACAATAAGAGTACAACAATTAACGTTAGTTAATGCCATAATAAACATTAAGTAACAGGAAATAAACATTAAGTAACAGTTAACTAAACGTTAACTAATGCTGTTCATGCTAAGGTATTCATTTATATGTTATTTAAGGGTTATTGTAGATATTATTAACATTAGTAAATGCCATAATAATCATTAACTAACAGTTAATTAACCATTACAGCATTAACTAACATTAACTAATGTTAAGTAACATCAATTGTTGTACTGCTATTGTAAAGTGTTAGCATATTAACTTTCATTCTTATTTTTAAGGCAGCTCAGGAAGTTTGGTATGAACAGAAACGTTCTTTGTCATTTTTATAGATGCACCATTGAAAGCAACCTGACAAAGGCTATTCCTGCCTGGTATGGCAGCTGTGTTCAGGAGCATAAAGCTTTAGGAGAGGTACTGTGGACTGTGCTTAAAGTCACCAGTGCTGATCTGACCTCTATAGAAGATATTTATAACTGCAGAGTGCACACACACACACGCTCCGGCTTGTGCGTCATCGCAGCCACCAGGCCTCGGAAATGTTTGTTCTCAGACCGTCCAGTAGACATTGCAAGTCCATTAAGGCTACCTCCAGCTGGCTGAGGAAGAGTAGTTTTCTGCCTACTGTGGTGCGCGTCTTGATCAGTTTCTCACAGCACTAATGTACATTTTATCCATACTTTTCTGGTTTTTGCACACAGGGACATGTTGCTGTGCTATATTTTTATAATTATAATTTTTAGGCAACTTAATGGGGAACTTTAAGGGAGAATCAGAGTTCAAGGAACTGAATTTGTGCTATATTTTAAACTGGGCTCAAATGTGTTTGGTAAGTGTGAGAGTGAAAAGCTGATAAAATGCTTGTTCCATGCTAGCTTTAGTACCTAGATATGTGTAAATGCATCCAATGGGACTTTTTATACTTGGTAAAGGTCACCATAACCCATGACCATCTACACATGATCTTGAGCTTCATTCCACTTTGGTTGACATCTATTTGATGTCAGCCAAACTGCCAACTCACTATTTTCCTCACTGCTAGACTGGCCATGAGGCCATACCAGGCATTTGCTCAGTGAGCCGGCAGGTCTTTTGCGCCAAATGACTTTTTGATGATTGACCAATAAAACAGGTAGATAGGCCCATTATTCACAATTGATTTTTTTTTTTTTTTTGGTTGTTGTTGTGGTCTGATTGGCCCATTACTCATGACTGGCACTGGACTGGCCTGATCACAGCCGAGGGCCAAGGCCCCCTCCGTGTTGGGCTTTGGCTGTCAATCAGTCAATCAGTCATGCCAAGGACAGATCGAACAAAAGTTAAAATGGAAAGGAAACACACAGGAGGCACAGAGAAATTAAGAGATAAGTGGGGCTGGTCCAGGCCAAAAATGCCAGGGCTGATTTTTTTGTCCCAGTCCAGCCCTGATTTTCCTAGTGAGTGAGCTATCTGAGGGCAGTCTTAACACCCCACCATCAAATGAGCCTGAACTTCTTGCTTTCAAATCGTCATTCCTGTCTACTAAATAGGCTGAATCTTTATAAACTGCTAACCTCAACAACACTCACTTACAAAACAGCAACAAAAAAGGCTTCTGCCGACTTGAACTCCCTCCCACTCACTATGCTCTGCCAGTGAAAGGCCCCACCACAACAGGGACTTAAGTGGCTAGCTAGACTCTTTTCCTCTGCAGTTCAGTTACTAAACTCCATTCAAACCACAGATTCCCTCTCGATCTTCAAGAAAAAACTTAAGACTTTCGCAAACACCTCAGCACCTGATGGACTGAGATGAGAGGGGGAAAAAAATTGCTTCTATGCACTTATCCAAAGAGCATAGAAGTAAATCAGGTGTGCATCGCTTTATCCAAAGTGATGCACAACTGAGAGTTAACACAACACATTTAATTATCTAGTCAGGAGAGACCAACTTCAGCAATTGTCATAAAGCTTACTTCAAGTTCAATAGGACCTGAGTGTACAGAAGCAATGCATAGTGAAATTGTTACATTGTAATATTTATGAACTGTACACACATATTTACCACAGAAACATAGAGATTTTTCAACCTTTTCTGCCTATGCAGGTTTTGAGTCGTAATTTTGGAGTATTTGTTTGAGGGTATGCTCACTTTACAGCTTTCAGTCAGATGACTGATAAGGACACACGTCTGTTCCCTTCTCAGTTCAGCCGTCACATGACCTTCACTCACAACTGCAGCCCCTTCCACTACTACTACTTCTACTACTACTACCACTACTACTACTACTACTACTATTACTACCACCACCACCACTACTACTATCATCATCACCACTTCCAGTATCACTTCAAGTAGTTTTAGATTTTGCTTGAGGTTATGTCCTGTTTTCAGGTCAGTATCAGTCTCCACTGACATTTTCATGTTTTCATGTTTTAATACCTTTACTGTTTAAAATCCTCAAAACTTTGATGCATTTATCTCAGTGATACCAAGTAGTTTTTATTGTATTCTCTTCAAAGTAAAAGCCTGTACCTGATCCATCACTCCTCTCCTGTCTCTCTCTCAACCACCTGTGTTTTTACTATTGCTAGGCGGAGTAATATTTTCAGTGTTGAGGTGTTTTTCATTTGGTTGGGGTTGGGGTTGAGGTGTTTTGCATGACAGCACAGCTAGCTGTGCTGTCATGCTCATCTGAGCACATTCTAAACGTCTGATTGACCAATCAGAGTGCTCGCATGCAAAACATTGCGTTGCTTCAAGGCGCTGTGGTATAATTCCCACCCTGCTGCTCACACTATGTTAATATTATTAAATTTTTATGTCTTGAGTGTAATGTTTGAAGCTTCAACCACTGGGCTACAGCTGCCGACTCAGTTATTATACCTACTGCTTGAAATACTTCAATAACTGATTCAGCTTCTACAAATACTACTTTACCTTCTTCAACTTCACATACTGCTTCAACTAAAGATAGAGTGCAACTTCAAGTACATCATGTACTGTTTCAACTACCTTACTGTAGTGCTGCTTCATCTACTGCCTCATCTCTTTTAAATACTACAGCTTCATCTACATAAAATACAGCTTGGAATAATTCAGCTATCCTCTTTTAAGGATTTTGCTTGCACATTTCAACTGTTTTTTTTTCCAGCAGTTTTCAGCATTGTGTCAGCAGTTTCCCTCAGCTCTCAGCTTTTGATTTCCTCCAGTTTTGCTTTTACATTTCAGGTGTTTTTTCAGCAATTTTCAGCATTGTTTACGCAATTTGTTTTGGCATTCACACGCATCTTCTTCAGGAAATGCAATTTCTAGTAACTGATACTATTTTCACACATGCTTTTCAATGACTTAAGCAATTTCAGATTTTTGTCACCCTTTAAACTTTTCAAGCTGAAATAAGCACACTCACCTTTCTGCAGAAAATTTAACCTTTTCTAGTTTTCTACTGTCAATAGCTGAGAGCCATGAACTATGGTAGCCCCGGTTACTGTATAAAAGGTCAATTCAATTTTCATACAGAGGCCCAACAGTAAGCTTAGTAAAATATTTTACTACTATGCAAATGGACAGTATCAGTCCATACTGTCACACAGCTACACTTTTGTTCACTGTTGCTCTCTCCTTAGTAGCTCTCATTTGTGATCATTTTATAACAATATAAAAACTATCGGGGAATGAGGAAAAATTGATATAGACTCTGTTTTTTTTGTTTGTTTTTTTGTTTTTTTCACTTCTTGTTTTTGGTTGTTTTTAATTTTTGTTGAAATGCCCACATGAATCCTTGTCTAATGTTGCACACTGAAATTGTTCAGGATACGCTGGATAAGATCAGAAGCTTAATGTTTAACTATAAACACAGTTTTGCAGTAAGTGGATTATCCTGGTAAAATAACATGAAATGAAGGTACAGACCAGGGTGAAAGAGATCACACTGAGACACCAGATGAAGCCAGTGGCCACCAGCACATACAGGATGGTCAGCCTTCTCATGGTCCAAAGGGCTAAGCCTGGGCATCAGGATGGGATAGAAGTGGATATATGGGTAGTAGGAGTATCCAAGTGATATTTCAAAGAATGATGATTTGCAATTTATGCAATGCTTCCTACTCTGTAAAGACAAGGTGGTACACATTAACATTCTACTTAAAGTAGCAGATAGTAACATAAAACAAACACTTACCTTTAGACTTTTAGGCAATCCTACTGATATATCCTGTTAAATGTGAGATAATCTTTCAGTGAGTCCAATATGCTAAACAAATAACTATATGGTGCACCTTGCCACATTAACAAAATTAACCTGGTATTACACTAAAAGGATATGGATGTGCACTGCACACAGGTTTTATATGATGAGAGCTGTCAAACCTTTTCATACAACCTGTTCCCCAGCATTATTATGCTTAGCAGTATTCAAATTTAGTGGTCCGGCCTCTTATGTGCTACTCCATTGGTGGACGTCTGCATTTCTCTATGTAAAACAGCCAAGACTGCCTCTGTCATCCTTTACCTCATGTGCCAGTTTCAGCTTGGCAAACTAAGATATATTTTTTTAAAGAGAAAATTGATCACCTGTGGAGCTATCAGCTAAAAAGAGCATGCCACCAGTCAAAAGAGCAGGTGTGATAGTAATACCACCATGTGAAGGCCAATCAAGTCTGGCGGTCACTGCAGCAAGCTTCTCCTTTCTAACAATAATAAACCCTAAAATTCAACAATTCCTCTATGATGACATTATTTCAGAAGCCACAAGTAATGAGAAAAGCAGAACATGCATTTTATCAAGAGCAAAATATATATATATATATATATATATGTATATATATATACACTATATTACCAAAAGTATTCGCTCACCCATTCAAATGATCAGAATCAGGTGTCCTAATCACTTGGCCTGGCCACAGGTGTAAAAAATCAAGCACTCAGGCATGCAGATTGTGAAACAAGACATTTGTGAAAGAATGGGCCGCTCTCAGGAGCTCAGTGAATTCCAGCGTGGAACTGTCATAGGATGCCACCTGTGCAACAAATCCAGTCATGAAATTTCCTCGCTCCTAAATATTCCACAGTCAACTGTTAGCTCTATTATAACAAAATGGAAGCGTTTGGGAACAACAGCAACTCAGCCACGAAGTGGTAGGCCACGTAAAGTGACGGAGAGGGGTCAGCAGATGCTGAAGCGCATAGTGCAAAGAGGTCGCCGACTTTCTGCACAGTCAATTGCTACAGAGCTACAAACTTCATGTGACCTTCAGATTAGCCCAAGTACAGTACGCAGAGAGCTTCATGGAATGGGTTTCCATGGCCGAGCAGCTGCAGCCAAGCCACACATCACCAAGTGCAATGCAAAGCGTCGGATGCAATGGTGTAAAGCACGCCGCGGAGACTGAGAGCCAGGCCTTCTCGACCAACATCAGTGTGTGACCTCACCAATGCGCTTTTGGAAGAATGGTCAAAAATTCCTATAAACACTCTCCTCAACCTTGTGGACAGTCTTCCCAGAAGAGTTGAAGCTGTAATAGCTGCAAAAGGTGGACCGACATCATTTTGAACTCTATGGGTTAGGAATGGGATGGCACTTCAGTTCATAGTATGAGTAAAGGCAGGTGAGCGAATACTTTTGGTAATATAGTGTATATTCTAATTGGTGGGATATCTGAGTTTGAATTATCCTGAAATAATAATTTCATTTGGCAATGGTCTGTGTGGACATTTGTAAACATTCCACAGGGTGGCACAGCACCACATCTCTCTGCTCTGACAATAAGATCACTATGTTGGATTTACCCTTTGTATTGAATGGGTGTGTATGTGTAAATAAACCTTGAGTTAATGTTATCCATGCAATACCTAAAAAAGCTAAGCAGGGTACAATGAATTCCCATGTAAACAGCTTTTACTTTTAGTGCAAAATAGAACAGGAACAAACCTTGCAATATGTAGTGCAAATTTTAGTCTTTAGAAATTCTCGATAATGTTTATCACATGAGAAAACAAGGAGATTATAAAATATGTAAAACTATCCAATACTTTTATAAAACTAAACAAGATTTCAACTTCAAATATTAGAATATTAGAACAATATCAGTGCAAATTTTAAGAACATTTTGGATTGAAAACTCGCAATAATAATACTAATGTTGTACACCTGAATGGCAGCTCTGAAATAATACTGCAGTCCCATGCTTTATGACTTCTTCTACAGAGTGAATTAATTAAAGCAAAAAACAAAGAAATTGGGAACTGGCTCATTCATTTCAAAGAGCCGGTTCACTTGTTCACTTCAAAGAGCTGTTCAAAAGAATCGACTTGTTTGCGAACGACCCATCACTACAGGACTGGGATTCAGACTGAGCTGGGTTCAAAAACCCATTAAGGACCACATTCCCAGTCACGCTCCTAAGCAACTGCTGCCATTGCACAACTATAAATGATACTTGAAAATAAGACAAATGAAAATAGCAAAAAAAAAAAAAAAAAAGAGGAAAAAACAAAAATACATCCATCAAAACGAGTTCTTCCAGCATCTTAGAGATTCAAACCTAATTATCACTTCCATGGAGCCACTGGAGTCCCTGAGCCAGTCTGTTTACATTCTCCAATGACAACTCCACCCTCGTTTTTGTACTAAGAATGAAAGTAAAAGGCCCCACCAGGCACTGTGGGTGCAGGAGCTGGCAGGCACTTTTATGTCACGTTGGCAGTGTGTGCCAACGTGACATATGCCCCCTCTCTCTTTGACCACAAGTGCACTGCAGACTTCAATGGTGAATTTACAACAGTTCCCACACTTCACACAGTTTAGTTTTTTTGATGTCTCTTTGTTGATGATGCCGTCCCTCCATTAAGCCAAGACTGATGAAAAAACATTCTTGATTCCCACAACATAGTTGAGGCTTCCTCAAGTCTAAACAAATGGCACAGCACAAACAAAAGAGGAGACGTTCTACTCTCCCTCCAGAAATTCAATCAACAATCTGCAATCACAGGCAAATGATGTGTTTTTTTTTTTTTTTTTTTTTTTAGAATGTTAGCAAACTGGAATAACACACACGGTGCTGACATGCATGATTATTTCTTTTTTTGCTGAAACACACACACACTCACACAGAAGGAGAGATTTTCACGGACAACACAGTGTAACAAGAAAGGAAAAGCCTACAAAAACTATTAGCTGCCAGGCTCATGTGATTCTTCCACTTTTCCACTGACAATGTTGTTTATTTTTCCTGTGAAATGAAGTTTTCATTAAAAACAGCTGCTCATGTAATGCGAAGCTGCACCTGCTGCATGTGAATTATTTGAATAGTGATTCATACAACGGTGGTTTTACATAAATAAATACAGAAAAATCAAAACATCATTATGGTATTTTCCTTTTTGCTGCCGCTCTTTATTCAAGCTTTTTAACTTTTGTGAACAATATTTTTCAGTCTTTACACAAATAACAGATTTTATATGGTTGTTGACCCACTGGCATTTCACATTCATGAATTACAAGTGTGAAGAATAACACTGAATATAGCCTAGTTGACAGTCATACTGTTCCACCCAGCCAACAGGATCCATCAGATTGAATACTGCAGTCAAATTTAGTCAAGAATTTATTATCTGGAAAAAACAGACAACAAGCAAGTTTATTGCAGTGATGAAATGCACACACACAGTTGTGAGTCTAAATAAGAAAGGCCACAGGCTAAGACTGAAGTGTGTGGAAATTTACAGATGATAAAGGAAACAATTTCAGTCCTGTAATTTTGGTAATTGGGTCTGAATTCAGACCTGTGCACATGCATTATTGCCAATGATGCACCAACTGGTCTGACCTAGTTTCACGAGGAGAAACAGCAGTGCGTGTTTTCAAATACACGCTACAGAGAACAAACCTGGGAGTCCAGTTTTTATTGGAAATCCTCTCGCTCACTTACACGGCGTCATGTTGCTGGTGTCGAGTGGAAGAACACATTTCTACAAAAACAAACTCTTCAGGGATTAAAGGGAACGAATTTGGAGCTAATTCGGTTTTACAAGTGAGTTTACAAGAGTGTTGATCGACACATGGTTGCACTTCTCTCATTCTTTATGGGTGTTTTGTGGTGCCAGGTTTAATTGCCCATGTGCATTCACGCGTGATTATGGAGGGATGATGAAAGATAAATGTAAGAGGATGAAATCGGGTGGATCAAATAAATATTGTCTGACGCACTGCTCCGTGGTGGAGAGATGGATTTGAGCATCACTGACAGCAGGCATCTTGATGTAGCTGGAAAGGATAATACTGAAAGTGCACTCTGGCACTTGGTGAGGGAATTAACAAATACACCTGAATCTTCTCCCAGCCTGGTGCTGTGTTAAAAAGGCTCCAGGTTATCAACTGTGCCCACCTGTTATCAAATGCCACCCTGGGTATATCTCCTAAACTGTTACAGCCAGAGTTTGCATAGCACATTGGAAAAGAGTAGATAATTTTAGGTAGTGTTGAACATATTTTATAAATACAGAGAGCCAATGAAAACTGTGTTTCATCTCTTAAAAAACATCTTATTCAGGGAGAGATTAAAAGAAAGGATCTGCAACAGCAAAGTAACTGGAAAAAATCACACATCTAAAATATTCGAGAATATTCGTTTTTTTATGGCCTGAAATCTGACATGCTGTGTCTAACAGCTGGCTGCTAGTAGATATCAGCTTGGGGGCGATTTATCTCACAAGAAATAAATATAAAATGAGAGGATCTATCTTTTGATGAAGACTCATGCATAACATGATAGAACAGATACAGTAGCTGAAGTCAGCTGTGATACACTGTTCCCAGCTCTTGATATGACTATTTGCTGATACAGTGTAGTTTCTAATCTGCTGAGTGGGCGATAACAAGCTGGCAGAACCAGCTGTCTCTTTAGTCATGTTGAAAGTCCACAGGTTGGTTTCGAAAATGCTGAGCGAGCTGTTCCAAGCCAGCAGAGTCAGCTGTTCCATGCATTAATTGTTGCAGATATAGAATTTGAGTTTTAATACTGCTGAGTAATTTTGGGAAACTTGACTTAAGCCTCAGTTAAGGTACAAGTGGTGGAAGTAACTGGAGCTGTGGTTGGTGTTGAGAGTGGGTGATGTCGGCCTACTTCATCTAAACCTCTGACATGGCAGGTGCCTGCTTGATAGTGACACGCCTGTGATCATACATTAACTTAACCCTGTAACATTCAACTTTCTGAAACCCAAGAACTCAGGGCAGGTTAAAAATTTCAATGAGGTAAAGCCAAAAGTGAGAGAATGTCAAAGAAGAGTGGTAATTTTAATATTATAAAGGGAAAATTTCTTTGTAATGTTTATTTTTGCTCTATTTTTCAGTGAGAATTTCTGCAGTCCAAAGTAGTAATTAGTTTGTTTGTTTGTTTGTTTGTTTGTTTAAGGAATAAAGTGAATGTTGCCCCTGGGCACATGTGGGCTCCAGAGGGTTTTTAAGTCAGGTGGCCAGTGAATGCTGCCTCCTTCCCGATGCTCCTCTACATCTATAATGCATTGCCTGATATCCTCCATACTTAGTTTTTATAGACTGATACATTATTCATTTTACATATGAAACAGCATGACTGTGAACTTTTAATTATGACATAATGCAACACCACATTTTGTCTAAATGGTACAGGCACAGGAAACACAGGACATATGAGGACAAAAGACAGACAGGTGAATTGCAGGGGATGAATCACAGGACACGCTTGTCTATCAGTCGTAAGTAATATGCATCGTGGCTGCCTTGCACAGCATGAATGCATTCTGCTCCAAAATGCTGTATAATTGTATTCATGAAAGGCCACTCTTTAGTGATATTAAAAAAGCACTTATTCACTGGCTTTTGGCACATTAACTCCTTCCACTGAATTTTACAGATAAAATTCAAAGTGGTTCTGGCTATAACACCTTAATCAGGGAGGGCTGTCTGTTGGTTCATTAATATTTATCAAAAAGCTGAGTGGCCTTAATATTTTTCTTTAATATAAAACCAAAGAGAATCTTCATTTTTGCTGTTATGGAGCTGTCACGTCATCGGGATGATTTGTCACTGGTATCATTTTGTAAAACAAGTTACCAACCTCTGTGGATTGAATTTAAAAAGTCGAAAGACTTTTTTTCATCTCATGTTATCAAACGTTGATGCTTATGATAATTATCTTTGTCATTCAATGGAAATAGCGTGACACGTTATCAGTAAGCTGAAGCTATGATACCATTTCAGTCGTCTATAGTTGAATCTAGCTTTTGTTTTCCTTCTGTTGCTGTTTGTGTACAGAGATAATGCAGCTATAGTTTCCTGAAAGAGCCAGGCTATTAGGCGGGCGACCTTTTGTTAAATTCAGGATAAGGTGTGTCAGAGAAGCTTGTGTCAGTCCCTCTTAAAAGCAGGACATCAGCAGGTTACATGTATGAGAGGGGCAAAAGAGAGGAGGAAAGGTGTTTTTTTGTTTTTTTCTTGCTGCATTGGGAAGATCCAGGAAACAGAGAAATGTGAGATAAATCCAAGCGGTGTTTTTTGAAACCAAATCATCTTTCATCCGTAAGAAAACAAACTAGCTGAGCTGGTGGTAGATTTGGTCCAGACAGGTAGAGTGATGTACAGGCCCGTTCCTTTCCTGCCGATCCTGGTGACACTCAGCTGTCTGTCTCGTGCTGAGGTTGAGACAGAGGCTGCTGTTTCCTGTCCAGAATCCCAACAGGCCTTTGGTGGCTCCTGCTACGAGTTTGTGAGCGAACAGCACTCTTTTCTCGGTGCCCAGGCGTGGTGCGAGCTAAGTGGAGGACACCTCGCTTTTATTCTCAATGAGGAAACCCAATATTTTCTCCAAGAGCACATTGACCCTGAGAGGGACTGGTGGCTTGGACTAGCGCCCCCTGCGTTCCCAAACCTGCAAGACTCTACTGCTGTCGAAGGTAAGAAGACAGAAATACAGAAAACTGCTGTGAATCATTTAAATATAAAAACAAAACTCATTATGAGCCCTCATTTGACTGACACAATTTCTGTTTCAGTGTTGATTTTTACATTGTTAACATTTTTTTAATAATTTCAATTTTCAATAGGCCCATGATTCCTACTGAGACAAACAAGGCAAACAGAAATGAAATGAAAAAAAAAAAAGAGCCGCCTAATCTACAAAATCTGTTTACCACATAAACGGTGGAATGCACACGTTGCACTGCAGGATCCAGCTAATTCTCATCAAGGCGCCCAATAAACAGTCCCCTTATTTTAATCAGCATTTAGTTGCAATCAGCTCATCGACCCAGTTTTTAAAGGAAAGTTGAGCACCTGATTTCCATTGTGCACATATCTGTGTGTTTGCAGCTAGTTTCATAATCCTGTTAATCAATATTAAGGTAAGGTATTCAGGTGTTAAGACAATGTTATAAGGTGTCTGCCATTAAAACAATACTTTCTGGAGTTAATGTATTAACTATTACATTATTGGGTTACACACACAAGGTGACATTTTTGAAATGCAATTGATCAACAATCATCACTAGTAACCTTCCATTCATATTCACCCCTATTTCAGGTTTAACACCAAAATATTTGTTTTAAATCTGTAATGGGTGACAGTTGTATATTGAGGTTTATTACATTAATGTGTAATTACATCTGTGGAAAGTTTCAAATATATGGAGGTTTTCATGTTCCACATTATCAAACTATTTTGGTGTGTCTAAAGTGTTAATTTGAGCAGCACAGGAAAATCAAAAATACTTATAATGTGCACATTTTTTTCGGCATACCTCCTGGCTGTGATCTCATCAGACAGAGCCCAGCATGAATGCTGTTTTAGAAAATATGTTGCATGCACCGGCCCTCAGCTGTGAATGTATCGAATGTTGTTTTTCTTGCGCTGTCCTTGAAAACAGGAGGACAATAAATGGTTTTCTATATGTATTTCCAGATTGAAAAACATGCTACTACTACTTCTACATCATGTCATTCAGCACTGTGTGCCATTTAAGGAAAACAATGAAAGTCATAAAAGAAAGCTGTGCAAAAACAACAACAACAACAACAAAACCATCTTACATCTTTCTATCTCCTCACAAAGACCTAAGCATGAGCAGAAACAGAAGGTGCTTGGATGTAGGTATGAGTTCATATTCATCAGTGCTCTGTTGTCTCCTCAGATGCTCTCTCTTGGCTGAATGGTTCACATGTCAGCTACTCTAACTGGGTGCGCAGCCCACGGCCTGGTTCAGGCTGTGGACACATCGTGAGAAACTCAGGCTTCCAGTGGGAGGCTACGGGAGACTGTGGCAAAAAACTGCACTTTGTCTGCCAGTTTGGTGTGTTTTCTGACTTAGACACTGAAAAAAAAAACATACTGTAACTACATACTGTATCTTTCTAATGAGGTCTGTCGATGCTGATTTGATTCTACCCAGAGTCTGGCAGATCCATCGTGTGTGCAGGACATAATGCCACCCTGCAGTGCGGCACTGGTCAAATAATAGAAATAGACGGTGCCTTCTATGGTCGTAAGACAGGTCACTACTGTCGATCCGGGCTCCCCCCTCCAGCAGCATCCACACAGGGTCAGTGTGGCTGGGTGGATGTTGTAGATTCATTAGCAGGTAAACACCACGCTCAAATATTTTATGTGCACAGAAAACACCAATTCCTGATTATCGAGTTGACAGTCTTGTTATGGTAATTGATATTTGAATGTTGCACTATGTGATGCTCCGTCTGGATCTGCTGATTGTTATAACCGCTCTTTGCTTCATCATGGTGTCTTTCATTTTATCAGCGGAACTAGAGAACCGTCTGAATAGAAAAACAAACACAGGTTGTGCACAGCTGAAAGCCATGATGCGATTGAGTTCCACTTTTGCAGAGCTAATTGCCAGATTTAACAAAGGACATATTGTGTCTACAAAGAATAATTGGCCCTCTGGATAAACACGGAAGCAAAGCAACACGATAAATGTTTAATAGCTTTAATGGGCTGCAAGACACACACATGAAATCAATTCACATCAGTTTTGTCAATATTGACCCTTGCATTTAAGTGATAGCACAAGCAGTTAAGTGATATTGATGCCTGGCAGGAGTTACTGCAGATGGTTTTTAGTACATATTTTTTTTTTTTTTTTTTTTTTTTTTTTCATGAGGATGATAATGATGTTTATCACTTGATAAGTTTGGGACTGTAGGATGTGTTTCAATATAGTTTTTGCCCACTGGTCCCAATTAAATTGGAATTTTAATGGCAATGTTAAACTTCATGTTCCTCTGCCTCAGCTGAAGCACAAACCCTTCTTTGACTCATTTTAGCAGGACTGACAGCAGAATTGAAAAAGATTTCTGTGAGGTCAAAACAATAACTGCGGGTTACTACTACCTGGATCTGCTCCTCATATTTCTTTAACCAAGGTTATTGCCATGGACGCCAGGTCTGCCAGGCCATAGCGGCTGTGGACTCCTTTGCTGAGCCCTGTCCCGGGCTGGGGAGCTATCTGTCTGTTGATTACCACTGTGAAGACGGTCAGTACCGCCAAAAATTCAAAATAAGGACAAACAACCTTATATTTCAAATGGGGAATAACAATTTCTACATTTACATCAGACTTCAGTCCTGTGCTCTGCCCTCAACTTTGTCCTAACACTTTGGTCAGTCGACTTCTCTGTCCCACACCGTGATGTAGTGGTAAATCAAAAGGTGTGGAAACTGAGCTTCACATCACTTCACATAATATTCATCAGTTTCACACTTCTTCAACTTGTATTTCTTTATTTAATTTAAAGCAGACAAAGTGTAGGTGGGTTAATCCACCAGTACATTCTTTGTCTCATACTGATACAAAGCCAATTAAATTCTATGCTACTGCAGCCAGCAGTAGACATCACCATGTTGATCACTCCCTCATTTTTGCACATCACCATGGATCATGAATGGTTTTAGAGGCACAGCCGCTTTGGGAGCCACTGTCCCCCACTGCCAGTGCCGTCAGCACATTGCTAAAAGTGAGACAAAGTGTGGAACCAAGCCTAGGTGCGCAGAGCTTGTTCTAACAAAGGGGATATAGTGGCCAGGATAATGAGTTTCTTTTTTGTCTAATTTTCTACAAAGAGATCAAATATGATATAAAGATTTATGCTGCTAAAGCGACTCTCTCTCCCTCCCTCTTTCCCTCTCTCTGTCTTTCTTGTCTTTTTTCAAATTAGCAAAGTATTTTTGGTGATTGGCACCTACATAAACCAAATGAGGGGAAACAAGGAAACAAGCAAAGTGAAGAACAAATTGAACTGTTATGTTGAGTTATGTTTCTCTGCATGCCTGCTGAGATGATAGCTGCCATGTTAGGGATCTATAACTGTCTGCTGTAGACAGAAGTATAGATGTGTGTTTAATCCAATGCATTACTCTACATTTGTAGTCATTTGTTTCCCTTAGGACTCAAATTGTCTGTGAGCAAGTTAGCTGCTGTCTTTGACAATGTCACCATCAGCGTGAAGTGGCTGCTCCATTCTTTTGGGGGAAACCTCACCTGCAAGCTGAGCACTGGAGATGGGCACATTATTTATCTACACAGTCCAGAGTGGTGAGCAGTTGACTATAGTAATTCCCAGACTACAACATTGAATATGGACACTTAAAATAAATGTCAAGCATTTATCTTGCTGGGCGCATGCTATGTATTAGATTACAATTTAGCAAAGCTATATGTTGGTGTAAATATGTGGTTGTAAATCACATATTGTCAGCAGTCTTGCAGAGAGGTACACAGGAGACTAAGAGCGAATAAGTGCAGTAAAAGCATTTGTGGGGGTGAATATAAATGTAACCCAAAGAAATGTTTTCTCTGTGAAGTGGGAGGGCACCGCTAACCATCTGCATTGCTTTTGCCCAGGTCGGAGAGCATTGTGGTGCACAAATACATTCATCCGAGTGTATTTGTGTTGGTAGCGGACATGTACCGGCAATGAAATGCACATTACAGCACAGAAAAATAATTACCATTCATGAACGTATCACAGGGATTTGGTGTCATCAAATGCTTCACTAGGAGCCTGTCATTAGAAGCAGCAAACTGCAAAGCCTTTTATGGAAGACCGTTTGAAATTCAGTTGGTGGTAGAAGCAGTAGGTAGAACCAGATAAGCGAAAATGAATTTATTTCCTGCAATCTGATTTCAATGAAAGTTTGAACTTTAACCTGTCATTCACCACGCTGTGCGAGCTTCTTTCTTTCCTCTTCTCTTTAACAGGTACAATGTGACCTACAAAATCCAGAGTGGGGAAGCGTTGGTGTCAAGTTCATCTGTGGTCCGAGGGATTGTTCCCAGAACGTCACAGTTAGCTCAGAGTGGGTGGAGCAGCTCGGGCTTTGGCTGCCCCGGCTAACCCTTTACGCATCTAACATGGTCACATTCCCTGGAGTGTCTACGACCTGCAGGTAAATGCAAATAAACAAGTAAACATGTAGCCCCCCATGAACAATGCAGGCACACCGGGGGCCAGTCAGTAACAAGATAAATCATATTCCATGTTTCCTTAAAATTAGAGAATCAAGACAGAGATTTGTGGAGAGTAAGTGTGGAGTGAGAGTGTAATTTGATGTCTCTGTGTTTGTTTGTCTGTGAGTCTCTATGGTTCTCATTTAGGCCCAGCTTGCTGTCAAATTATCAACTTATTCCATGTTTTTGTCGGGTGATTATAAAGGATCTTTACTTACATCAACTATCAACCACCACTGGGCCAACCTGTGAATTTTTAAAAGCTGAACATTGTGAAAAATAATCATCCCTCCAAGTGTTGTCTTATGCACGCCCTCGGATGTCTGAGATATTTAACAGATGGATGGATGGATGAACAGACTCAGACTCCTTTTATCATTGTAGGCGACAGTAACTCAGCAGAACACTTCCTTCCTCCTGATTATGAGAATATCCTCAAGTACTAGAGAGACAGCAGGAATATAACGTTGTCTTTGAAAGAAGCAGTTTTTATGACAAGAGAGCATATGTGCCCCCAAAAATTGGATTGTCCAGTATGACTGTGGTAATGTGCAGTACAGGAATACTCCCCCACTCACCCACTCTCTGAAACTCACCTACTCCCTGAATCTCTTGTTCTACACCAAGGCTATACCTGTTGTTATCAAAATGATTTATAGCCAAGACTTAATTTCACAGTAGTGAGATGAATGGCAAATAATTGCCATTCCCTCTACTCTAACTCTGTCACTTTCCAGTTAATTTGTATTGCACCAAGGCTATGCAAAGCTATCTAAACTTTTATTGCTGTGGTCAGGATAACAATGCAAGATTCTGCAAATTCTTGGACAACTGCATTGGACCCAAGAAAAATATCTCAAGTATTTTAATATTAATACAATGTCAAAATGAATAGACAATTAAATATATTTTCTCTTGCTGTGTGAAGGAATTTTGGGACCCATGAAAAATATATACATATACATATATATTTACCATATATGGCATATATGGCGCCCCTGTTCACAGGTAATGTGAGCTGTGTGCCTAAACAAAAATTATTGATCTTCGATGGCGCACGAAGAAGAATTAGGCTGTCATTTCAACTCAGCGCAAATACATGGCTGCACTAGACAGCAGGTGTAAATAATCTGAGGAATACTGTCATCCTGTGACTGATTCTATATGAATAATCTGGTGTACCATACTCTTCTTTCATAAGCCTCCAACCTTGAACACATCAGGACAAAAGAAAATACTGTAAATATTGTACTGTACAAAAGTGTCCCAGCTGAGTGGGGTAGTGGAGGTCATCCAAAGTTTTGCAGCCCTGTGACAGTTGTAGAGTGCTGATGCTCTCTTTTTCCGTGGGTATCCTGCAGGTGTGTGTGGTTGGAGGATGGTGGCAGGGCTCCAGGCCTCGGTAGAAGTAGAGGGGAGTGAATGTCCCCCGTCTCCACATCTGAGCGTTGGTGTTTCCCTCAGACAGGGAGCCCCTGTGCTGCTCCTCTTCTTTCTGACTGGAGACAGCAGCTCATTCTCTGAGACCAGAGAAATGACCCAGAATGAAGAAAAGAAAATTTATCACATCAGAAACCCAATTCAAGGTATCAGTTATCCATTAAAACAGAACATTGGACGACTATTCTGGCAAATTACTAACATCAAACATAAATAAATCCAATAGAGGAAAATCATTTGCTAATTTGAAAACATCTAATAATGATTAAAAAACAAAATTGAACTTTGGTAGAAAGCTGGATGCCATACAAGTCCACATGATGGCAAAATATCCTCATTAACTGCTCTGGGCTCAGAAGACTCTAATTGTGTCTCTCTGTTCATTTCCATGGCAGGTCCCATCATAGCACTTTTAGCACATTAATGAATGCTAATAAATCAGATTTTTCTAATATAAAAAACATCAATTAGCCCTTTCTCTCTCTCTCTCTCTCTCTCTCTCTCTCTCTCTCTGTGTGTGTGTGTGTGTGTGTGTGTGTGTGTGTGTACCTGTATGTACCTGTATGTGCATGTGTGTGCATGCATGCATGTGTGTGCATGCGTGTGTGTGTGTGTGTGTGTGTGTGTGTGTGTGTGTGTGTGTGATTACAATTAATTGTGAATCATTTGTGGTGCAAAGCTATCCAGATGTTTCCTGCAGGCCTTATCAGCCGGATCTACTTTCCAATTCAAATAAGAAAATAACAAGAAAAGACAGATTTAATTTAATTTAATGCATACAGGGAGTTTTTTTTTTTGTTTGTTTTGTTTTTTTTTTTCTTTTTATATTGGGCTAATCTGTTTTTCCTTCCTGTTTGTTTATGTGATTAAAGTGTTATATCAGGTCCTTTTTCCCTGCTTTGTAAGTAAATGGAGCGAAAGAAATACATTATTCTAGGTCAGCAGTGAAGGGGAGAACATAACAGCTAGTGAGGATACTTCACCACCATGTGGACTCATATCACCTTAATGACTATGTAACTGTTTCCATTACTATAACTATTACTATAACCATCATTACACAGGTTTTGCCTCAGCGTTCAATCCCACTTTTTACACATAAATACTGATTCATGGTGCCCACTGTGTCAGTATCATAATAGTTTAATATTTTTTTGTCTCTGTGTTGGTCTAGGATCTGTACAAGTGAAAGTCAGAGCATGGAATGCCCTCTCCTCTTTGGAAGTGGATGTGGATTCTCTTGGCTTTGCTTCCTGTGCCATTTACTCAGCCTTCAAACCAAACAGTCATGATGAAGATTTGTTGAAACTGAACAGGGGTGATAGTGGTCTGGTAATCAGTTTTCCCCACTTTTTACCCCAAGTAATACAGAATTTATGAGCAGGTCTGTGTCTTCTGTTTTGGGTTAACTCAGAGGATGCTTTCCCCTTTCAACCCTCCAAGCCACTGTGTTTTTTTTTTTTCTGCCATGGTCTCTGCCTTTATTTTATATCCCAAACAATCCATACTGCATTATTAATAAATGCAATCTTTGTTTTTGTTTTTTTTTTAGAAACAAGAACATGTTCGAGTTCTCAGATCTCCAAAACTTAAAATCACTGCCACGCCCTCAGATGAAGCATCAATTAAAATACAAAGCATCACACTTGAAGTGACGGAAGGATACTCTGAAGATGACGACTCTAAAGAAAAGGACAAAAGACATGAGTGGGAATGCAGTAAGACTCCTGGCTTTATCACTCTGCTTGGTATTTATGGTGACTGATGATCTGAACATCCAGCCAGAACACAGCAGCATGCAGACAAGAATAATGGAGAGGGAAATCACTTATGGATCTTTTCCCTGACATGCCCAGTAATTGTTTCATAATAGTCATAAAAAAAAATAATATATCGTTAAGTATTGGTAGGTAGCTGACTCTTTTTGCTTGAGAGTGACTTAAAGTTAGCAGGGAGTGGTTCGCTGTCTTGCTCAAGGGCACTTCAGACAGTATTCATGTCTTTTGACATAAGTTAGCTGTTTGTTGCAGAATTGTGGCTACACAGCATTTTGCATCTATTTGGCAATTCTAATTCAAACTATCCCAAAGAAAAGCTTTGGACTACATGTGAGTAGCCCAGGAGGACAAACCATTCCCAGGACATCCATTTGGTTTTAATGTGTGCAGGCATCAATGAGATGTTAAAATCTTTAATAGAAAACACCGTTCATTTAAAAGAAATTGTTCATGCCGACTAACAATCTACACAGATTTGAATCGAGGTCAACTGGACTTGTTTGTTGATTCTCGAAGATGTTTTAGTCTCATCCAAGAAGTTCTCAGCTATTCCCAGGCATTTAACCTGTGCAGGGATGTTATCCAGGTCATTGGATAACGCTGGATTACACGTCCAGCTGACATCATTTCAACTCTATTTGGATAACCATGACCTGGAGGACTGAGAACCCCACAGACACGTGACTAACAATGCAATATTCCTTGTTGTCACCTAGCCTGTTTCATGGTTCATCTAAAAACATGACCTCAAGGGCAACTTGGATGTGGCAATAGCTTCAAAGTTTGAAAATTAAGCAATGAAAGCAAGGCAGAGGGCAGTACGGTAGACGATCACAATCTAACCCTCTGTGCACACTTGGCAATTTTGTCTCGTGCCTGCGCAGGGGAAGTAAAACCAGTTCCTCAAATAATATTCTCAGTCTTTATTCTTGCACCTTTGAGACAGAATCCACCTGGTTATTATAGTCAGAGGGGGATTTTTAATTCTTTTTTTTTGTTTGTTTCTCTTTAACTTTGACCTGCAGAGGATCCCTGTAAATGCCAAGGAACATGGACAACATGGACCCATACCATTACAGAAAACTGCCTGCCAGATCCACTGCAGTTCTTTAAATATCGTTTTAAGGTGATAGACAAAAAAAACAAACCCAAGGATACTAAGACAAAATGCATCACTTTTACTGCCAGACATATTAATGGTAAATGGCTAAGGTATTTACTCATTTATTTATTTATTTATTTATTTATTCATTCATTCATTCATTTTTTAAGACTGGCCTTGTGATGATTAAGAGTGGGGGACAAACTGGCATCCATGAGCTTAGCCATGTTTTTCCACCAAACATGATCAGAAATGTGTGTTCTACTATAGTGTTTATCTTAAAACAAATGAAAACTTTGCAAAAAGACAGGAAGCACCTTGGGTATTTTTGAATCAGCTGATAATAATTGGTGATATAATGATGATAGCACAATCAGAAAATTCATAGAGCAAATGTACTATAATTGAAACAAGCAAATTAATCTTACTCATTTTTGGATAAATTTGCTTTCAAGGCTGAATACAAGGGATATATTCCTTTATTTCAGTGTCCAGCATTCCAAATTAGAAATTACCAAAGCAAGATTTTTCCCTAAGTTGAAAATGTTACTCAACCATGGAACTATGGAATAAAATAAGAGTTATTCTTATATATCTGCATATGTAATATAATCATATCATTGCTGTGAAGTGAATCAAATTATCTTTTGATGTTCCATAACTATGTTTCCAGTTGTACTAAGGTTGTAACCCAGTGAACACAAACCTCTGAGGTGAAATTGAAGGTGGACTGCAAGAGCTGTCAAACCGTCATTTGGCACATTGAAGATCCAAGACATCACAACAAATGGAAAGTAAGTCAGACCAATCAACAAGTCATGACCCAGTTTAATTTGGGCTTTCCAGAGACACTTTATAATGGAAAGATGAGATGATTTGTTGTTGAAAATACTTATCTACTGAGGAAGCTACTCTGAATTTAAATTATTTTTACAGGATGAGACAAGGAGCTGCTACCAGAAAAAAAAGAAAAGGCCACTCATAGACAGACAAGATGGCGGCACTGAATACACTGTGAGACAGGAGAGACTTGCACAGGCCAAGTCTTCGGGCCAGAATGTCATTGTGGTGGCTTACGGTGAGTGTGCATTACTTAGTAAAGCTGCGTCGAAGTTGCTCTTACATCTTCAGAAGGGAAATTTTAACCTTGATAATGTCAACAGACTGAATGTCAAAGTGAATAAAAACAGAGGGGTCAGATAAAAACTGGATCCCAGATAACCTAACGCTAGAAGCTGCTTGGCTGGAGTGCTCTGATCTTCATTTCTACATTCTACATTTGACCTAAATAATAGTAATAATGATAATAATAATAATAACAACAACAACAACAACAATAATAATAATGCTCACTTCAGCAGCAATACAATAATAATCTATATCCAAGTATTTATCAAATATTTATCATATGGGCTAAGCAATATGAGCTTATAGTTTTCCAGTATTTGGTATCTGTCTGTTAGAGAAAAGTAGCACTTTTGTACTCTGCGGAACCAAATAGCCTTGTCTTGTAAAAATGACATTCCCATACAACTAAACTGCATTCTTCATTACATTTCGAGGTCATGTTTGTTTCTTATGTATTACATGTTTCTAATCAACATATCTTGTATATCATGCCACGAGTCATTTCAGCGAGTTTCGTTACTTTAGCCGCCAAAAGTACTTGCAAGGTCAGGGGAAGATTAGGTTTAGGTTTACTGTAAAATCACTCGGTTAAGGGTTAGGGAAAGGTTAGGTTGAGGCATAAAAACAACTTAGTTGAGGTTAGAGAAAGCACCAAAAATCACTAAAAACCACTGTTTGGGCGAGGTTACGCTGAGGCATGAAAATCACTGTGTTACGGCACAGTAACGTATGTAACATTTGCAACAAACCGCCGCTGTCACGTCAAACTGGACTTGGGCCGCGTGGATGAAAGTCGGTTGTTTGACGGGTTGTTTGGCCCGTTACACCCCCCTGCCTCTTTGAGCGGACCTAAGACATCCAGGATTACGAATGTTCTTGTGATATGTTACAGACAAATCTAATAAACACATTATGCACTCCCTGCAAAAATGTAATTAAGAATGCACTTTAGCTGTATGAGATATAATTTTTAGGATTAGGACTTGAAGCAAAATGGGTCCCAAAACATATTGAGTCTGATGAAGGATCAAGGGTCAAAACTGCATGTCAGAGAAATAAATCTAACTCTAACAAGACTTATTCTAGATTACCTTGTTTCATTTTGGTCTTACCCTACACAAATCATCTTTGTCTCACATGCACAGATAAAGATAGTCTTGGTGTTTATACAACATACACCATAGAGATACCATCGTCTTCAAAGAATCCGGCTTCTCCCACCAAAAAACCGGGCACCTCAGTTACAACAAGAAAACCAGGAAACGGTCCAGGACAAAGACCTGACATGGCTGCAGGCGCTACGGCCACTGGCGCTACGGCCGCAGGCGCTACGACCGCTGGCGCTGGTGGCATTACCAAAACCACCACTACAGCTGCCACTACTAAAACACCTACTGCACCTTCTGGTGGCTTTGGTGGCCTTTCATGTAGCATTTCACCTCCAAATGGAACTGTCCTTGATGCTTTCAGTATTACCTGTCAATCAGGAATTTCCTGCCCTACATGCCTGTTATGTTTTGAGACTTCTGATAGTGAGTATTCCAGCAAGGCAAAATTTCTGCAGTAAAACATCATAATTCATGGATTACTCTTCCAGAATTTTGTTAGACTTGCCAAGGATTGTCTTGATTTTGAGATGTTTCTGTTTGCTCTCAATTCAGATCATCATCTTGCGTTGCACTGACAAAATGAGCTAAAGTCTGTATTCCTTCCTGCTGGGGAGAGCAGTAGCAACTACAGCCTGACAGTCAAGGCAACTGTGAAAAATGGCACTATGTGTCAACACCACCATTATTACACAGGTTTGTCCAAAAAAAAAAAAAAAAAAAAAGAATGATGTCAGATATCAGTTTTCACTGCATGATCTTGGTGGCCAAAAGGGTATGATAATGATATTCGTGTGACATCTAGAGAATTTAAATATATATATATATATATATTATATATATATATATATATATATATATTATATAAACAATGCTATCAGTCAAATTCATCTTTAAAATTTGTTTACTGTGCATTTTGTCTCTTTTCTTGCAAGTGAATATACTCAAAATACGAGTGCAGGGAGGTGGAGAGAAGTCTGTAACCATAACTGCACAAAGTGTACTACATTATTTACATGATATTATCATACGAATTATAAACTTGATACCAGAATTTCATTTTTTATGTATCACAGTTAACATCAATACCAGTATATGACAGCACTCCTCTTCCCAGTCACATTTACTCAGGTCATGGCAGACCATATAAACTTAATTTGAGTAAACGAAAACACAGAACTCCCCAATTTGCAGTCATCAGCATTTCAAATCAAGCTCAATGCTCCAGAGTGAACATTTACAATTACATTACAATTTTAAACACTAAATTGTGGCTTTCATAAGAGTGTGAACAGTAATAGTAAGAAGTAATAAGCTTCAATGTCTGGCCTCATGTGCATCACAAGCAACCTGCAGCAAAAGGGTAAGGGTCCGAGTCGTACAGGCCTGACAAGATTTCTGTAACCCTAGATTGATCATGTAAGAGAGGATTTGTTAAAAATAATGGAATTACAGAGAAAAAACCGGGAGAGAGAGAGAGACTGTTGTCTTTCTTTTACATTATGTCAGTATAATTACTGTTCTTCCATGTTATTTACTGTTGGTCCTCAGTGCGGGATGCCGCAGCAGACAGCAGCCCCTCAGTGGAGGCCCTGCAGGCTGTAGTGGACAACACTGTGGCTCAGCTGCAGGACAAGGCCGCTGTCAGGGGAGACCCTGGGACAGATTTCCAGTCTGTGTCCAACATACTCATGGTCAATCTGATGAATCCCAAAAAGCCACCAAGGCAAGAGGTATGTGGATGGCCACAGTTGAGAAAGTTACATAATGATCTGCATTGGAAAAATATGTCCATGTTAACAGAAGGCACAGTCTAGTATTTGACCATTAATTGACTATTTGCTCAGAAGAAATGAGAAAAAAATCTTTCAGCAGGGTGAGGTAAGTTCTCTGAACAATTTTTTTGCTCTGCAAGTTGGAGAGGTATCATCTGAACTAGCTGTGAGATGATTTGTATGGCAAATTTTGTTTTTTCATGAGTGAATACTGGAATAAATTATGAATTAATACTTTTGCAGTGTAGTGATTACTGTGAGATAGAATTTTTGGTTTGGGTTTTTTCACAATGTAAGATGAGTGTTTCTTATTGAAATGTGTTATTGCTTTCAAACACATTGTCCTCAATATGTAAATGCTTGAAAAGCAGCTCTTACTCTAAATGTCTGTGGAAGCTGCGCGAGGAGATGCTGAGCAGAATGATTAGCACCGTGAAGGAGGTTCCCAACAAGACTCCACAGCAAGTGATGTGATAGCCAGAGGACTGGCTGCCGTCAGCAAGAAAGGAGATGAGCTTAGCCCCTCTGCCCAGGTACGTCAAATCCTATAGATGTATATTAGCATAGGCTCCCTGGGGGGTTCCCAAAGAGGCATTTGGGGGTGTGGCCCCAGACACATTCAGGTAGAGGGACCAGAAGGGAGGAGTAGCGCCCTGGGGCCAAAGTTATTAAATGTAACTCTGTTGGAAAACAAGCAAAGCAGATTTATGTTTACTCACAGCTTCTTACACAGTCAATCTCACCCCATCAAACGCTCCTGTATGCACATGTATTCTCTCATGCATACTGTTTATCTGTCCACACACAATAGCATTTGATTATGTAAAAATTATGCATACATATGACGAGATAATGTTTAGTGTATTTATATGTATATGTAAGATTGTTTATGTATGCATCAGAGTTTAATAGAGTGTGAGGATTGTGCATGTGTGGTGGGTCTGATAGAAACTGAAGTCAGTTTGATTGATCAGTTACAAGTGGAAGAAAAAGATGGAGCAGAGAGAGTGAATTAATCAGGCAGCTGGCCTTTTAAACTTTTCAAACTCACCGGATGATATCAGTGCCATGTCAAATGTATTGTGACAGGATCACTGCACTGCAGGTGTTGATGAGAGAGTGTGTTGTGTGACAGTTTGATCGCGTGAGTGGGAGGTCAAGTTTGACGGCTTAAACAGCCTTTTATATCCCACCTCTAGCTAGAGGCTTCATCACTGGCTGCAAATCTCAGCTCCTCCCTCCTTACCATGGACGTGGAGGATGAAGAAGGCAAGAAGGCAGTGCACGCCGCTGCTGTCTCCATTTTGGGGGCAGTGAGCAATATCCTGGAGTATTCTTCACATGTGCGTCCTTGCACCTGCAGACAGCATGTTCACATGACTGATAAAAAGGAGTCTCCCTTGTTCTGAATGACGTGTCTCATCCTTTGCAGAAAAACGTCTCTGATGTCCTCCTCATTGGTATGAACAACATACAGAGCGCATTGTTAAGACTGAAAAAAGTTAATGAGAGGCCTACCTTTGTCCACCAACCTCTTATTGATGTGTTTGTTAAACGGTAAGTTGGGAACAAAAAGCATTAAAAACATTACACCTGACACACACTGATGGGAGAGACTGATTCCATTGTTTTTCTTCACTAGGCCGTTCTTACACTGTAGGAATAAAATTCCCACAACTGTGTTTACCTTACAATTTGTCTCAGGTTCAGAATTTTCATTGCACAAAAAAAAAAAAGAGGTTTCCTCATTTGTCACCATAAGGGCATAATGAAGGGAACCAGCAGACTACAATTCAAATATAAAACTAATAGTGCCTGTATATCCTCTTGTTTCCCAGAGTGACTGCAAGACATTTGCAGACTCAGTCTATAAATATTCCACTGAGTTCCTCTGCCAAATTTTCCCTCCCATCCCTTCCTGCTAACATCATTCCTTCTGAGGAACCAGTGGATGTGCGAGTAAGTTAGAAAGCAAGTGCATGTTTGTGTGTGTGTGTGTGTGTGTGTGTGTTTGTGTGGGTGTTTGAGTTAGTACACAAGCCCATTTCCTGAGTCAAAGTATAGATCCTCCTGGTTAAATGTTACCCCACTACAAGTGAAAGTTGCTCAGTAAAGTTTGTACGTGAGTTAAAGTACTGGAGTAAATACTGGAGTATTCAAAGGTACATTTTCTTTTTAATGTTGGCACATTGCTATGTTGTTTTCACAGTGCAATCACAGAGCCTCATAACTCTCTGAAGCCACCTGATTAATGCACTGACTTGCTTGCAGAACAACTTGGTTACACAACTGCTCTTACCACATTAGGAATGGATGCATTTTACTTTGAAAGCGAATGTCTTGCTTGCACTTGTTTCACTGGATGATGTGTTTCTGCCTTTACATCAAATCCAGTTGAGAGCAGGTACTGTGATTGTACTGTGACTGAAGTAAAAGTTTTAAGTTTCAAAAAAAAAAAAAAAAAAATTACAGTCAAGTACAAGTACTCAACAAATGTACTTTGGTAGACTATTTAAATAAATGGGCTTTGTTACTGTCCACCACTGGCTCTGTTGTGCCACAGGGTTACAGAAGATACACTGTATGATTTCTTGGAAATGCGGTTTGAACTTTTCTCTTGCGGTTTCCTCAAACACAGATGCTAAATTTAAAGAAGAACCCATTTTCCTGGAGTGGAAGTGGGAACATCAGCGGGCTGGTAGGCGCTCTGTCCCTCACCAGAGAGGACGGCTCCAACATCCCTGTGGGGAACTTGACCGAGGATGTTGAGGTCTGTGGCACAAAAGCACAGCAGTTGAGAGTTCTGCCACCATGCTGTCTTTCCTCCCCTGCAGAGAGCATGTTCTCTCAATGTTAAAAGCAATAAGGCTTTAAATAACATGACGTCTTCCAGAGGGAGCGATGTCTTGCCTGAAGTATAACCGCCGCAATTTCAACCCCCTACTGATTATGTAGGGTCTGGAAGGAGCAGCTAGGCAATTCACTGCTATGAAAAGAAAGCAACTCACTGCTATGACTGAATTCCAACCAACATACAGTCATATAAAGCCTTGCCCAGCAGTGTTTTGTATGCTGGCATAGCAATATGACAGCTCTCAGTCTCCTTCACAAACTGAAATATGTTTAGACGGGATGAAAAGGGTTCAAATGCCAACAGGTATTTCACCAAGTCACTTTTGACCCACCATTCTTTCTCTCCTTCCACCCAATAATCAACCTCAACCTGCTTACCGCTAGAACCCAGTGAGAGAGCCTGTGAATTCAGAGCTCACTCTGTCTCTTTTTCAGCTTTTCACCACTGTTTTTTTTTTTTTTTTTTTTTTTTTTTTTATGTAGAACACATTTTTAACCAGTTGTAAGTGCATTCAACAATCCATTTGCAGGGAGCTACATGTGTTGACTAGTAAAACACAGTTAAATGATTGTTAATGACCATCTATTTAACTGTTTCAACCCAATGTACAATCATGAAAACGTAGCTTTAACCACAACGTTTTTCAGTGTTGGTAAAATACTGCCGTTTTACTTCATCCATAGTCTTTAAGGTGCTTTGACAGTAATGTTGGATGGCAGGAATGTTAAGTTGCTTGACACTGATGTGGTTTTCCAAAAGTGACCCTCCTATTGTGTGTATGTTGTTAGTGTATGTTGATGTGTTGTTAGTGCACACTAACAGGCCATTGCGTGCACACTTATTAATAACATAAAATATTTCCGACCATGATGCTTAAGAGTTAAAACAGCATATTATAGTCACTTTTTGCTACCTCCCTGATATACTCGTTCAAATCTTCTGTTAGAATACAAAATACTTAGATTAACAAACACTGACTTACAGTTGAAAGGCAAAACCTGATCCTGGTTTGTGGTTCTGTTTCCTGGTCCGGTCCACAGATCCTCTTGCCGAGGCCTGCTGGAGAGCTGGTGAGCACCTCCGTTCTGGACCTGAGGAACTACAGCACAGTGGGCTTTACTGTTCCTTCACCTGAGTCCACCCTAGTGTTGAAGGTACACTGACACGGACTTAGATTAGATAAGAAGATCCCTCTGAATCGTTTTAAATCTCTTCTGACTGACTTCAAGTGCTGTAATGTGTCTTTGAGCCAAGGCTGTTCATTGTTTTGTTTGTTTTAATAACTGCTTTCATCTTGTGTAATCAGGGCATTCCTGAAAAAGACAGCATGTTCTCAATGGTCTGTCCCTGAAATTATTCGGTACTCCATTGTGTTTTACCACGTCAGTGCTGACAAAAGCTGGCTCCACATTGAGAACATGTACTTAGTAGTTACTAACAGGTATTCAGTGGGTATCTAGATCTAGCAGTGCAACCACTATACTACTACTACTCTGTAGTGACAGTGGTTCTATTACTATGACTACTGCTTTATTTCTTAACCATGCTTCATATTGCTCAAATCTACCTGAAATTGTTTATGGCGGATGAAAGTGCCATTTCACATTTCAGTTGTTTATTGCAGATATTCTGTGCTAATATACTTTCACCACTTCTATCACAATTATATCACTATTATTGCCTCTGGTATACTCTGGAAGCAACTTTAGCAGTGTTGAGAATTTGCCCTAGTCATGTTTGTGTACCTGTAAAGATTGAGCCTTCGGAGGATCCTTTACCCTTCATGCTGTTGCTTGGTCATGAGGAGTATCCCACCAGCACAAATTATGTAGCCATGACACGGATGCCTCAGCAGGGAGCTACACAAGGTGACAAATCTCTTTGGTTATTAGTTGAAATAGCATGCATATAGGTGTGATACCTTTTAAACTTGATATTTGACGCAGTACTGACTTCTTTATACAGAGGAGAGATACACTTGGTTACTGGAGCCTAAGGATTTGAAAGGAAACACTGGGAAACACTACCTTCTTGTGAGGCCAATAGTGGGCCCAGGAATCAAAACTGTCAATGCCAGTTTATCCATAACCTCCATTGCTTCTCACTGTAAATACTGGGATGAATCAAAATCAGACTGGAGTGATTATGGATGCAGGGTAAGTCCAGTTATTAAGTCTATGTATTAATGGCAGCATGCTGCTCAAATTTTGCCATCATTAAATGCTGCATTTGTCATTGTCTCCAAAGGTTGGTGTTCAGACGACATCTTTGGTGACGCAGTGCCTCTGCACCCACCTCACTTTCTTTGGGAGTTCTTTCTTTGTCACTCCTAACCTTATTGACCTATCACGCACAGCTGAGCTATTTGGGACCTTTGCTGAGAACCCCGTGGTTGTGTGCTTTGTGGGAGCGCTTTTTGTGGCTTATCTCATTGTGGTTGTCTGGGCACGTCGAAAAGACATTCAAGACAGAGCAAAGGTATGTGTTAAAGAGCTAAGGTAATGTTATCCATCATTTATGAAGAAAAAGACGTGTTTCACAGTTTACAAGCCTTTGGCCTCGTGTGGGTGATATTATTTGGGGGATAGAGAAGTAGAGCACGCTAGGACTTTTGTACTTTGCTCCCTTCACTTTCCCACATTTTGACCTGATGTTAAATTTAGTACACGCCAATAATGCCTATAGACATTTCTGCACATATCTGCACACATCAAAGTGCAGCAGTAGTCTAGAGGTTACCAAAGTAGGCTTGAGAGATTTGTGTGTGTGCTTGTTTAAGTTTCACATGGTTGCAGACTGCAGTCGAACATTCAGAAACTCTGTCTAAATCTCTTGCGTATATGCTCTCTTATGTGAAATTATCTTGGAATATTTTTCACTTTTTCACAAAACTTGCAGTGACAAAGACCAGGGGCAGGCAATCTTTTTTCCTTTCAAGGGCCATTTTAATTTTAGAACATCCGTCAGGGCCCATACAAAATTATTGAACTAAAATTAATATTAATGATAAGAATTTAATTGAGGTGCTTTTTATTGGTCAAACTTCACACTATCCTTAATGTGATGGCTGGAACTGCTTCTCTTTGGCAAGATGTCTGATGTCAGATGGTAGTGATGATGATGATGATGATGATGATGATGATGATGATGATGATGATGATGATGCTATTCACAGCTGGTATTCTGTGTTTGGGTTAGTCAGTCTTGAGCAGACCCGAATCTTTCCAAGAGTCATTTTTGAAAAGAGCGGCTCACTGCAGTAGCTTGTCCTAAACAGAGATGCAAATTCTCCTCCTGAATGAGGTTTCAGCCTCTTAGCTGTTAGTTCACTAGCCACAAATTTTGCCTGCATAGCATTGTCTCTGTCAGCATGCGGTCTTGTAAAAGCTGCTTGTTAGGCACCCTCCGCTGAAGAGTATTAACTTTATCCAAACACATTTGTCCTTGCAGCTCATTTAGTTCAGCATGTTTAGAGCTGTAATGGCACTCGAGGTTGGCCGCTGTGAGCTCATTAAGCCAGGCACACACTTTGTATGACTTGCCTTTGTGAGCCGGAACAAATGGTCTCGTGGGCCACATAAGGCCCGGAGATTTTAGTCAGCCTTCATGGGTTGTCCTCGCAAATCCCCAGGCCAACAGGGAATACTTGATGAGGACAGTGAGTAAATCATCTATCAATCCATCTATCTCTATTAGGATTTCCCTTTTATTGTAAACAGTATTCCACTTTACAGGGGGAAGTTACAGCTAAGACAGAGTCGTTGACATTGACTTGTGTTGTGATGTTGTGAGCACTCACAATGTTGTGTGTCCACTGGCTCACTGGAGTCTTGGAAGGTTTCCTGATCAGCTGGTTGTAAGATCAATGCATAAAATTTAATGCCTGCTGACTATTTAGTTAGTCCAATTTACTGTCCAGGTGTCCCTGGAAAGCACCGTAAAATACCAAATGTAAAACAGAGCTGAAAATTTCAGAGAATCACTTCTGATTCCTGACACCAAGCAGGCTCTGATGTTTTGATGTTTTGCATTACTTCTCTCAGGATTTATCATCCCATATGGAATATATCAAAATTATGTGTTTATCGTGAGGTGTGCCATGACATGGAGTGTTGCTGTAGGTCATCTTGGATCAAAAGTCCAAAGATGTTTTTTTTTTTTTTTTTTCCTTGCTCCAGGTGAATGTGACTGTGCTGAAGGACAATGATCCCAGGGATGAATATCGCTACATACTGAGTGTCAGCACTGGACATCGGCAAGGGGCCTCCACCTCCTCTCAGGTCAGTGTGTTGTCATTACATACTGTAATGCACTGAAGTAGTGACTGAACAGACATGTGTACACACTGGCACCAATTTAGTTGTCCTTCAGGTCCTTCCTGTAATAATTAGGGCTCTGCTCCTCTGTTTGTGGGAAAGCACACTCTCTTGTTGTTGTTTAATATTGTGTTCTTGTTGTTGTGTTCATAACTTTGCTTATTTTGTATGTGATGGGTTTGTTTAGCTGTCTTTCCTTTGTTTGTTATACCACTGGAAATTTTAATTACGTTTAGCTTAAAGGTGGGTTTTAATTCAGAGGATTTTATTAGCTGATGAACTGGGCTCCTCATTAGGGAGCATCAATTGTCAAGACGTTTGACTTGTTATGAGCTTCATGAACAATGTTTTTTTTTTTTTTTTAGGGTGTTATGTCTATAGTTTGCTCTCTCTCCCCCAAGCAGTAGTTGAAAAGTTTGCTTGGTTGCATTTTTGTATTTGTTTCATTTTGAGTCACGCTGCCCAATTAGAGGTGAGGCACATCTTGTAAGCAAAAGCCACATGCATCCACATGTTTCATGGTCTGTTGTTGAGTTTTGTCCGCCTGTCATCCTGCATTGTTGGGGATTTTCTGGGTGTGAGCGGGAAGCTAAACAAATTCAACTCCATTTCAGAAAATTGTATCCAGCCGCACATTTGGCAGAAAGGTTAGAGAGCATCCAGAACATTGATCATGTCCTGATGTGTTGGCTGATGGATTTTTTTAAGTGGAAGGTCGCAATGTGTGAAGGTTAATGGTGTTTTATCAGATGCTCTTTTCTCCTCCACCCGATTGCCCCAGGGGTGTAGCCTCTCTCATCTTTCTCTCTTCATTTATTTGTGATGTACCCTACTGAGTGCCAAAGTCAATATGTGAGGCGTCATATCATTAAGTTTGCTGATGATTCAGTGACCGTGTCTCTCCTCAGTAGTGATGACCCTGATTATGACCCTGTAGTGGCAGAATCCACAGACTGATAAATTGTCCCTCTTCAGTGTGTCTAAAACTAAAGAGATGACCATATGTAACCGGTTGGATGCGACTCTGCGTTGTAGGAAGGGTCTGAGACGATTACACCTTTGGAGGCAGTCTCCGTTTATTTCACACCTGACAAAAGGCATATAAAAAAATATTTCCCTCCAGTCAGCTCCCCCAAAACACTGCGTCCCTCTCCCATGGAGATCAATAACAAAAGGGCTAAGGCAAAATGACACAAAATTAAGGATGGAACATATCGTACCTGACAAAAGGCATATAAAAAAATATTTCCCTCCAGTCAGCTCCCCCAAAACACTGCGTCCCTAAAAATTAAATGATTAATAAATATGTTAAAACACATAGCAAGCACCTCACAGCTAGCTATTAAACATATAAACACAAAACAATCAATGATGCTAACTCGCATAAACTTCCTAGCTACAAGACCGCTTACCTCTCCCATGGAGATCAATAACAAAAGGGGCGGTAAGGGCGCGAAAAACACAATATATAGGGGCGGTGCCACACAATATAAGAACGTTGGGGGTACAGACACAAATTTATGTTCCGGTCCCTATGAACTGACTCGGAGGCCCAACCTGTCAGGTACTAAATGAATAAAAATAAAATAAATGTAAAAAAACAGTACACAGATTTTGTGTAATTATAACAATAATAACAATAACTACTGTACATAATATTTTATACATATACATATTTCTGCTGCACGATTGACCCTGTTACACATAGTAGTTTAAAAAGAATCCAAGGGTCATCTCAGGCTGTTGATCTTTGAGCTTCAGGTGGATGCTGTGTGTAGAAAATCCCATCAGACCATACAATTTTAGCACACATAATGTAGTCTTAATCTTGACAATTACCTCATGAAAGTGTTTTATTCTTATTTTATTGAATGTGTCATCTGGTATGAGTCACTTACCCTCAAAAATAGTAACAGATTGCAAGGTGCTGCAAAAGTGTGCAGCAAAATTACAGGCAACCTTTAATGACCTTACTTCTCTGCACAAGGCGAGGACCTTGAAGAAGGCCCAGTTGATCCTGGTTGATCCCAACCACCCCCTGTCAAAGGAGTTTCTTCCATCTGGCTGCAGATACAATCTGCCAACATGCAGGACAAATAGGCTCAAGAACTCATTTGTCCCGGCTGCCATTGGCAGACTGGCTGTTTGTACAACAAATTGCCCGTTGGGGATAATAAAGATATCCTTGATGATTGGTCCATGAGATGTCAGCATACATCTTCTCAAATCCAAATTTTAGGTTTGTTTCCCATAGCTGGTTTGGTTACATTGTCACATTCATTCAACCTTTATTTGGATTCGGGGAATCATTGAGAGCAAGCCCTCATTTGCAATGATGCCGAATGTACAACAACCATAAAAACAATACGGAATTACAATAAAAATAGCAAAAAAATAGAATAAAAATGGCATGATTACATACTTGCAATTCCAGATGGCAGTCATTTAGTGCACCCCCAAATTCAAAAGCCTTTGCTCTTACCCACCCAAACAAGCTGAACTAATTACTCTGGAATTTGAAGAAACTGTTCAAAACATATTTGGTAAGGATGTCTTTAACTTCCCCAATTCTGTTTCAGTGTTTATGGGCTTACATGGTGGATGCCTGTTCGAAAATGAAATATGAAAGTTGCCAAGCAGCCATCCTCATGGTTACCATAGGCCATACATTTTTAATCTTTTTGTGTTTCTGTTGGTTTTAGTCGTTAATCCCCTGCAATAGGTAGCCAAGCTTTAGTTTAAGTTCTGAGGAATTATTATTGTTTTGTTATTAGGTGACAATAACTTTGCTGGGCACAGAGGGAGACAGTGAGCCACATCACCTGACAAATCCAAAGACACATGTGTTTGAGAGAGGTGGGGTGGACATGTTCATGCTGACTACACCCTTCTCCCTGGGACAGCTGCAGAGCATCCGGCTGTGGCACAACAACTCAGGGCGGCACCCTGATTGGTAGGAAGCAGACAAACATATCACAGCCACTGGAAAATAAAAATTACTTTACATATTTATGATTTGTTCCTGATAACAAATATATTAACAATGATATTTCTTGCGGGATGTGCTTGTGGCTCAACCAGTAGAGTGTCAGTGCCAACAAAAAATGAACATAATAAACTTTCATAAAAAAGTAGAATTTATGGCAGAGCTGTTGCATTGACCTGCTTTAGACTGTACAGGTCAACCTAATAAAGTGTATATGAGTCAATATGATCATATATGATCGGTGTGTTCCACATGGTCTTATACTGCTGAATTGTTCTTTTTTTTTTTTCAAACTGTGTGCAAGCAAGGGCTGGTACTATTTTCGAGTGCTATACCTCATCAGTTTGTGTTTCAACTGGTGGAAAAGAGGAAAAATTTTTACCTCAAAAATGGGCTGAATGTTTTTTTGTTTTGTTTTTTTTCATACTGCTATTTGGGAAGGAAATGAACTGTAAATTGGATTCATTTGTCATTTCCTGTGTCTTTATAATATTCACAAACACATTACGCGCTATCCGCAGTGCAGTCCATCATTGTCTTTCTTTATCATATTATATTCTGTTGGTATGTTGAGTCACTTCAGCAGCACTTCTTCAATGCCTACATTAATTCATTAGTCTTTCTTAGTGACCTGAAACCAGTCATTACAGTATTAGACACCATAAACAATGCTGATTTGTTGATTTCACTAAACTGAGTTGTTTCCTCTCAGGTATGTGAACAAAGTCCTGGTGCAGGATTTACAGACTGAACAGAAGTGGCATTTTCTGTGTAACTCCTGGCTTGGCATAGATGTGGGTGATTGTACTGTTGATAAAGTTTTCCCTGTTGCAACAGAGATGGATTTGCAGAGGTTCAGGTAAGGAGAATCACAGAATTAGACACATTCACAAAATTACACACACACACACACACACACACACACACACACACACACACACACACACACACACAGACTGAGTATAACCAGAGCCTGCTCTGTCATTGGGCAGGTTACCTCAGAACCAAAGTAAGAAAAGAGCTGGATGCCCTTAATAAAACAAACAGTGGCTTTCTGTCTTTCTGGCTTTGCTGGTCTGACAGAATTGTGGTTCAGTGGTTTTTCATATTCATTTTGATGACTCATGAGATGATCCTGCTGCTGAGTTTTTAAATATAATTGAATCTTTTAACTGAATCAGGCGTGCCTAATTACACACACTACTGTGGTTGCACACTTGATTTATTTTTTACCACTGCTTTAAGAGTTGATGCTGTCCATTTCAAGAGTTTTTCTTTCATCATATCTGTATTGCTTTCAGTGATCTTTTTGAAGCTGATGTTTAACCCTATAAAGCCATTTGTATCATGTATGATACACGTTATGAATTCTGTTTTCTGTTTTCAGTTTAATCAGTACTTGACCAAAATACTGTTGTATACCTTTGGACACTTCCCCTGTTCACCCTGGACCATACCATTGGCACTCCAAATACATATCATATATATCATACAACAGAAAGATCGTGTAATAACACGATCTTTGCGTGTGCGCGTGCGCGTATACCCACTAGAATAAACTAGACTACACCACTGGTTAACAGTATAAATGTATCCATCCCTGTATCTATAGTGGTCAGTCTGCTGTTAAATTTTCATTGGCCTTTGCCCGTGCAGTTGAGTGAATACAGGCCAATGAGCCTCTCACATGAATGATGAAAACCACATCAATCTTTAGTTTATCTCTACAGACATTTTACACATGGGCCAAAACAGACGTGCAGAATGTATGTGAGAGAAAAACAAAACTCAAATCAATATGATATTGAAAGATAAACAGGTATCGTATTGGTGTTTACAGAAATTAAGCACACATGGACAGACTGTGCGCTCACTACACTGGCAACAGAAGCACAGCATTTTGGGAAACATGGCAATTGATACATACTATACCAAATCGATAATAAAAAGTTTAAATATCAAAGCACAACCTCCATAAGATGATTTGACCTATGATGGTGAGACAAAGTGACTGCTATAAGCTGTCATGAGCATTGAAAGAAATGTCTACTACTGGTTTGAATGGGGAATTTAATTCTAGCACCAGTCTGACATCAGACTCCAGTGGAAGTCCAGAGATGGCCACTGTTGCAGTTTTGAGGAAGTCCATCACTAAATCGGCTTTTGATTGGCCCACATTGTTATAAAATGCAATTCATCATCCATTTCAGTACTGTAGAAATCACATGTGGTTTCCCTCATAGCTCAGTTCTAGGCCCCAAACATTTCAATTTCAGTTTATTTATTTATTTTTTTTTATCTTTTTTTTGTAAAGTTTTTCTCTTTTTTAGTTTTATTGTTTATTGTTTACTGTTTTTCTACCTCTACCTTTTACTCTGTTGATATGAAACAGTATATAAATGAAGCTGAAGTTAAAAACTGAGTTGTTGTTTTTTACTTCAAGACTGCCTATTCTTCCCAGGGCCACAAACTCTCCTCTCCTGTGGGGCCCTGCTTTTGGATTTGTTGTCATTATCTTGATGCCATCAGTTAAATCCTTAGGCAAGGTGGAAAGACTTTTTAAATTCTGCAAAAATACTGCTAGGAGGTCTGGAATTTTGCCCTGGCTGAGGTTAATATTAGCTTTTAAAGAATCACATTTCCTATTTCATCACCTCATGTAATATTTTATGTTTCTAATTTTTGTGCCTTCCAGCAAAGCACTTTGTAAAATCTGCTTCTGAATAAGTACTACATTAGTAGAGTTTGCCATTTTCATGACAATGGGCTATGCACTTATATAAATAGAATACGGAGAGCAAGTCATCTTTATTTAATTCATCATCAAATCATTGCATGTTAAAATATAATAATGTAATGTAATATAAAGTGAAAGTAAAGTCTCAGAGTGTTACACTTTACTGTGGTTATTTTCCAGTAATTTGTTCTTCATGAAGACAGCCAAAGATTTCAGCGATGGCCACCTCTGGTTCTCTGTAATTAGTCGACCACCCAGCAGCACCTTCACCCGGGTACAGAGGGTGTCCTGCTGCTTCTCCCTGCTGCTCTGCACCATGCTGACCAGCCTCATGTTCTGGGGCATCCCGACAGACCCCTCCGAGCAGACCATGGACCTGGGTACAGTACAGGACAGCACTGTATTGATTTTCAACTATTAATTACTATTAATACATACATTTTACATAATTACATAATTATATTATCATATTTCTCAATTGATTTGAAACATTTCACCAGGTTGAGGTCTCACAGTTAACACAGGTTTCTTAAGCTTTCACAATTCCACAAAAATGACAGTACATTTGCTTTTATTTTTTCATTTATAGAAAACACAAAAGCACATTTCTAATTTTTGTTGTTGTTGTTGTTTGGCTATACACAATTCTCCAAACTAAATTCCATGCTTTCCAAAGAGTTCACCCAGCTGTCTAAACTCTAATTTAATTTTGCAAAACTAGTAATACATATAACTGATAGTTACATTTAATTATACAATTTAATGATACATTTGTTTTCACATTATGCAGCTGTTTACACCAACCAGCGATGTTTGCCTAGAACTTTTGGCTCTCGTTTTTGCTTGTTTGTTTGTTTTGTGTGTATGCGGGTATGAGTGTGATTGTGATTTGTTCATCAGTTCATCTTCATGCTTACTGTGACCTCTTGAAATGTCAGACAAACATGGTTGTCAAAACAGCATGAGGAAAATTCTGAGTGAGGACAGAAACTCCCAAAGACAAACTGCAACAATGTTTCTCTTTATTGTTACAGTAAAAACTGACAGTTTCCCTTGGGAGCTGATGTCCTCACTAAGTGAGAACTTCCTGCAAGTTAAGGCAATTGTTTTTTTTGTTTGTTTGTTTGTTTGTTTGTTTGTTTGTTTGTTTGCTTGCTTGTTTGTTTGTTTTTGACAAACCAATTGTGCCAGCATAGTCTTGTGTAGCCAGATCTAACTGTGCTGTGCCAGCACTTGAGCAAGGTCTGGCTTCAACCTCTGTCATTCTACTGTACTGTATTTCTCTCAGGCAATCACAATTGTCTTGGGCTGTGCTGAGTCCGGGGTGCAGTGACAATGTCCTTGCAAAATAATGTCAGGGTGAACATGTTTTGGTGCTCACTGGACTCATTAAAACCACAGACATTTTAATAGCTGTATGTAGCTCTTGCAGAACATCATTAAAGTGATATCACAGATGCTCGTGTGAAGTGGAGCCGATTGGTACATACACACTCGCTCAGACCTTGTTGTTGCTGCTGTCACATAGCGACAGGGATTTTTGAAATGGCTAATGCAGAGAGCAAAAGGGGAGGAGATGGTGATTGAAACCCAATGGCAGGCTTATACCCACAATCTACACCCAGTGAGTCAGTCTTGTGCAACCAGAAATCAGCTGGATGCCTGCCAAAATGTTAGATAGGACATCACCAAAACTGTCAAATCCACTACGTTTAACTGTGAAATACTACATATGATAGTTTTCCAAAAGTCTGAGAAATGTGCATTTTGCTAAAGACAGCATTTAATCAGCAATGTAGGGATAAAAGTCCATAAAATCTGATTCTGGAGTGAATTGTGAAGCCCTCTGACAACTTTACATGTTTTATCATATTCTTGTGTGACTCTCGATGGCATTGTGGTTTTGATGTCAGCATGTGGTTATTATGTAGATGGGGTATGAAGGGAAAACTCAGAATTTTGCAAAGAGATTGTTTCAGTGACGGTGTTATGATGATGGTGTTAACACTTTCGCATATGCTCAGTTTATGAAAGCTTTTATATTCGCTGCTCTAAACACCAGTGTCAGACAAATTAAATTACAGTGTAGCTTTATCTATCCTCAAGGGTGAAGTTAATTTCTATAGCCAGCCAGATTCATCAACAGAAATCCATTATTGGTCAGACATGTTACATTATCTAGACCAGAATGACAGAAGGAAAGTAGACATAACAGGAAGACACTGAACATAGGTTATGACAGAGAGCAGTATGTGTAATGAGTCATTTGTGCTGTTACTGGTGATGATGGCATATCGCAGACAGGGTGGGACAGGTCAGAGATTGTGAGTTTTATTTTGACTCTACTTTTATGGAGCTGTTTATTTTTAGATCAGTGGGGCCAATATGTGATTTTCATATGGTGTAAACAACCACGCATCAGGCACTTCCAGGCTCCAATAAACTGCCAACTAGAAAGCAGCAAAGGTGAACTCTTGAGCAAAATTGCTTGAAATGAAATGTTTGGTTGGGCAAACAGAAGTTCCATTTCACACAACCTTTGTCCTCTAATAGATCTCCATTGGCTTCAGCACTTCACTTAACCATTGGTGTAAATGATTCAGCACACTGAAATTTGCTGAGTGTGTGCATGCACTCAGCCAATCAGGATGTGCCTACCTACTGTGTCCAGATGGCATAAAGCTGAGGCTGGACCAACTGTTTTCTACACTCAAGTGTTTGCCTAGGCCATTCCCCACTCTGTCATTGTTGGCCATGCCTCCTTGGACAAGTGGCTGTTTAAACAACTACACAGACACAGCAGTCTCAGACCACTCAGGTTTATGGTAAATATAAAAGTCTTGAGTTGGTCTCTGGTAGTCTGAGAAGAGGGGGTTTGCAGCTACTGGTCAGTGGGGTGTACAAGGTTTTGCCAAACCCTTTATCCACACCATAACGCCCTCTACAGGCAGCAACCAGTCCAGGGTTTACAATGTGCACGTGGGGCTAAATGGGTAATCTTTTTTAAAACAAGTCTTTATAATAAAAGCTTTTAAATCCATTTGCAAGGGGTGATGGTTAAAACAGTAGGTGCCAGCTCACAATCATTACCCTTAAAAAATGATAAAAACACACTTCTGTTTCTTTAAAAGCCCACAATCACAGACAATCTCAAAATGCTCTTTACCCCACTTGAGGTTGGTCCAGGCCATTGTCTAAGCAAAACAATCCATTCAATCCATCCAACTGGCTATTATAAGCACATCAAGCGGTAGAGAGAACAAAATCACTTTATTCCAGTGTAGTGCAGTCCTGCCAGTGTACAGCCTTGGCTTTCTCTCCCCACTGGTGGTTGAAACCCAGCATCCAGGCGCCCTTCTACCCCCTCAACTTGCCTTAAATAGGGAGAGCATAATGCCAGGTAGATTCAATTAATAGGATGCCTGCATTTTTGTATGTTGGTGTTCCACAATCCTGTGTGGGCCGATCCTTTCCAGGCAGTTTCTCCTGTTCACACCACATATTGGCATATCTCTATTTACTGAAGAAAAACCACATCATTGCACTCTCATGTGAAACACAGGAAAAAAAAAAAAAAAAACATTAATTCATGCAAAAAGCCGGCCTTTACATCAAGCAGTTGGTCATCTCATGACACCCCCAGTTGGGCAATTAGCCATCAGTCCTTTCAAATCTGACCCCATATGCTGATCTTCCTCCCGATGGGCCGTTAGGTGGTAGAGAGGGCTGATCTCTTGCACAAATGCATTTGAGTTTCCGCTCCACAGCTGCTTGCTCACCCTCTGATTGAGTTTTAGCAGGAATGGTGGAGCAGCTGTTCTAACAGAATGGGCAAACCATTTTGCAGGGCTATATTCTCCAGATGCTGTGTCCTACCTCCATTCAGTGGAGCAAAGGGAGGAGGACATGTTGAACTTGTCCTCTCCAGACAGCACAACGTCTCTCTCACCACAGATTCAGTAGCTGTTCCAGTAAGAGGTTATTCTGTACTTTCAGAGACAATGGCCTGTACTATAGTATTTTCCTGGTTCCTAGGAAATAGGTTCCACATGCTTACATTAAAAACCTGAAATTGCAGCTGGGCCTGAATAATAGTGAGTGAGCCGCACAGTTCATTCCATAAACAACTCCATAGCATTTTCTGTACATTACAAGAGCAAATATTCAGCATCTGAACCCCATAACAGACAGAGGAACAACGAAAACAGCTTCACACACAGTGATTACATAGATATTAAGCGTCAAAGCCAAGTCATGTTACACTATAAATCTGCAATGCACAGCCATAAACACAATTTCAACAACATTCACAATCGACTTTATTAATTATTCCATGTCATCACTATTTTGGTATGATGCAGAGACACGCAACAAACAGCGGTGGCAACAGCCTGACAAATGGACTGGGGCGAAAAAAGAAAAAGAAAAATAGTCTCAAGCCTATCTTTGATGCCTTCTGTTATTAATCCATCATTATGCCTAGAGGGCAAGGCATAGATGTCAGCTCTTACTGTTGAAGATAGATATGATTTCATTTAAGTCCAATGAGTCTGACAGGTCCTGTTCAGAAGACAAAAGGGTGAAGTTGTTCAGGTGAGGTATTGACATTGAGCCTCAGTCTCAGTCTTGTTTTTTATCCAATTTGTCGTTGGGAAAAACCTCTCCATTGTGCATAATGTCAGTGTCAGGGTAAAATAACCCTTAGTAGTGTGCTGACACTGAGGGTGCATTTCTGTTGGGCTGCTATCAGGCACTTTGTTTAGAGATGGATAGTTCTGTCCTACATCTATCTATGTCTCTCGCAGATCAGTACAGTCTGTAACACATAAGGTGGAAGTCTGCAGTCCTTGTGTTGCAAAGTGTTACATAGTTTGCTAAATGTCACAACTTCACTGAATTTGCTTTAGCAAGGACTCTGCTTCAAACCTTACTTTCAGTTTGTGACTTGGAGGTCCATCTTGCATCTCTCTAGCTCAGTTACCTTCCAATCGGGGTGCATTTTCTTTTGCATGAGCCATAATGGCTGTGGGCGGATGCAGATTCACAGCATCAAAAAAATGTGCAGATATTTCCTGCCAATTAATAGGAGCTGCAGTGTGCATAAACTTTTGTGTATATAAAGTTGGCTTTAGAGGAATGTGCACCCTCCATCTGTTTCCCGTCAAAACAAATCCCAATCCCAGCTCCAGTGGTTCCAGTACCTTAAAGATCTTCCTTGATGTCCAGTCTGCAGAAATATCAGCTGTGTCAGCAAACCCAACCGCCCTCTCCGTAATCACCCCACCATGAAGGAAACGGAGATACACAGCTATTAGATGATGTTTGGTCTTTTTACTTCAATGCTCATATGGTAAAAAGTGTACACTCATGTAATTCTCTTTATTTAGAACCTTCTGTTTCTCTGTGCCTCATGAGAGGAATGTCCTGTTTGGTATACATCATGACAAAATCTAGTACCACTTTCACATGATTCATTGAAGATTGTTTCTCTCATAAAATGCAATATTACCAGCATTTCCATGCATTTGATTTAGCCCAGTCGTGTGGTTATTTGGTGAATGGCTTTCTCTGTATGCTGACAGCTTACTGAGTGCAAAAGCATGCGGCTTTCTGTTTTCATGCTTAGAACAAGCCTGTTTGACGTGCTTCCAATCTCTAAATCCATCTCTCACAAATATATATTCCTTGCAAATTTGAGGAAGATGTCTACAGCGTTTGCAAAAGATAGCGCCTTTTGATCTGCTATACTCAATCTATTTAAAGTCGTCATACCAGCTTGTAGAGAAGCGACGTGGTGTTCCTGATATGTGTTCCAGGAAAACGTATCATTCTTGGTTGAGCCTCCGGTTTGATAGCAGTCAGTCGATGCCCACAGCTGTGAAGGCCTGTGTGTTGTGGATTTTGATGGTGCTAAATTGATGCCACCCTCCCCCATAACAGATTCAACAACATTAGCAAGGCAAGGCAAGCCGTCGCATCAGGCACATACTCATCCAATCTTGTTTTTTCGAAAAACCTCACAATGGACATTTGCTTTGCCATTGCTAGATTTACTTGGTTGGTGCTCATTTTTAAGCCAGAATAGCATTAGCTAACGCAGAGGTTTATCATATTCTGCCCAGCAATGTCTGACAGGCTGAGCGGGAAGCTCTGGGCCCTGTTGGCCCAGTGATGGTGCTGCGGTGGACTAATCACGTTTAGAGTCAAAATTCTGGATCACAATGTCAAAATTCTAGCTCTGAGTTTTGTCCAAAACAGACCACCAGAGGCTGAGAAATGATGAACCAACGGAGGGACTGTCACAAACTGTGGGGGATGTCATGGCCATTGTTGATGTCTAAATAAGTCACTTTTTCCAGGTGTTCTGGTACCGAACTGTGGGTGAATTGTCAGTTTGTGGATGGCAACAGTGTCAGATTTCTATGTACCATTTCACTCTCTCTTTCTGAGCTGTTGCTCTCTCTTTGTCTGCAGGTCACTTTGAGTTTACCTGGCAGCAGTTCATGATTGGAGTTCAGAGTTCACTCATCATGTTTCCAGTGAATCTGTTCATTGTGAGTATCTTCAGAAATGTCCGCCCTCATGAGATGTCTTGTATTAAGGCGAAACCAGATTCTGCTGAGCAGGAGAACACCTCTCATATAACCTGCTCACAGTCTGCTGCCTCAAACATGGAAGTCAATGGCATCACTTTGGACACAGTTATCAAGGTGAGATGTTCTGTGACTTTTTTCATGTTCTAACTTGGCCAAATGGCGGCCAGATCACCTATATCACCTATATATAATACATTTATTATATATGATAATATACGACAAATCATTAATTTCACCCGATGTCAAATACACTGTAATACACATTATGATTACGTTTAATCTTCTGCTCTCTCAGGATATTACAAGAATCGCTCATTCACTTTCTAAGACTGTGAAAAGCAACATCCCACAGTCGGAGTCTGAGTTTGGGCCTGGACAAGAAGTTGATATCAGTGCTGTTCTCACGACAGTGGAGGATTTCATCAGACAGAATAACAAAACTGGTGACACCTCTGTCAGCACTCTCTCCAAAACACAGGGATCCCACAGTCTCATTCAGACTCAGCTCCCAGGTGTGTTTCTCTGCTCTGCTTTTACTTTTCCGTCATTAGAGGCTTAAAATAAATAAATAAATAAATAAATAAACTATGTTAATCACATACTTTGAGGCATTAAACTTTGTCATCACTTCACGTTCAGGCTTTATAATAGATTCATAAGGCTGCAGCAAGTAATACTGTAAATGGCACCTGCTGTTGTTAATAAGGAGTGACTTGCCATGGAATGAATGTGCAAAAAGGCATTTTAAACTAGCTAAAGAACAAATTCAGATCCTCTTCCTCAAGCTGCAGCAAGTTCCTGCAACGAAAAGGTCAAAACCAAATCTTAAATGTCAGCATATTACGCCAAGAGGGTCTTTTTCCTGCGATTACATCTAAAACTTGTACTAAAAAGTTGAAGGTTGTTTACAATGTGGTTCAGACACAGAGGGGAGTTAACAAGTCAGAAAAAATGTGTTTCCAGAGGGCAGTGTTTCTGCACACCGAGAGACCGCAGTGGAAGGCATTGAGAAAAAGAGCAACAAAACACAGTATCTGTACAGGCAGCTCTGTCACATTGACAAGGAGCTGAGTCTGCTGGGCTCCTCTGGCTTCCCCGACCCAGACAGCTACGACCAGGCTGTGCAGCAGGTCCAGGGCATGAAGGGTCTCCTCGAAGATCAGCTCTTTACATCCAGCTCTGGGAATCTGGACCAACTCACCCTGCAGTGTAAAAAGTACAAAAACTATTATATTCAGCAAAAGCAAAAATATGAGAGCATAATGCCGCTTTATTGGCCCGCAAGTCTGAGAGATGACAGCTAACAACTTGTATGTAAAACCCCAGAGTACTTGTTTATGTCAGGTAAACACTGCAGAGTTAAAAGTAGGATATTATCATTGAAATAGAGTGGTGCCTCAAAAAGAAACTGGTAGAGTAAATGTTGTTGTTTTTTTTTCACTCCTGTTGGTTACAGACCAAGCCCTGCTGAGAGCACAGACAGTGGAGGTTGTAAGATGAAAAGGGTTTGCTGTCAAGGCGGGCTGCCCTGGTGGTTTGTGTTTGTCGGCTGGCTGCTGATCATTGTGACCAGTTGTGTGGCTGGATTTTTCACAATGCTGTATGGATTGAAATTTGGGAAGGAGCGCTCCATAAGCTGGTTGATATCCATGGTTGTCTCCTTCTTTCAGAGTCTCCTCATCATTCAGCCGCTGAAGGTGAGAGGAGATGTACTCATGCTTTCCCCAGTTATTCGATAACAGTGCACTTTAAGTCAGTGGAACAGTGGATTATAATTGGAGAAGAATTTAATATGAAAACCCATCATGTTTAAGTAATGTTACCACATATATGGCTCAATTTTTCAGTTCTATCTGTTATTCCATCTCAGGTTTCATCTCAGAGATCTCTACAAAACACAATGTCTGTCCTGGCAAAATAGTTTGATTTCATGATTCCATAACAAATTTGACATTATTCCAAGCAATCATTTAAAGTAACAGGTGCCAGGGGTGTCCCAGTAGTTCACCTAGCAGAGCATATACCACTTTTCAAATAGACCTGCAGCGGCCTGGGCCCTTTCCTGCACGCCATCCCCTCTCTCTCCCCTGCCTTTCCTGTCTCTGTCTGCTGTCACTATCAAATAAAGCAGAAATGCCAAAAAAAAAAAAAAAAAAAAAAACCCATCAAATACAAAAATCACAGGTGCCAAATTTTCATTCTGTAATGGACCCCTGCAATATCCAGTAGTCATTTACCTGTTTTTTTTTTTTTTGTTTTTTTTTTTGCAGGTGCTCTGTTTTGCAGTCTTCTTTTCTCTGGTACTAAAGAAGGTGGAGGAGGAGGTGGTTTATGAAAATCTGCAATTTGTAAAGGCTGACACAAATTTAGGTAAAACTTATTTATTTATTTATCTATTTGTAGTTTAGTTCTACTGGGACAAGATCCCTTAATAAACATTTAAATGTGCCAGCTAATTTTCTACTGCACACCTTGGACATACATAATAACAGCTATCAAAGACATAGAAAATACACTAAATCAGGACAACAATACTTTAATCAGGAAAGACAAGTGGGTGGAGGAAGGATAATGGTTTATCACAGCAGACACTGTAAGTGATTATAGAGTCTCTGGTGCTTAGACTCTCTGAGGAGACTGAGGGGCATCAGCCCTGAGCTGCAGCAGAATAAATCCCTCAGTGGAGTCCAGGCACCGGTGGTGAAGGTGGCTGATGACATCTGATGAAGCTGTGAGGTCCAGGTGGAGATGGGGAGCCGGAGCGATGTGTGAACAGCAGCACTGATACCGACCAAAGATATTCCTCCCATAACTTAATGTTAAGTCGCTAAATCAGAGACAAATCCGTGTCCAACTCTCAGGGTAGACCAAGCACGCCACATCACGGTAATCACCAAAAGCCACTCCAAATTCGTCATTTGACATGTCCCTTTGACAGTGACTGAGATTGAAGTGGCTGGCTGAGGAGCAGAAGCAGGTGCAGGCACAGGGGTATGAGACAAAGGCATGTGAGATGAGGTCAGTGTTGCATAGGAAGATGAGGCCTCAGTGTTCTCCAGACACTGTAAACGGCCATCAATTGCTTGAATTCTACTTAACCAGCAGCTGGAGCTTTGATGGGAGGGCATTATCTGATGGCTTGGCTTGGGGAGCAAGATAATGTGTTTTCCTGCATGGATGGCAGCCGGCAGCACTAAAGGCACAGAGAGAAACATAATTAAAAAGATAGCAGCAAGATGATAGGCGAACAGGATGTGTTTTGCTATATTATTGGAAAGACATAACCAGGTGATATGAACAGCTGATCTGGCTCAGTTGACAGCGCCAGACAATGACAGTATGGTAAGTTATGGATAAGTCTGTATGAGAGTGAAGAGAAAGGCAAGTCAAGGCAGGTCTAAGATAGTCTTCCTGACTGAACTTTCACTAAAGTGTGTAATACATACAAATATACAATACATTCAAACAAGGACAACAATACATAAAACAAATAAATGGGAAGCACTGGAAATGTTGATGTTTTAAGCTTTACAATTAACATGCCTACAGTTTCTTTTTTATGTTTTGCTCATATTCTCAGATGTTCATTTAATGGATAATGTTGATTCAACTGTCACAGATCAGTAAATTGACAAGGAAATTGCATTTCATTGTGATATAAAATAACTAAATGAAAAAGACCATTTTGATTCACAGATAATCACAAGGTGGCACAAACTATTAGCAGGGATAGCAGAGTCTATCAACCCCCTTCACCTGTGGACATTGATATGATGAGAAGGAACAAGATAAAGGAAAAGAAAGCCTTTGCCCTCATCTGGGAAATTTTGAGTAAGTGGAAACACCACTATATTTGTCTTCAAGGTAGTGTCTAGAATTCACTTTCACTTCATTTTCTGCAATATAGTGCCTGTAATTACCTACAGTCTGTCTGAAATTGACCTTCAGCTCTGCTACTGCAGTAGACTGCAGATGAATTATAAGGTGTGTCATTATGATTATGTTGCAGCCTACATGGGGTTCATGTGGATGCTGCTGCTTGTGGCATATGGCCAAAGAGACCAAAATGCCTTTTTTCTGAACCGACACGTTCAGCAGAGCTTCAGGAAGGGGATCTCAGACAGCATGAGTCTCAGAGATGTGTTCACCTGGGCAAACACTTCTCTACTCAGTAACCTGTTTGGCATCTATCCAGGTAAAAAAATATATCCCTGATGTGAAAATAAAACATGTGGCCAGACATCTGTGGATTTGTGGTAATTGTTGGGACATTGGAAAATGTTTTCATCGCAAGAGCAGTTAATCCTATTAAACATTTGTTTATAGTAATCTTGATAAATTACAGGTTTTGTTAGAACAGGAACACTTTTCTGTGTCCTGTTTGTTTCCACCGAACATTAACCTGATGTGCGTGTTGCTCTATTTGCAGCAATTCGCCAGGCAGAAATTACCATCGCTACAGGGAAATGATTCCACAAATTTAAGCTGTGGCAGAAAAGTGGCAAATGCAAATGATTTAATTTCATTCAAACCACAACCTTTCAAATTTGACTCAATAAATGTGTTGCTGCGGGGCTAAAGCATTGGAGGTGGGGTTGTATAACTGAGGTCACAACAGACGTAGTCCAGTCATAAATCAGTCCTTAAATGCCCTCACAGTGTCCTGATCGCTATCTTGGCTTTTGTCACAAGTCCTAAACCAGACAAGCCTCTCTAAATCCAAGAGTCTCTTGAAGCATATTAATTTCCAGTTTAGAGGGATCAGTCTTTTCATTGAAAGCCAGTTGACTGTGGCCCTATAAATTTTCTCTGGCCTAAAATAAAGGGTGGTGGGGAAATCTCACTTCATCCCAGAAGGGTGAGCGTTCCTAAAGCAAATGTAATAATGAACCTCCCTTTCCGCAGTTGTGTCAGCATAAGTGACTATCGACATGGTGCAACCATCATCATAACTTATTCAGTGTCCAGATTTACGTGTCTTTCAGATACAACATGTTTAAACAGAGCTCACCAACTAGTACAGCACAATACAGCACTGTACTCGACAGATACAGTATGTAGGAGGTGGATGTTTGGGGAAGTTATTATAGCCTGAAAAATATAGTTTTCCAAGAGCCTGGAGGAAGCCTCATTAGGATATGCCTTCAAAACTGAAAAATTAATAGATAGATTGTTATTGTCCCCTGCACACATCCAGTATGTAATATGTATCTAAAAAAAGAGCCCACTTCCCTGCTTGTTGTTACTCTTGGATGCACATTTTGATAACAGCTTTTTTCATGTGAGGTGCAAGCCATTTCGTTTTTGTGTCCTACGTGAGCTTTTGAGTCAAATCTGTGACCAACCATGGTTGTCTCCAACCTGTGACAACCATTAACTCTCTGTGTTCCAGGATTTATCACAGATGGGAACTCTAAGCTGGTGGGTAATGCCCGCTTTCGTCAAGTGAGAGTACAAAAGAGCTCCTGCAAGACTGCACGCCCCCTGCTCCAGTTTGTGCCAGACTGCCACGCTCCATACTCGTGGGAGGACGAGGACATGGGCTCTTATGGCTCAGGCTGGAACGGTTCTGTGGCTGATAATAGCTCACAGAGCCCCCCCGACCCCTGGATGTACCAGACACAGGCTCAACTCAGGGCTCACCCTATCTGGGGCAAAGTGGCGTTCTACAGGGGAGGCGGCTTTGTAGTGGAGCTTGGCCCTGATTTACAAAATGCCAGCAGGTACATTAGAAGTCAGAAATGCCTCAATACAGTGGATAGCAGATTCATTTGTGTGCTGTTATGGTTTTGTGAATATCAAAGATTTGTGTTTTACCCATTGAAATGCTAGTTTATACGGTTGTCCATGTGCTGAATAAGTTCTGTGACCATAAAGAAATAGCCAGTGCTTTCTCCAAATAGTGAAGAGGCAGCAATGCGGAAAATCTGTCAGTTTTGAAAAAGTTGTCCTTTCATAATGTAAGGTTTTAATCCAAGGGTAACATTTAGACTTCCAGTGGAAAGGCATGGGAGGCCTATACTGTATATTGAATATATGCTTGGTAATCTGTCTGCAGCACCCTTCAGCATCTCTTTGAAAACACCTGGCTTGACATGTATACAAGGGCCATCTTTGTTGAGTTCACCGTGTACAACGCTAACGTCAACCTCTTCTGCATTGTCACTCTCTTGCTGGAGACAACAGCCATTGGTAAGTTTGACTGTTTCCTGAGAACAGGACATTTACACTTCCATGATACACTATATTACCAAAAGTATTCGCTCACCTGCCTTTACTCATACTATGAACTGAAGTGCCATCCCATTCCTAACCCATAGAGTTCAATATGATGTCGGTCCACCTTTTGCAGCTATTACAGCTTCAACTCTTCTGGGAAGACTGTCCACAAGGTTGAGGAGAGTGTTTATAGGAATTTTTGACCATTCTTCCAAAAGCGCATTGGTGAGGTCACACACTGTTGTTGGTCGAGAAGGCCTGGCTCTCAGTCTCCGCTGTAATTCATCCCAAAGGTGTTCTATCGGGTTCAGGTCAGGACTCTGTGCAGGCCAGTCAAGTTCATCCACACCAGACTCTGTCATCCATGTCTTTATAGACCTTGCTTTGTGCACTGGTGCACAGTCATGTTGGAAGAGGAAGGGGCCCGCTCCAAACTGTTCCCACAAGGTTGGGAGCATGGAATTGTCCAAAATGTTTTGGTATCCTGAAGCATTCAAAGTTCCTTTCACTGGAACTAAGGGGCCAAGCCCAGCTCCTGAAAAACAACCCCACACCATAATTCCTCCTCCACCAAATTTCACAGTCGGCACAATGCAGTCTGAAATGTACCGTTCTCCTGGCAACCTCCAAACCCAGACTCGTCCATCAGATTGCCAGATGGAAAAGCGTGATTCATCACTCCAGAGAACGCGTCTCCACTGCTCTAGAGGCCAGTGGCGGCGTGCTTTACACCATTGCATCAGATGCTTTGCATTGCACTTGGTGATGTGTGGCTTGGCTGCAGCTGCTCGGCCATGGAAACCCATTCCATGAAGCTCTCTGCGTACTATACTTGGGCTAATCTGAAGGTCACATGAAGTTTGTAGCTCTGTAGCAATTGACTGTGCAGAAAGTCGGCGACCTCTTTGCACTATGCGCTTCAGCATCCGCTGACCCCTCTCCGTCACTTTACGTGGCCTACCACTTCGTGGCTGAGTTGCTGTTGTTCCCAAACGCTTCCATTTTGTTATAATAGAGCTGACAGTTGACTGTGGAATATTTAGGAGCGAGGAAATTTCACGACTGGATTTGTTGCACAGGTGGCATCCTATGACAGTTCCACGCTGGAATTCACTGAGCTCCTGAGAGCGGCCCATTCTTTCACAAATGTCTTGTTTCACAGTCTGCATGCCTGAGTGCTTGATTTTATACACCTGTGGCCAGGCCAAGTGATTAGGACACCTGATTCTGATCATTTGAATGGGTGAGCGAATACTTTTGGTAATATAGTGTATTTAGGATTATGTAAAGAAATATTATGACAATATCTAAGCCCTACACTTAATAGCCGCTATGAACTACTTCCTATTGTTAGATTTCCCTTTAATAATTTTTTATCCCTCCTGTTGTATTGCTTCTGTTTATAATATTTATTATGACTGTTATCTCAGGCACTTGGTAGGCACTAGATACTTATTTTCCTTCTGTCATGATGGTAGCTATTTTTGTTTTAATACAATTGTTCATCTGGATTATAAAGGGGCATTTCAGTTCCGCAGTGAGCAACAAAGTGTTCGTCTTTACCAATTCCCCGGTGGTTTTCACATCTTTGTTCTGGCTGCCGAGATCATATACTACCTGTTCATCCTCTATTACATGTTCCTTCAGGTGACTATGTTTTCTGCTTCACTCCAACAAATTGTTCATTAGAGGGGTTTGTTGAAGGACTGGACTCTGTTAGTCATTAGTAAACATTTGCCCTGGAGCCCTGGTTTTGGATGAAATATGCTCCTTGATTGATTTTGGGATTTTTATATCACCGATCCAAGGGATGGTCACATCTGATCTAAGATGATCTTACCGAGAATTTAAGGAAAAGTTGGTTCTACAGTATGACATCTAGACAGGACTCATAAATGGCTGAAATTATATAGCCTATGTAGTAAACAAGCAAATACAAAATTGTCACCAAGAACCAAAAAGGAAGATTGATGACTGCAAATGTATGATGACAAATGTATGGGATGTTAGACTTTTGGATAATGCCAACAAACTGGCTCCCCTCATCAACTAAGCCAGCTTTGCTTATTTCATACTCTTGCCAGGGAAAACTGATGAAGCAGCAGAGGTGGGCTTACTTCAGGAGCATGTGGAACCTTCTTGAGCTCGCTATCATCCTAATCAGCTGGATCGCCCTGGCCGTCTTCATCACACGGACCCTGCTTGGGGACCGTAATGTGAACTACTACCACAACCACAAAGACCAGTGAGAATCCCTGTTATATGTGTTTGGTGGAAAATTAAGAAAAGTTACAAATTATACCCAATGCTTTCCTTTTAGGTATGACTTGAAACACGACAGGGTCAAAACCTAGTATATGGCTGCATTGCGACTGCATTTAAAAAGTGGTGCTATGGTGTTTTGCCTATTTCCTTGTTCTGATGTTTACTTGTTTGCCAAACATCTTTATCTAGCCCTGTATGTGTATGATATTTGATACACGAGTTTCTGCAACCTCTACATCATTGTGACAAAAAAAAATTCCTGAATGAATGACAAATTGTATTTTATGTCATAGTATTATCAGATAAGCAGTCATCATGCCTTTACCAATTCATTTGACTCCAGATGAAGCAGATTTGTCAGATGTAAGCAAGGTATGGCAGCGTGTGCGTCCACAGACGTTTGCAGGGTTGAAAAGCATTATATTAAATGTTTTTTTTAATGGTAAGTAGTTTAAATGCTTTTGAACATTTTGAACAATCAGATGTTCTTCAAAATCTCTGGGTAGACATTCAGAGTACATGTACGTGCATGCACACACACACACACCCCTGCATGATAATACACAAACACACGCGCACACACACACAGACACATGTGCACACTGTTGTCAGAGTGTCTTACAGTGGGTAAAAAAAGATTCATTTTCATGCATAAGGTTGGATTTTGGAAGAACAATGCGGATTCTGTCCAGGAAATGGAAAAGAGAGACTTGTGAAAGCTGTGTCATAGTTGATAATCTATCCATGTAAAAAGAAAAAAAAAATATCGGGGAATCTCTAAACACTAATACTGTTCCTGTGAAGCAGCCATTTAGTTTTGCTATTGCTGTGGAAGTACCAGAAATTATAAATTTGCAGACGCGCCGGAGCTTGGCTGTGCCAGTTACACTCTCTCTCCCTCTCTCTTCCTCTCTCTCTTTCCCTCTCCCTCTCTTTCTGCTGTGTCTTTGATAAATGTGGAATGAGCTATAGAGCGCTGATTCATGTTGAAAGAGAACAGCCAATTGGTGTGGCATCCTTTGTCAGCCAACCAATCATTTGATCACTCGCTCACTCGGAGACAGGCATGTTTGTCAGGCTGGCTCCACTGTGCAGTCCAGACAAAACAGAGAGCAAGAATCAAACCAATGCTTCTAAAGCATAGAAGTTCAGCAGGCCTGTATGGTGGATGAATGTTTGCCTGTCTAATGTTGTTGTTTGTATGTATGTTTCTTGTGTCTGACATTTCAATTAGAGTTGCATTTTATACCGTCCATTATTGATTCTCCATTTTCTCCTATTTTTTCTGGCTCACATTTTTGCTGTTTGTGTAGATTTGCCAGTTTCCACGAGACAGCCACAGCAGACTCAGTACTGCGGTATGTGATCGCCTTCCTGGTGCTTCTTGCCACAGTGAAACTGTGGCATCTGTTCAGACTGAACTCCAAGGTGAATTTGATCACAGCTACACTGCAGCGGGCCTGGACTGAAATATCGGGCTTCCTGATGATCATGCTGATCATGTTTCTGGCTTATTCCATTACTGTGAGGATCCTCCTGTTGTACAAAATTGTTTTCTTACCTGAGAAAGTCAAAAGTTTCTTTTGTGTTTTCATCTACAACTTCAGCTTAGGTTGTCTTTACCTGTGCGTATAGGGGGTTATTATGCATTATGTGCAGGAAGTAACTTGTCTTTTCACTTAAAATATACACAATCTCTAACCATCAAATTAGGCCACAGGTATTTGGATGAATGATATAAAATAATAACAAGATTCCCAGAATCTCCAAGATTATATATTAATGGAAATGAAAGCCAAAATTAACAATTTAAAGTTGTTCCTATGCTAATGTATTCTCTTCCTAGAGTAACCTGCTGTATGGGGGAACATTATCCTCATACACGACTCTAATGGACGCTCTCCTCACCATGATCAGCTTGCAGCTTGGCATCTTCAACTACGAGGAGGTCAGTTGAGACTCTTACCCGAGTGGGTAATTCTCTGTAGTGTAGAGTTAGCATTTATGAGACAGACTTGCTTTTAGATTACTGATAGAATTATTTCCACAGGTCTAACTGGTTAATATGTTTTTCCAGTTACAGATTTTTTGTTTTTTTGTTTTTGTTTTTGTTTGATGTGCTCAAAACTAGCTTCAGCTGTTAGTGATTTCCGTGACTCCCTGTTTGTCAGGTCCTGAACTACAACCTGTTTGTTAGTGCGCTGCTCATCGGTTCCTGTGTTGTGTTCATGACCTTTGTGGTGCTGAATCTCCTCATCTCCGTCATCCTAGTAGCATTAAGCCATGAGCAAATACATCACAAGGTATTTGTTTATTTATTTTAATTCACAAATTACTTTACTAATCATATATTGTTATTCCAGTATTAAAGATCTCTTAATTTCTCTGTACTGGTTTGATTGGTTATTGGTCGTTATATTCATATTATAAAAAGATGGTGCAAACTGCTTGGCAATACTGTTCAATTTTTTCAGTTATACTACTAAAACATGTATGAACTGACTTTTTGTTGATTCCTTTAATCCAATTGAGAAAGTGATTTACAGTTCTAGTTTCATTTTCAAGGCATGTCTACCTTCCATACCGCCTCGAAGACAAGACATCAGAGACAATGCTGAGCTTATTTTTTTTTATCCTAATAGCTCATAAAGATGTATCATTTAATGACTCCTACATCTTCACGCTATCTGCTCAAAGCAGTTTACACAAAAGCCCATTGTGCTACACGCTCCAATGTGTCCTTTCACTCTGCACTCTGTATGTGCCGTAACACTGAAGCAGAAAACGCTCTTGGTCTTTGTCCCCTCTCTCACGCAGCCCTCAGATGAAGAGGAGATTGTAGACATGATGTTGACAAAGCTCTGCAGTCTTTTTGGAATCACCTATAAAGAGGCAACAAACAGCTCCAGCCCTGAGGTGAATGGGAGCCCTGACTCAGCCCGCAATAATGGCAGAGGGATCCTAAACAACTCCTTGACTGATCCAAACACTTTCTGACATCTGACAACTCAGCAAATTCATACAGAGGAATTGTTTCATTTTCTTCTGCTTTATTCAATATGAAAGAGAAAGAGAGAATTTAAATGTCCTGGATATCCACTTTTCTAAATGTAAATTTGCTCTAACTAATGTTAAAATTACTCTGGCATTGATAATTGCTCCTGTTGGGATGTTGTGTTTTTGCTTGCCCCTCGCTGGGAGGTCAGAACACAATGTGATGCTTTATGAATATGTTATGATAGATAATCATTGATTACAGAATCAAAACACAAATTGTTTGCGTGGAAGGACGAGCTTTTACTGGAGAGACATACACATTACTACTGTTACTATGGCTTCACGGCTTCGGTGTAGTAATGGCTCAGATTTGATTGATTACGCACAAACTCTGTCCACATGGAAACCAAACTACCTGTCATTCTGATTCCTATTCAGCACAACAGTCTTCATTCTGATCTGTTGCTGGAAAAAGTTAATAATTCACTGGCAGATGTACTTGCACTTAACCGATCCATTCATAATAGGGCATATCTACAGCATGGCTTTTGGCACTTAAAATAATTCCAGACAGCCAGCCACTCATTTCAGGGCTTGCTTCCACATACTTCTCATAGCTAAAGTTGCAATTGAAAAATGAGGGTTTTTTTTTTTTATGATTGATTTAATATGACAAATGTGGAAAACAATGTTGATTTTGTCGTGAATCTTAATATCAACTGGTATGTACTCTGAAATGCACTGCATATCCTGTAATGTCAACATGGTAACTAGTTTATTTTATTTTATGTATGTATTTGCCCTTTTACACTTACAAGATGGTTGGGTAGACATTTACAACTACAGCTTGTATTCATATGCATGAAATGCCAGCTCTGCTCAGGCCTGTGCAGTTACATAAATAAGTAATATTACATCTCTTTTGTGAATGTAAATTGAATTATTCTATCTGCTTTCTACATTAATATCCTATACTGAGTAAGTAATGAGGTTCATTGATGCTGAAACTGATTTTTGCTGACAGAAAACTAACTGTAATAATCAATTTGAATGGCAAATGAGCTATTTGTCACATGGGAACACAGTGGGCCACAATGTCGTTAAGAAGAAGCTGAAAATATTATTTGACCAATTGACCAAATGGAATAAAATTGCAGCATATTTTACCTGAAAATTTAAAGAGTGTGCACATTCCAAATCTATATGTGAGGTGTGTTATTGCAGGCTGTAGATACGGTTAAAAAAAACTCAGGGTGTCAGCTGTACTGTAAGTATCTGATGTGTCAGCTACTATAAGCACCTAAAATTTATATATAGCTGACAGTCACAGTGATGTGTAACAATGCTCTGCTTTGTCCACAATCACTCTTTTCTGTTTTGTGCCCATGGCTGCTGGCTGATGGGAAGCGTCATTTTGTATTTTTTTTTTATTTTACATAACCACACTCGTCCAGCGAAAAACCACAATGGGGCAAGAAGTTTGTGTGTGTGTGTGTGTGTGTGTGTGTCTCTAAAAGATAGAGAGACAGGTAAAATAACCATGAGAGAGCAAACTCTTGAGAACCTAAACATGGATGCCTTGTCCTACATTAGATTTCTGTGTCCGGTGTCCTCAGCTTGTTCTGCTGTTACCAAATAGGCATTTGTTAAAAAATAAAAATAATAATAATAAAAAAAAAAACATACTACAAATAATATATGCTAAAATGGCTGGAGTGACTAATCAAATTGAGTCAGGAACACTTGTGTCCTGAACAAATAGGAATAATGGTTTTACAGGTGTAACACAAGTTCTGTTTTGTAGGGTTTTCCCGCAGCAGCATGCATACGCCAGGATACAGAGAGCACAACCCAGCACACAGATAGGGAATATAATGCTAAAGTCTGTACATTTCTTGCTTCTTTGTCACTTTAGATTGCTTCATTGTGGAGAATCATGGTCTTGTACTAACCATGTGAAAATAATAATAATAATAATAATAATAATAATAATAACAAAAACAATAACAATATCACTAATAATAATAATAATAATAATTTATAAACATACATTTACAAAAATGTATGCTTGTTTCCAATGCACTGCATATTAATTTTATGCTTTCATCAAATACTCCAAAGTGTATTTTGGCTACACTTAAAATAAAACTGAAATACATGACTATGAAATATATACTCCTTTGTTAAAATCTGTTGAACATTTAAGTATTTAAAACAAATAAGTCAACTGTGCTTAAATAACACCTTTTTAGATTGTACAGAATTTCAATTGCAGTATCCAGCAAAGGCATGGGAAAAATTTAGAAAAATTAAGTAGGCTTTAGTAGGTATTTAGTTTCCAATACAAGTGCAATCATTGAGACGTGGGTGAAGTTAGACTGACATGACAAAGCTACTCTACTTGCCGACTGTAACCGACTGTGTGATTCAGATTTTCCAGCTCTTTACATCTCAAAATGGAACTGACAGGCCTGAAATTTTTGTTGCCAACCCAGATATTACTACTTCAGATAGATATTACTACTTCAAATGGCTACAGACAGCACCTTGGCCGACTATTCTTACTACACACAGCATCATGGTGCCACCTGAGCCTGCAATCATTGTTGGTCAGTGGAGTGTAGCCAGTACCAAAATTATAGAGATGACTTGTAATTATTATAGAGCCTCTTCTTACAGCCACCTCTTCACCTACCGCTCACATCTCTTGTCTGAGGCCGAGCCAGACAATAAGACAAAACTCGGAGGGCCATTTCTTCAGTCTGTTGTGTGTTTCTCAGTCACAGAAGAATGTGAAATATTTAGTGTGGTTCAGTCTTTCCAAAAATAAAATGCACTTACCTGGGTACCTGAGTCAGCCTCCTCTTCCTGTAATGCCATGTTGGTGTTACTCTGTTTCTCGCACAATTTCAGTAATCAGAGCTTCTTGCTGAAAAGGAGGGCTATTAATTGTTTCCTTATTTTCTGTCATATAAATAATGTTAGTGTTGGATAGTCATGTTATACGTGACCAAAATTTAAAATAATGTAATGTATTGTAATGTAAAAGGCTCAGGCTCCACACTGCTCTGAACACTAGGTTTCCAACTTTTCTACATTTGCCCTGAGCTGAGATCAAAACACTGCAGCACTGATGCTATTTTTGTGTAACAGGACTGCATGTGAACAAAATATGCTTTAGTAGCTTAGAAGTGAAAAAAACTGCTCTGTGAAACTTTAATGTTACTTTGTATATTATTAATTATTGTTCCATCTTTTGAATGCCTGAGCAGCATGCACTTTTATAGCAAAACTATTTAAATCTGTGCACTTGAAAGGAACTACTTTTGCCAGACATAGAAATCCAGCTTGACTGCTTTCTATAGCTTTGTTATGAGTTGTGACTGACAGCTCAGAGGCTACAGAGGTTAAGCAGTTAGCTCCAACTAGACCACTTCCAACTGTGACAAGTGAACAAATGAATCTCTGCAAGCAGTGAACACAGAGCACAATTAGTATTAAATACATGAATGTGAAGTAAGCTTGCAAGATGGAATTACCTGTATTTGAACTATGAAGTGAAGGAGCAGTTTTTCATAGTTTTTAAACATGAATGTGTAACCCTGTGTCATTTCATTGAGGGTGAAACAGTGACTGAGGACAGATAAATAGGCTCACTGACCAAACGGCTTTCCATACAGGCACAGTGTGTAGAGCTGAGTGAAGAGACTGCAGCACAGCAGAAACACATGAGCACACATCACCTGTTTTTATTTTTGTTATAAGCCACCACAACTGATGGGTCACCCACCAGATAGATCTAGTTGGTTCTAGATAAAAACTTTACTTTAAAACACAAGCAAACCCTAATCATTCCTTTCACAAACCATGAGAGGAATGATTGAGTGGAACACAACTCATTTTCATCAGAGAGAAAGCTCCTTTGATCCAGAGGTCCCCACGCTGCCAAAGATTTATGCCCTGTGTGTACATCAGACACCAGCCTGTGGAAGATGGTGACATCCTTGATACATGTGACAGTGCACATACAGCGTTATCTGTCAGTCTGTCTGAGGAGGGACTGGAGGAGAGGCTTTGTGCTAAGGGGTATGCATGGCGGAAAAGAGATCAACATGAACGATCAATCCGAAAGACTGTCATTTCCGTAACTATTGAGTACTGCCATACAATTTTTTTATTACCAATTTTTTGTCTTTAGACTTTATAGTAATGTTTGATTCACACAAAACTAAGACCACTGATTTGACACTTTGGTTACTCAATGTTAAGCCACAAAAAGCTTCAGTAGGGTCTCAAGGGATTGAATGAATCTATTTCCTGCACAGGACAGTCAACACAGTGTAGTCTGTCTGCGGGGCAAAAAGTCAAGTCAGTCAGAAAGAGAGAGAGACAAGGCAGTATGAAACTTAGAGCAGAATAAACTTTGACAGATAGCTAGGTAATTTATCCATGCAGGTAACTTAGGGACATGTGCAGCTAAAGTTACAGTTACACTTAAATAGAAACACACATTTTCTGCAACCTATTTAAAACGATTTTTTTGGCTTTTAGAAATGACAATTTTTAAACGAACTACATTTACTGTAAAATATATGGCATTTTATTTGCCATGTTGTGCAGACTGGGGAGGGGGTCAAACACAGGGGTTTGCGGTGCTCATGTCCCACACTTTGAAACATCGCCGCTCCACCCCAGCTGGATTGGTTGTGTTTTGAAACTGGCAAAACGTCTGACGTGGCTTTTTGTCCAGTAACAGAGCTCCCTGTGAGCCAGTGTGACCTTTGTTTACAAGCCCTGCACAGTTCACTTGTAACTGTAAGAGGAGTGAACCTAAATAAACCAATTACCTGCAAATAAAGAAACTGAAGTGTGGCTCGGATCAGAGAAAACATGAAACTGTAGGTGTGATCATAAACTTAGATGTAGTGTCAGTTATTGTGATCAAAGATCGAAAGACATCCAAAGGGATTTCAGAGCCTCTTCAAAGGCAGCTTTGGGATTCTCGCTGTCTTCTCTGTTGCAGTCTTCTGACACCTGTCTCCGTTTCAGTCGTCTCGTCCTTTCTATATTCATCCCTTTGTGTTTCATTATCTCCTCTGTCCTCCCCTGTCCTTCCCAAAGATGTTCTATTGGGTTGAGATCTGGTGACTGTGGGGGCCATTTTAGTACAGTGAACTCATTGTCATGTTCAAGAAACCAATTTGAAATGATTTGAGCTTTGTGACATGGTGCATTATCCTGCTGGAAGTAGCCATCAGTCATAAAGGGATGGACATGGTCAGAAACAATGTTCAGGTAGGCGGTGGCATTTAAACGATGCCCAATTGGTACTAAGGGGCCTAAAGTGTGCCAAGAAAACATCCCCCACACCATTACACCACCACCAGCAGCCTGCACAGTGGTAACAAGGTATGACGGATCCATGTTCTCATTCTGTTTACGCCAAATTCTGACCATTCTACCATCTGAATGTCTCAACAGAAATTGAGACTCAGACCAGGCAACATTTTTCCAGTCTTCAAAAATTGTAGCCTCATTTCCCTATTTTTAGCGGAGATGAGTGGTACCAGGTAGTGCCCGTCTGGCACCAACGACCATGTCACGCTCAAAGCTGCTTAGATCACCTTTCTTTCCCATTCTGAACTTCAGTTTGGAGTTCAGGAGATTGTCTTGACCAGGACCACACCCCTAAATGCATTGAAGCAGCTGCCACGTGATTGGTTGATTAGATAATTGCATTACCGAGAAATTTAACAGGTGTTCCTAATTATCCTTTAGGCGAGTGTACATTTTGGTGGAAAACTACAAAAGTATTTATTTATGTGAACTGCAAACATAAATAAATAAACATTTACAAATTAAAGGACACACACACTTTGTAACGCCTCTGAAGCTCCACCGTTTTCAAGGATAAGAGATTTTGTCTGCTTGGACAATATTAAGGGAAAAATAAACTATAGTGACTACAATGAATTTGTCACATCGCAACATGCATACGGCTGGCCCTGAGGTTTACAATACAAAGGGAATGCACTACAATCAAACCCAGAGTGCCTGACACCACTTTCACATCATTGTGCATGTTAACTAATTAACTATTTAAAATGTTAACCCCATTACCACATACCAGATAGGTTCATGCATGTTGGTTTTCTTTCTTCCAATAGCCGGGTTTCAGTCATGTGATTATGATGACGCGCGAAGGGGGCACGATTTCAGATGGAGGGCAGGAAGTAAAAATGGAGAAAAAATCTATGGAGGAAACCGTTGCAGAGAGTCTGTACTGTACGGATTTAGATCCAGTTTCAAGACAAAGACACAAGCAATTAATTAACAAATATGTTGGACGTGACCCGAATCTCAAGTTTTCGACAGAACTTAAAGATTTGCTGACAATCGGGGCTGTTGATATCACAAACTACCTGGTCCTTCAGACATCATACTACACCAGACAGCAGATGAAAGCCTATAAAAGTCTGGAGGCATATAACTTTTTTGTCAGCGGGTGGGTCCACAACCTCGGTACCAAACGGCTGTTCGATGATTATGGTTTGGTCTTCGCCAGAGTGAGTGTTTGTTCTTATGTTGTTTTATGTGTTAAGATGCTAGCAGCTAGCAGTAGCGGCTATAATGTCAACAAACATGCAACACATCTTAACGACGATGTTAGCCTGACAGTCGTTTTAGTTTTTTGGTAACTGAGGTTGACCATCAGAGCCCAGTCTACCGACTCAACGTCACCCAAAGCACTAGGGCAGCCTAAAAAGACCCAATGAAGTCCATATTAGACTACCGGTAACTTAATAATCAAAGTAAGTAAATGAGCATTTAATGACAACATAGTGTTATATAAACACAGCCACAAAAACCAAGTTAGCTAGCTAACATACCTCTGACGAAGTGGTCGCTGCAGACACGGGCATTAGCAGACTCTGCTCCTCCCGACCGCAGACGTAGATTTAAAATCCACTTTTTACGGCGTTGTTCTGTGAGCTTTTTACATTTCTCACCATTGTGAACGACAACCTTTGGTACTATAAAACCCCTTTTCCTTTTCTCGGTTAGATCAATTGGAGCCGTAAACTACACAAAACATGGGCATTTTTTCAGACAGCAGATCCTCAGTAATTAAGCTACTTCAGTTCCTGCCCTCCATCTGAATTTCGCACTCTCGTGATGCAGCAATGTGACGTCACGTGAAAGCAACCTATTAACCAATTATTCAGTTACCCACAATCCCATAAAAAGAGAGATTGGGAACATGGCTCGAGTGATAGTGAACCAGAAATGGACCCACAACTTATTAAGGAGCTGGTGGATTTTAAGGTCCACAAGAAATTCCCCACAGGAGCCAATAAAAAAGAATGTTTCATAATAAAAAGGAGAGCAACAAAATTCATCATTAAGGGTAAGTAATCCCATAAAACCACAAAAAAATCAATGACATTTTAGTCTACAGTAATTCAGGAGCTACCCTCTCCAGATGGAGAGCTGTTCTACATCTGCAGGAAAAAATAAAGATGAACATCTTGCCAAGGTGGTCCTTTCGGCAGAGGAGGCAGATGATATTTTCAAGACTTTCCACTGCAGCACTTTTGGGGCATACTGTGGTGTTGAAAAGACGCACCATGCAATAATACACAGGTATTATTGGCCTGGCATAGAAGCTGACATCTGCAAATGGGTAAGTGAACCTATATGCTCCTAATTTTCTCACGAACAAAATAAAACTCACTTAAAATGATTCTTATTTGTTAAAATGATGACCAGCATCAATTATTCAGGTACAATATTGTGCCCATAAAGGGGAAACAACCACTATGATGTGAAGACATGTGGTATTTGGTATTTCCAGATAGCAGTGATACACAGATTTTACTCATGATAGATATTTATTTGTTGACATTCATTTTTCAGATTGCTCAGTGCCCAGTGTGCCAAACAAAGTGGGCCTGCCTGAAGGAAAAGATTCAGTAGAGCCCAATAGAGGTGTGTCATGGTTTTGTGTTTCTTGTGTTTTGTTTGATTCTGTTTCATGTGTGTTTCTGTCATGGTTTTGTTTCTTGTGTTTTGTTTGATTCAGTTTCATGTGTGTTTCTGTCATGGTTTTGTTTCTTGTGTTTTGTTTGATTCTGTTTCATGTATTTCTTTTGCGTGGTTCTTTTAGTGATTTCACCTGTGCCTTGTTTGCTCCTCCCAGTGTCACACCTGTCCTGTGTCCAGGGGTGGACTGGCCATCGGGCACACCGGGCATTTGCCCGGTGGGCCGATGTGCTAAGTGGGCCGACAGTCCCCCGACACTTTTTTTTTTTTTTTTTTTTTTTTTAAATTATTATTGAAATAGATGACCGTAAGATCAGTAGATCAGCGGCCCGATTGACACTGGGCTGGCCCAATCACATTGCTAAACAACCCCTTTTGCGTAGTTTGGTCCCGCCTGCATAATGATTTCGGCAAATAAAGTCATTGCAAGAGTTTGTTTACTCAGCACCGGGCCGGCCCCTGAGACACGCTGCTCTGCGGCCCATTGGTTATTTTTCTTCACTGACACGGGGCTGGCCCAATCATATCACGAGCCTGTGGCTCGGTGCGCCGGTGTGCAGTGCAACGCGGGTCGAACGTTATCTCATAGGATCTACTGAGATGGAGAGAAAATGCAAAAGTGGCGCAGAAAAACTGCGAGAAGAAAAGCGGCTGTCAGTTTTCAAACCGATCGGACTTTTTCGCTTTTTCGTAATTTATCAACATGAATGAAGAACAAGCCCAAACAATGCCAGAGGAACACAATTCCCGATTGTAGAGCGGATAGTGCCCCCGTCTGCCATGCAGGAGATCTTTGGTTCAATTCCCCACCCGGACAACAGTCAGATTTTACTTTATTACCTCACTTTGTTGTTAACCATGACAGTGAAGTGATTCTTATCATTCTGCCTGTCACTGGCTATATGACACACACAGTGGCATTTAGGGTTTCTGTCATTTTCATTTCTGTACTCTTTTTGTGAATTTGTAACCCAGGTGCTAAATTATTGTTATTATTATCATTATTATTGTTGTTATTATTATTTTGCCTTGTTTTGTTTTGTTTTGTTTTGTTTTGTTTTTGCCTTTTTTAATGCCTTGTTCTAACTTTATGGGGAGATATATATACCAATCGAATCAGATTCAGATTTAAAGGATTTGTGTGGTATACTTTGTTTGTCGCCATGACCTTCCTATGTGCAGTTTGGGCTCATTCTCCATTCATGTTGATAGGCACCTGCACTTACTGATCTGAAAAAGGTGTTGGCCAGTTGTGGCCTGTTCAATAGAATAAAAAAGTTCAATTCCTATTCATCTATTGTATTTTATTGTTCCACTATAGTACTATAGTCCAGTATGGCAGCCAAGTAATTTGACATATTTGAACAATTTTTTAAAAAGTAACGTAATAGTTACTTTTCCTGGTAATTAATTACGTTTTAGTAGAAGTAACTAGTAACTATAATTAATTACTTTTTCAAAGTAACGTGTCCAACACTGCTGATGACAGCTAACTAATTGCATGGCATTATGGTTTTAAAGAGTTGCACAGTTGGTATACACATTTAAGAGAGCAAAAAGACCGGAAAGGTGTGCGTTATCGAATGTGGTGGGCCGGTCTGGTCCAAAATGCCCGGGCCGATTTTTTGTCCCAGTCCGCTCCTGCCTGTGTCTGTCAATTATCCCTGATTGTTCTGATCCCTCCCAGTGTTTTACCTCAGCCTATCCTCTGTTCTCCTGTCTTGTGCTCTAGCCCCTTCCCCAGGTGTGTCTTGTTTGATCATTAGTTCTTGTGTATTTAAGTCCTGTCTTGAATTCTGTTCCTTGTTGGTTCATTGTGTTGTGCTGTCTCGTCTCATGTTATGCTCTGTTTCCTGCCCTGTGTTTCTGGTGTTTCCTGTGAGTCATTAAATTTTTGTTTGCCACTGTGCATTTTTGCCTGCCTGCTCCTGCTTTTGGGTCCACCTTCCATCCCCCATGACAAGGTGAGCTTATTTGTATGACAATGGTGTCCTAACTAACCTTCCATTACAATATATATGATGGTCATTCATATCTTTCAGGTATCTGAGCTGTTTTAGCTGGTGGGGATGGATCTTCTCAAGCTCACCGTCACTGAGAGTGGTAACCAGTATGTGTCATGGTTGACTACTTTATAAAGTGGGCAGAGGCCTATCCTCTTAAGAGCAAGACAGCAGAGGAGGTGGCCCATTGTATGATTTTGTATACAAATTTGGGGCTCCTCAAAGACGGCTAACAGATCAGGGAACAGAATTTAAAAATAAGGTGAGGATTAAAATCAACAATTTACTGCAACCTAGTATTGTTTATGCTGACTTATGTTTCTATTTTTTGGCATGCTGAAGGTTAACAGTCAACTATGTGCACAACTACCATCCACCAACCATCCATACCATCAACCAACCATCCACAGATAATGGGCTTGTTGAGAAACTCAACAGCACCATTCAACAGTAAGTTAATCTTAAAAAAGACTAAATACCACAGCATATCACAATTGTAAGTTACAAAGTTCATTTTGAATATATGAAGTTAATGTCACCAACATAAAACTGAATATTTTAGATGTCTTGGCAAGCTGGCCAAGGATCATCCAAGAAAATGGGACAAGTATCTAGCCTCAACCATGTCTGCAATCCGCACAAAAAAAAAAAAAAACATTTAACCACCAAATATAGTCCGTATTACCTCATGTTTGGTAGGGAGGCCAGATACCCCTCTGAGGTGCCATACAATTATGAGGTAAGAGGGGCAAAGAATCTTTTGCACATGTAAATGTAGAAGTGCTGACTTTATATTAATGCACTTATATTTTTTCTCTTGTAGATAAATGAAGACAAGGTGGAGGCCCTGATTAGGGAGGAGGGCATATGTCAGGGATTAAAATATCAACAAGCCCTTTATCAAGAGTTCCAGGCAAACATAATAAAATCACAACAAATAATGAAAAGAAACGCGGAGAGGGGTCAGGATGACCAATTCAAAGAGGGAGATGTTGTCTTAGCAAAAATATCCGAGAACAACAACGGAAGGGCGGCAAATTGGAGGCAGACATGATGGGACCATTTATTATCGTCAGTCTAGAAGATAAAGGCCATAATCCAAAGCAAGACAACAATCAGGACAAGCACAAACATAGAACACTTATTTCATTTTGTTCATCCAGAGGAGAGAATTCCTGCTAAACTTCGAAAAGTTGAGGGGCCCTCTCCTCTGGAACCAAACCACAACACAGTAGCCAAAGAGACTGCCCTGGGTAATTTGGAGAAAGGACTTGATGCTGTCTCCCCTGTATTTAACTCTCCAGACTCCTCATCCACTTTGTGCCACATTAACACCCCTCCCATCACACTCTTTCCCATCTCCTCAGCCAAAATGTGCAGCACTACTGAAAGGACATTTACTGTCACCCCCGTCCACAGCAACAGTATTTATATGTAAAACTTACAAGATATTTAACATTATGTACTGTATTTAATTTATCATTCCACTCTCTGCAACTGAAAAAGACTCCCCTATTTTCCCTTTCAGTGACCGACATCTGGGATCAGGGGAACGGGGAGATACTGTGGGC